>NW_012118465.1:449076-497725 GCF_000951035.1 Colobus angolensis palliatus | reverse complement strand
AGCCACACATGAGGGAGACCCAGAGGCAAGACGTCAAAGCTGATCTTCCCTAAGCTTTCTCAGGTTTAAAGCTAAGAACCCAATAGATGGGTTTCATTATCTCCAGAAACTTTTATGAGAGAACTGGGCTTAATATCAAGCATGTTGAGATTTGCTGTTGTGGCTTACGGATTTCATAGTTATGTGAAGAGAAAACACAAGATTATTTGGTTTCCCCAAGATTTGCAAGAATTTTACCCCAATTTGACACCCCCTGTTGAAGACCAATTTATGTTCCCCCAAAAACGAAGCTTGGAATGTGTTTTAGCCAGCCTGTGAGTGAGAAAATAGAAAATCTACCTTCAACCCAAATTAACATGTAGTCAGAATGTACTGCTGATGCGGCTAGGAGCTTTCCTTTGAAGTTAAAGCCCATCTCTCTCCTTTGTGTTGACAGACACTGCCAGGGCCAGGCAAGAGAGCTGGGAGGACTTGATCTCAGGATCCCTGACTCAGCAGCTATGTGGTCCAGAGGGCCTCAGCCCTGGCATCCTGATGTCCTTGTCCCACACCCAGATCAAATGAATCAGAACGTCTGGATGGAGGAGGTAGGGCACTTTTGGTAAAAAGCTCCTGCAGGTCAGCCTGATGAGGACACGTATCTAGTTTAATTCCCTCCTTTTAGGAAACCTGAGGCCTAGGGAGGGGAGGTTGCTTGACCAAGGGTCTCCCAGTGAGTTTGTAGGAAAACTCTGACTCGCCAATGAAAGACATGAATTCAGCCTTGAATTTTCAAATAGTTGTCCTTGATTCTGTAGTGTTGTAGTAGGTCAGGCTCAGAAGTGACAGAAGAAGGTACACTCCTCTTGAGGCTTGCTTGTCTTCCCTGTCTGTGCTTTTCTTTCCCATCTGAGCCCCTCCACCTCCCGGTCACCTGTGCACCGCCTCCCAGTTGAACAAAAGCCTCACTTAAGCATGAACCCCAGGCCTGGCTTTCCTAATCCATGGCCCCTGCTTTGTGCTGTATAAATGAGCCGAAGATGGCCTCTGTATGCTGGCCCCTTGATTATTAATTTCTTCACTGTAGGCTGAGACCAGACCTGCAAAACCCCACCAACCAAACTCAAATGTTTTCATATCCATTTGCTTTAAACATAGCCCCACTAAGCCTATGTTAATCCATTAGAACCTGCCTGCTCTGTATACTCCATGAAACTGTACCCAATATCTGCTGGCCAAGAAAAAGCCCCAAGCCATAAAGGCCCCAAGCCACTGTAGCCCATAGGAGCTCTCTGACCTAGATATTCCCTGCTGTGCTGCTGGGTGACTTCACCTGGCCATGTAAGCCCTCTTTCCAGTTCTCTTCTTTCCTATGAGTCCTCTTGCCCTCCTTTCCTTCTGAGTAGGACCCCATCTGCACGCTATAGACTCCTTGACCAACTCCTGCTGTAGAGGACTTTTCCCAGGTTTACACTGGGGAAGGTCCAGAAAGCATGTGTGTGCTACCGCCACCTCGTGGTCATATCTTTTTCCTTAATCAACCCCCAAATCTCTGAAAAAAACCTTCACTATGGGCGTTTCCCCTCTTCTAGACTTCCTTTACAACATTCCTGATCCGAGTCCCCAGTCTTCTCAAATTTGCTGGCCAGTTGAATAAATTAATTCCTATTGAAATATCAGTGGCCAATTCATTTATTCACTGACCAAATATTCACTGAGCACCCCGTATATCGCAAGCAATGGCCTTGGCACTTGAGATACACTATAGAACAAAACAGACAAAAATATCTGCATGGATTGAGCTGACATTCTAGCAGTATGATGATGGTTTAAAGTTTTTTCTCTTAGGAATATTTTATGGAACACTTTAAACCAAAGTAAGGAAGTGTTTTTGTTTGTTTGTTTGTTTGAGACGGGGTCTCACTATCACCCAGGTTGGGGTGCAGTGGCAGGATCTCAGCTCACCGCAACCATCGCCTTCCAGGTTCCAGCTATTCTCGTGCCTCAGCCTCCCGAGTAGCTGAGATTACAGGCGTGTACCACCACGCCCGGCTAATTTTTTTTGCATTTTCAATAGAGACAGGGTTTTGCCATGTCGGTCAGGCTAGTCTTAAACTCCTGGCCTCAAGCGCTCTGCCCACCCCAGCCTCCCAAAGTGCTGGGATTACAGGCGTGAGCCACCATGCCCGGCTAGGAAGTGTTGGAAGTGTTAAGTGTTAAGAGGGGAGTTTTTGCTGTCATCAGAGGGCTAGTGGGATAGAGAGTAAGGAGATGGACTAGGTTTATAATTAGGAGAATCCCTTTATGCTAGTGCATATGCCAGAACTTATGCACTGTATGATTGATGCATTTTATTTTATTTATTTTGAGATAGAGTTTTGCTCTTCTTGCCCAGGCTGGAGTGCAATGGCATGATCTCGGCTCACTGCAACCTCCACCTCCCAGGTTCAAGTGATTCTCCTGCCTCAGCCTCCCGAGTAACTGGGATTACAGGTATGCACCACTATGCCCGGCTAATTTTGTATTTTTAACAGGGATGGGGTTTCACCATGTTGGTCAGGCTGGTGTCGAACTCCTGACCTCAGGTGATCCATCTGCCTTGGCCTCCCAAAGTGCTGGGATTACAGGCATGAGCCGCCACACTTAGCCAATGCATTTTAAAACAGTGCTTCTCAAATTTAATGTGCATGGGAGGTCTGGTTAAGATGATGACTTTAAGTCAGGAAGTCAAACCTGACATCTGAGAATCTGCATTTTAACTCCACAAGCATGCTGATGGTGCTGATACATAAACCACACTTGGAGCAATAAGGCTTTAAAGCAGATTCTTTTGCGCTGACTCTTCCAGGACTAATAATAATAATAATATGCTACTCACCACAGAAGGCTATTGCAAAGATTAAGTAACTTTGCAATAACTCAGCATTGCCTATTATTTGCATTTAGTGGTGGGAAAACCAAGGCTTGCAATGAGCACCCATTGCAAGCAGGAGAGTCAGAGTGTGACTGCAGAGTCCCAGAGTTCACCCATGTGACTGTTTTGCTGCCTTGCCTGTGTCTAACCTGTAGCTTGCTGCTTGAGCTAGTTTGCACGAAGAGTCTTAGCCTTGGGTTTTACCTTCTATAACATGAAGGGAGGCTGCATATAGAGCCTCACAAATATGAGCTGCTATTGTTGTCATTAAGCCTTGATGAGTTTTCTGCCTTGAGCCTCCTCCTTCTACCAGGATTAAAAATATATCAACCATACATGCCCTTTTATCACTCACACAGCACTTCACACATGTCATTCCATTCCATCCCTGTATTGTCCATGTGGTACAGGTGCGGCTACTCACGTTTTTTTTTGTTTGTTTTTTTGTTTTTTTTTGAGATGGAGTCTAGTTCTGTCACCCAGGCTGGATTGCACGGATGCGATCTCAGCTTGCTGCAACCTCTGCCTCCCGGATTCACATGATTCTTCCGCCTCAGCCTGTCAAGTATCTGGGACTACAGGCACCTGCCACCACGCCCGGCTAATTTTTGTATTTTTAGTAGAGACAGGGTTTCACCATGTTGGTCAGTCTGTTCTCAAACTCCTGACCTCAGGTGATCCACCCACCTCAACCTTCCAAAGTGCTGGGATTACACCTGCCAGCTACTCCCATTTTATATACAAGGAAGAGAAAACTCAGAGATGTTGGGTGACCTCATTAACGTCATAGGATCCTAGATCTAGAGAAGACCCTGAACGTTTTCTCCAGTTTGTTGCCTTTTAGCCTACTTAGTTTAGTTTGCTTTTAGCAATGAAGTCTCCCTTTCAAACAAAGTCCCATAGGAGGTCCAAGTTGTAAAGAAGAGGGCTCTGTTGGGAACAGGGTTCAAGGGATGAATCCTGGCCCATTTATCCTTCCCTCTGCAGGGCTTCCCATTTCCAGAGACCTCAGAGAGAATGGTCCAAGGAGCTCTGTTTGGAAAATCCCCATCCAAGTCAACACTCCCCTCAAATAAATGAGGAACAGGCCCCAAAAAGGGAGGTGACTTGGCCAAAATCAGACAGCAAGTGCATGACTTCTTGGACTCCAGAGACCAAGCCCAGAATCTAACAGAAACAACCCGGGCAGGTGAAAGGACCACAATCCTCACTCGCCTGACTGTTTACTGAAGTGTGTTTGTTAAGTGGTCACTCATGGTCTTGCATTCCCACCTATGGGGACAAATTCAATACTCCATTCACTAATCTCATAATCTCCCAGATGCTCCTTTCCTTACACCCTGGTTGTTGGGGGGCAAGTCTTTTTATTTTCTAGGTATTGTGAAATAAAATATACATGCAGAAAACTGCATAACTACATCCATGCCAAGAAATAGAATGCTGTCTGAACCCCAAAAGCCCCCAGGTGCTGCTGCCTGCCACTGTGTCTCCTAGGGGCCAAGTTTCACTGGGCCTTCAGAGAGAGCATGACCTTGCTTTTCTCTGCATCAACAGTTCCCACAGCCCTCCACACAACAGCCCCATGTTGCCCATTTTGAACTTTGTATAAATGGACTCACACTGTATGCATGCTTTTGTGATTCTTGTACCCACATTATGTTTGTAAGATTCATCTGTCTTGTGAGGTGCAGCTGGCTGTAATTCATTCATTTTCTTTGCCAAGGAGCATTGTGTTGTGTGCAGATATATGATGTACGAATTCTTTCTGTGATGGGTGCTTGGGTTGTTTCCAGTAGAGGCTATTGTGGACAGTGCTGCCCCGCATCTTTTTTGCAGACAGATTTGCTCTCATATTATCCAGGGAGAGTAAGACTGAAGGAAGAAAGGAACTCTCAGAGAAGAGGCAGCCAGGCCCCAGCCTCTGGGGTGAGAAAGACACCTTGGTCTTTCAATTTCCCCAGCACGCTCTACTCAAAGCCTGTCAAGGCCAAGGACATAGTCAACAATATAGGCGTTTTCAATATTTTATTGTAAAACAGAGCTGAAGTGACAGGAAGTAGGGATCTTTGCAGCCAACATATACAGCACTCATTCGCTGAGTACCTGCCGAGCCAGGCTAGGTGCTCGGCCCTGCGTATACGAGTCTTTTTTCCTGCTCTGCAGAGCTCCCAGCCTGGTGGGGGAGACAGGCAGAGGCACAGTCATCTTTCACACAAGTCTCCAAGTGCCAGAAACTCTACAATGTCAAGGAGCAATTCATTCCTTCAGCAGAGGAGGAAAGAATCCCCAGGAGCCACGTTTGCTCAGTGCCTTAGGAGCTGAGAAACTTCTGATAGGAGGTAAAGTACTACAGGCAGCTGTAAAAAATCTGGAGTGGAGATGGAGCTTGGAGCCTGGGCAGCAGTGCCTGGACAGAGGAGTCCAGATTATGGAAGTGTTTTAAAAGGAAAAAATAAAATTATGGGGCCAACATAATACCATAACTTTTAATTTTTACAAATTGGGACATCACCAAAAACAAGAAAAAAAAAGGGAAAGCTGCCATTTACTTTCACCATCATTTCACAAATGCAGGAATATTTTCAGCCCCCAGCCTCTCCCAAAAGAACATAATCTCCAAATGAAGTGCTCTCCTTCACGTGGACTAAAAAAAAAAAAAAAAAAAAAAAATCAGGAAATCCTTAATTTTCATTTTCCACAAACTCTTAAAAACCTTCCTCAGGGGCTGGCATTTGTTTGTAAAACAGGGTGTGGGAGCCACTTGGTGGGGGATCATCAAGGGGCCTGATGTATCTGGGGCATGGGAATGTGGAATGAGGGAGGAGGAGGCTGTGGGGAGAGGAGAGCAGGCTGGGCAGGTGGTCGGGGTTTGATCCCGAATGCAGAGGCGACATGGAAGGGCTTTGCGCAGGGGCTGCTGTGCTCTGATTCACACATTAGAAAGATCATTCTGGAGGCAGCATGGAGGTTGGTCAGTTGAAGAGGAGGCAGAGTCCTGTGACCAGGTTCTTGTGACTCCTTCTGAGGATCCACCCCTCAAAGGCTGGTCCTCAGTGTCCCCATAGCCGGGAGCCCTGGGGCAGGGGGACTGGTAGTCCCTGCAGTCCTTGCCATGCCAGAATGGAAACAGGCAGGCCTGGGCAGTACTACTCATCCTCCTGGAAGTAGAATTTGGTGACCATGACACCCTCATCAGGCATATTGGTGAGGCTGACGGGCTGGTCTGCTTCCATCGCTGTGCAGAGGAACCAGCCCGGGCAGGCGGCAGACTCGAAACTGGTGGTGGGGCCGCTGTCTGAGCGGACGAAGGCAAAGCGCTTGTCCTGTTTTCTGTTCTTGCTCAGGTCAGTGATGTTAACTGCCTGGAAATCAAAAGACGGGTAGGTGAGAGCTGAGGCCTAGGAAATCCCGTGCTGCCTTCCTCTCTACTCCACACCATGACATGGCCCTCTGGACAGCCCAGAGTTAGTACAGGGGAAATGCTGTACCCTAAAAGCCCCCAGGTGCTCCTGTCTGCCACTCTGTGGGACTCTGGGACGCAGGTTTATTTATGTATTTATTTATTTTCCCCAGACGGAGTCTTGCTCTGTCACCCAGGCTGGAGTGCAGTAGCGCAATCTCGGCTCACTGCAACCTCCACCTCCTGGGTTCGATTCTCCTGCCTCATCCTCCTGAGTAGCTAGGATTACAGGCATGCACCACCACACCCATCTAATGTTTTGTGTTTTTAGTAGAGACAGGGTTTCACCATGTTAGCCAGGCTGGTCTCAAACTCCTGGCCTCGTGATCTGCCCACCTCGAACTCTCAAAATGCTGGGATTACAGGCGTGAGCCACCACACCTGGCCTGGTCCAGGTTTTTAGGACAACAAAGACACAAAGAGGCTGTCTCACTGTCACACCTTGATTTTGGGAAATCTGGCCACTCTGGCCTCGGACCAATAAGTCTGATAAATACACAGCACCATCAGCAGAAGCCAAGACCTGTAGAGTTGGTGTTCTGTCAGGGTTTGAGCTCTGAGGAGACGAGGTGGTGGTGTGTTCCATGCAACATCCTAGCCATCCCCACTCCTCATAGAACAGGCAATCACCCTCCAGAACACTGTCCCTGTCTACTGGTAAGGGATGTGACAGTGCCACAGTATGGCCACTCACATTGAGGTTAAGGTTGCATCCAGCCCCTGAGACAAAGCCATGTTTTCCCAGGGCTGGGAAACCCACTAATGTTACATGAGATCAAGGAGCACAGGGCTCTGGGTGGGGCACCAGCTAATCAATGTGAGTCGATAAGGATTGGAAGAGAAAGGTCCTGAGGATGGGCTTTGCTAGAAGCGGGCAGGTCCGAATGGGTTGGTGGCCTTTGAGCAAGGGAGTAGCACACAGAGATTCGGGTCATGTGGGAGACTGTTAGAGTGGTGGCCCGCAGTGACTGTGCCTCCTGGTGTTCACATTCCTATGCAGTCCCCTCTCACAAGGGGCTAGACTTAGCCACATGAGTGGCTTTGGCCAATAGGATGATGTAAGCAGAAGTTATAATAAGCACCTGCATGTTGAGACTTGTCTTTTTGGAATAATCACTTTTGAAGTCAGCCACCATGCTGTAAGGAAGCTCAAACTGACTCTTAAACACTGAGAGATCACAGGGAAAGAGAGCCTGGAGGATGAGGGACTATCTCAGATGCCCAGAGCAAGCCAGGCACTCTGCTGAATGCAACTGCCAAAGTGAGCCCAGCATGTTCCACTACATAGAACAGAACTACCCAGCTAATCCTGTTCAACCCGTAGAATCATAAGAACAAATTTTGGTTTTTTAAGCCACTGGGTTTTGGGGTGATTCGATATCCAAAACAGGTTTTTACCTCCAGCTGGAGTCTGGTCTCATCACCAGACTTGACACAGGACAGGCACATCTTCCCTCCATGGATTCCCAAGAACAGAGCATGGGGCTCAATGGGTACCACATCTATCTTTTCTGGGGAAGAGCAGAGGGGAGGGTCAGGTTAATAGAAGAGGAGGCAGCAATAATGAAGAGACCCTGGGTATTTTTCTGTCTCCCCTGGTCCCACAAAACTAAAATCCTAAGGTCAGAAGGGCAGAGAGGTCTCATCTTCCTGGTCTGCATCTAAACAGAAGATTAAACCAAGCACACTATCCAGTTACTCCTAGAGGCCTGAGTCTCCTGGATGTTGTTCCACATGATTTCCATCTTTCCCTCACTTTCCCCAGGATACCTGTGCTCCAGGTCAATAGGTGTGTTGCTGAGGGGCAGGGAAAATGGCACAAGGCCATGAGTGGGGCTCCACAGCAGCCTGGGGGTCTCTGAACCTCCTCTTTCCCTAAAAGGCCTCCATGCTCTCACGTAGCAACAAAAATCTCAGCCTCCTTGTGCTTCAGTGTGTTCATTAGGAGAATTACTAGGACAGGAAAGGTGGGTCTCATCCACTTTCAGAGTGAGGCAGGGGAGACAGAACGAGGGAATAGGGAAGGTGGGAAGGTGGAGGTAATACCATCCTACAACACCGAACAGGGGAGTGAAAACATCCTAGAAGGCTGGAACTAAAAGAATCGAACATCCCGTCGTCCAGCTGACATCATCCCACTGAAGGAAAAGCTGAGGAACAGAGTGGGTGAAGCTTCTTCAAGTTCATCCATCTTGTTTAATACATGGACCAGAATATGGCTGAGTATGGTGTCCAGGAATAAGAGACATAGCCCAGCCTTATACATGGTGGATTAATTTGGGATTGAGTTGGGGTTTAAACAACATAGGAACGTGGAGGCTTAATAGGCACTGGAGGAAGGGAACGGTCAACCTTGCCTTCTGGTATTTGCCCTTCCCAGCTGTGGTCCTGGGACCGCTGTGCCTATAGTCACTGACCCCTGACCTACACTCTACCTCTCCATGCCCTCTTCAGGCTGCCCTCATATGTGCCCTTTAGTAGCCAGGCCCTCCCAGCTTCAAACTTGAGTACAAAGACCCAATAAGGATGAGGACGTTGCACCTAGGGTTTGTGCAGGCAGGCCATGCTGCTGCAGACAGAGGGGCAAGGTGACCCAGTGCCCACACACATTGGCTTTCCTGGCAAGCACTCACCTTCTAAATTGACATTTGGTCCTTGCAAGTATCCAGCAACTAGTTGGTTGTTCCTCAGGTAGAAGGTCTTCTGGTTAACATCCCAGATTCTGAAAAGGAAAAGGACTCAGCTGTAGTGCACAGCTGCCATGGGCCCAGCCTTGTGCTTAGCACCTTCCTGTGTCCCCCAGAACTTGTCAAATTTGCATCCAGCTCTTCCCGGGGTATGGTATATTAGTATACCCATGGCATGCATGGATGAGAAGACTGAGGCTGACACTGGTTAAGAGGCAGGCCCAACCCTCACAGCTGGTGAGCAGTTAGCGCACATTTGACTCCCCTCCTCACTTGCTTCCCATCTTAGATTCCCAGGGCAGGCACTTCTGTTTCAGCAAAGCACACTGCAGAGCAGCAACATCCAAACAAACTTTCTGGGATGCAAAAATGTTCTATAGCTGCACTGCCCAATAGGGTGGCTGCTAACCATGTGTGGCTGTTGAGCTCTTGACATGTGGATAATGTGACCAAGGGTCTCGATTTTAAATTTTCTTCTCTTTTCATTCAATTAAGTATACATTTAAATAGCCACCTGAGACTAGTGGCTACCACAGCACCTAGTTAGAAGTTTCAAGAGACAGAACACCTTGCAGCTAACTCGCTCTGAGCCTTAGACCAGGAAGGTCTGTCCCTAGAGCCTTTCCTCCGTTAGCTGGTGACCTGCTCAGAGTCCTGCAGGAGCAGCTGCCCTTGGGAACAAGCAGGCTTCCTCTCTACCTCAGCCAGTGACTTGCTTCTGGGTCTCAATCCTTTCTTCTTGGTAAAGAGCCTCTCTGGTTGAGAGCAGGACTCAAAGCTGTGGGATGTAATAAACAGAGCCCCAGCCAGCATGTCCTGGGACCTGGGCCTCATATCCTCACCTGTGAAGTGTGGCTAACTCTACCCACCTCGTCAGGTGGCTCTGAAGAGCCTACACGCTCGAAGAGGGGTGGCCGGGCAAACCAAAGTGCTTTGCATATGGCAGCATTGGCCTGTTAGTGATTATCCTAGTTTCTAGATTTAGCCTCAATCTGGAGGGATTAGACATTGCCTGCTGGGGCCTCCAGGGGGATCTCCTGGAGCTTCTAGGTGATCAGAGCAGGCAGAGGCAACCTGGGGAAGCAGACAGTCCCCATATCTGGAAGGGAGAGACTTGTCACTCATACACCCACAGAACCTGACTTGCAGCCTCAACCCAGACAAATATGAAGGTCAGATTGGGGAAGAAGTCACCCCAACATGATTTCACTGCTGGAATGTCACGCGGCAGAGGGCATGCACAAGCAGTCCTGTCATTTCTATCAGCATCACATCTTTACAATAGTGATGATCTCACAAAGCCCTGATTCCATTTTCAAATCACAATGATTTTCAGGCATTTTACAATGCACAGAATCCTGTTATGCTGTTATCTGTGCATTTAATTTTCACAACAACCCTGTAAGGCACACAAGGAATTATCATGAATCTCATGTCACAGATGTCACAGATGGGGAAACCAAGGCCCCTGGAGAGTGGGACCCTCTGACGTGTCAGCACAGACAGGCATTGCTCGTATCAGTCTGGGCCTTCGGGCTGTGCCCTGGTGCCCCTCTCTGCTTCTCTGTCAGCACATTCAGCTGGGCCTGAATCGCAGCCGCACTCCTTGGCATGCATCTATTACTCACTGGGTTGCTGAGTCTCTGGGAAAGTAAGACAGCCCTCCGGTCATACCATCCACATCTGCGATATTTTGAAATACAAGTCCTGAAGCCCACACATGTAACAACCTCTTTCTTGAATAATGGACATCCTCTCCAGCCCAAACCCAGTTCTCAGGCCCTGTGGGACCTGGCAGCCCCCAGTAGCTGTGATATGTTTCCAGTCTCCAGCTGATTCACCCTCACCTCCTCCTCCTTGGGGTAGCCTTACCTGAAGGCTTGCATCTTGCTGGGTTTTCTCCCAGAGGGCCGGCCGACCGTCTCTGAATGGAACAGGAAGAGGAGGAGACAGATTAGGTGACTGCCGAGGCCCCTGCAGATTTCCATTCTGTGACTGCAGCAAGGCAGTGGACTGCCATTGCGGGCCCAGAATTGCGGTTTATAAAGAAATAGTCACTCACCCAAGCTAGGCGCCTGCCACCCTGCCCCACTCTGAGAAGCGGAAATACCCTCCTCACATTTCCAAAAAGAGAAACCCTTGCTGTTGTCACTTTCAGCCCTGCTAAGTGTCGCAATGGAGTGTTGTAACTGATTCCCTCCCCTTTTTCCCCTGTGCAATTTCCCCAAAATTGAGATTTCTATTTCCCCTTCATTGAGTTCCTGGGAAGGAACAATGGAAACCAAACTCCTTACTGTGCCTGACAGGTACCCGGAGTCTGTTTGTTGACTTTTTAAAAAACAGATTTGAGCAGAAAGGCCCTTTTTTCATAAAATGAAAGGGCTCCCTGCCTGCACATGGCACAGTCTCATGTCACTTTGTGTTCTTTAAAGGATGGACAGCCTTGGACTCCAGACCATAGATTGGCAAACAATCTGTAAAGGACGAGAGAGTAAATATTTTAGGTTCTGTAGGCCACGATTACTCAGCTCAGCTGTCTGTTTCACAAAAGGACATTGGCAATCCATAAAGCAACAAGCCTAGCTATGTTCCAATACAACTGTATTTGCAAAAGCAGGGGATGGACCGGATTGGGCCTGCATCTGCTGACCCCTGATGTAAAGTGAGTCCTTCTGAGAGGTGCTTTAAAATCAACTATTTTCCCACTATCTTACGTCTTTAAAGTTATGGTCTTGGGACGATGACATAAACTCAGCATTTGGACAGGAATGGGTCTAAATTCAACCTCTGCCACTTGCCATGTGCCACCCGTGTGCCACCTCGAACAAATCATTTCATTAGGTGAGCCTCTCTCTTCACTCTCAGAATGAGGGTGATCATGTCTTTTTCACAGATGGATGGAAGGAAGGAAGGAAGGGAAAGAGGGAGGGAGGGAGAGAGGAAGCAGGTGTAGGGAGGAAGAGGAGAACTTCTGGCCCATAATGGGTTCTGATACACATTAACTTCCTTCCTTACAATATTCTAGACAGGAAAAAGGTAAGCATGCTCCTATTTTATGGGTAGGAAAAAGTTGAAGAGAATTTCTGCATGATCTACGGGATGGACAGTGCTGGCGCAGAAGTATAGGTTGCAGTGTTTTAGAGCTGGACAGGAGCTTGGCAATCATCCTATCCCAACCTGGCATTATTTTCAAGAAGACTCAGAAAAGACTTAGACAAAAAAGTGATCTGTTCAAGGTCACACAGCTTGCTGATGGCAAAGGTATGCAGAGAAATCCAGGTCTTCTGACCTCCAGCCCCGGGCACTTGATTATTAACAAATGCTTCAGAAACTTTAAACTCTAACATTTAACACACTTTGGGAAGTGGCAAATAAGTAGGCAGGTTAATATACATCACCTCCTTCAGCTAGTCCTCACAAAAACAATCAAATGAACAAACAAAATGTCTCCTTGGCCCTCAAAGGAAGACACTATTTCTCAAACGTGTTTCAAAAAGAATGGGTGGGCTGGGCACAGTGGCTCACACCTATAATCCCAGCACTTTGGAAGGACGAGGTGGGTGGATCACCTGAAGTCAGGAGTTCAAGACCAACCTGGCCAACATGGTGAAACTCCATCTCTACTAAAAATGCAAACATTTAACAGGGGGTGGTGGCGCGTACCTGCAGTCCCATCTACTTGGGAGGCTGAGGCAGGACAATCACTTGAACCCAGGAGGTGGAGGTTGCAGTGAGCCAAGATCATGCCATTGCACTCCAACAACATGATCCTAGGTAACAGAGTAAGACTCCATCTCCAAAACAAAAGCAAAAACAAAAAGTATGAGTGACTCACTCAAGGTCATGCAGCTTGTGAGGACAGTACAAGAATACAGACAAAATGTCAAAATATTTACTACTACAGCAGTTGATCTTGATGAGTCTGACTATTTTCAACCAACAAATCAGAATCTTTCTCTCAACCAACAAATCTTCCAACCAACAAATCAGAATCAAACACGTTGTGTCCAAAGAGTTAATCCTGCAAAGGTGGAAGGCTATGAATGAATTTCCCAAAGGTTTAAAGAATGCATCCTTCAGAGGAAATAGAACATTTCTGCAAAATTGTGTCAACTCCCTGGGTGAGGGGTTTTTTAGGCAAAATGGCATATCTGTATTCCTGTACAGTCCTCACAAGCTATGTGACCTTGAGTGAATCATCCATCCTTTTTGACACATGTTTGAGAAATAGGGCCTTCTTTGAGGGCCAAAGAGGCATTTTGTTTGTTCATTTGTTTGTTTTTGTGAGGACTAGCTGAAGGAGGTGATGTACATGAACCTGTCTACTTATTTGCCACTTCCAGAGTGTGTGGAATATTAGGGTTGAAAATTTCCGAAGCATTTGTTAATCATCAAGTGTATCATTTTATCATCACACCCTCTGAAAGGGAAGGCAGCTAGCACCTGATTGGGATAGGTTCTCTCCTATCTGTCTTTCTTCAGTCCTCTGGAATTGGAAAGCCATAATTCTCTCAAAAATGTCCTTACAGATTGCAGAAGAGAAGTGGCTTGCCAAGGTATGGTGGAGAGTTCCATCCTGGCCACTGCCCTCAGACGGCATTTCAAGTAAAGCCCCACCCACAGTGTGGCTCCTAGGTAAATGTTTCTCTGACCCCAGTCTGAATTCAGAGAGAGAGTATTCTCCTGGAGAAAAGATGCTCGGGGCTCCTGTAATCTCCCTGCTCTGTGTCATTTCCCCACTGTGTCCTGAGAAGTGGCCCAGCCTGCCCTTTCTCCATACACAGAGGGTGAGGATGGGGGTGGTCCCTGGGGCAGGAGTTATGGAGTCTAGGTCTGAATCCCCCTGTGTCATTTCCGAGCTGGGCCACCCCACACAATGTACAGAGCCTGTCTTGGTCTCAGTTTCGTTATCTGATAGAGCTAATAATAGAAGCCACGTCATCAGTTACTATACAGATTGAATGGAATGCTGCACGTGATGAATCATGCCTTGACCCTGGCACTTGGGGAATACTCACACCGTGGCTTTTGCGTATGCTTCTTTACCCCAGCTAAAGTGGGAGAGATCAGGCCCAATGAACGCCCCAGCCCCTTGCTCCTGCCGTGCACTCCCAGCCTTCCTGCTCTGTATCCTGACCCACCCTCCTTTCCCAGTCCAGTCTCAAGCCTGCTCTGATTCCAAAGGAGGGGGCTGTCAATCACTGTGGCTTAGGGAGAGGAAGAAAGGGGACAGGGGAAGCTCTCTCCCTCTTCCTCACGCTTCTGGCCACAAATCCACTCTTGGTTTCATGTTACCTCACCCAAACAGTTGGCGTCCTTATGATTTCTGCCCACAGGAAATCTCTGACTAATCTTATTCTCGGTTCTGGGTCCTCAGCACCCCTCCAGTTCTGCTTCCTAGATGAAGCTTTAAGACCACAGCACATAAAGGACTATGCCTTCCCAGTCAGCACCCACAGCTTTCATCGGAGCTCCTGGTCATCACAATTGTATCTAGTGCCTTCTATGTGCTGAGCCCTGTGCTACCAGACACTAGAGACAACAGGAGTGTCTAAGCCCCATGTAAAGGGGTTTTGGTGAAGCAGAGCGATAGGGAAACCAGGCTGTCCGTGTCTTAGGAGGGACACTGCACTGCTGCAAGGAGACATATCTTGTGCTGGTGCCTGTAAAGCGTTTAGCACAGCCACCCACATGGGAAGTGTTCAATAGATGTTGGCTATTTCTCAACATTGGTTAATTGTATCTTTCAGTTCTAGGATTTCCATTTGGTTCCTTTTTTGTGTAATTGTTAGTTCTCTGCCAAAAATTCCAGTCTTGTGTTTTAAATCTTTGAGTATATTCTCCATAGTTCTTTCAAAGTCTGCCCCGATTCAAATCCATGATTTGAATCCCTGCTGGATCTCCATTTATGGCCTGTTTCTCCCTGATACAAAGGTCTTCTTGCATGTGCCTCATTCCTTTTTAATGACTGCTGAATACTATATATTAAACACTGTAGAGGTCAGTCAAGGCTCTGGGTGATTGTTATCTGTACCCTGAGATGGTTCACTTTTGCTCCTGCTGGACAGGTAGGCCAGGAGCCTTTCAAAAGCAGGTAACCTCTATCCTAGCAGGACTTGAGATCATTCAGAGGAGGGCTTCAGTACCTGTGAAGGCTGACCCAGATTTCCAAATTGGGTGGGGATTATCAGGGACCCTCCTTGTAGGTAGGATATAAGGTACAAATTTTATCTCCCCCACCAAGTTCCGTGAATGCTCAAAATCTCAGCTGAAGTTTTTGAAACCAGCACATGTGCCCAAGAGTAAAGGGCGCCAGTGCTGTGCTCCACCTCACTGGGCTCAGACAGTTCCTTACAGCCTTGGCCATTCTCTGATGCCTCCAAAGAGATCTTTTGGAAATATGTTTTGTCTAGCTTTTCTAGTTATTCATAGCAGTAGAGGTGGTCATAAACAATCTAGGCCAGAGGTATCTGATGTAATCTACTGTGTGGTTTTTTTTTTTTGAGATGGAGTTTCGCTCTTGTTGCCCAGGCTGGAGCGCAATGGAGCAATCTCAGCTCCCTGCAACCTCTGCCTCCCGGGTTCAAGCAATTCTCCTGCCTCAACCTCTCACATAGCTGGGATTACAGGCATGTGCCACCATCCCCCCGCTAATTTGTATTTTTAGTAGAGACAGGGATTCACCACGTTGGTCATGCTGGTCTCAAACTCGCGACCTCAGCTGATCCACCCATCTTGGCCTCCCAAAGTGCTGGGATTACAGGCATGAGCCACTGTGTCCGACCCATAATCTACTTTTTAAAAGTCTAATTATTCAGGATGGCTGGAGTTTGAGTGGCATTTAGAGGTAGGGGTAGGAAAAGTGATTTGAAAAGTTGGGTGAGGTCCAGAGAAGGAATGGCCTTTAATGCCACCCCAATGAGCTGGAAACTTACCTATTAAAAAACTGAATAAGAGGGTAATGTTGTCAGGTGTATTTTATTAAGATCATGTTGGAGACAGTGGACAGATGGATTAAACTTGGATGGGGTCATTGACCCTGAAGGCAGAGCAGTGCTGCACTGGTAAATGTTTAACAATTGAATCTCCAAGAAAAGTTTCCATTTGCCAATTTCCGTGACATAATACGCCTACCACGGATAATTTCAAGCTACTGACGTGATATCACTGAATGGGGAGCTGGGGAGACATATACACAATTGGATCCTGTGGGCTGCAGCACCCCAGAGAGGCAGGAAGATTCAGCCCTTCTAAAGGGAAATTGTCTCCACATTTCTCAGCTCCAACTTCCCTCCTCCTCAGCCCAAATGGCTCACCCCACAAGTTTCACCCCCCTTGCAGAAAACAATCCTTACTGACAAATCCAGTTTGTCGGGAAGCTTTAACAAATTTCAGTACAAACATTTTCATCTGGACCTCCTGGAGCTGCATTTGTGTCACCCAAGTACTATTTGTGAAATGTTGGCATCCAGCTTTGGGTGGACAGATGTGCACCCTGCCTTGTAACGACTTCATCTCACATTTAGTGGTTTCAGCCAACACTTGAATCCTGAGTGTCACAGGACACACCACACAATATGAGCAATATTGTTTTCCAAACTTTGTAAATTTTTGCTAAGGTAATGCTGCAAAGACTCCAGTTGCTCTTTCCGAGTCATGGGTAAATACTTTAGTACAAAGAATAGAAAGAAGCACAAGAAATACAAACCCCCAGGGTATAATCTGATGTCTTCTTTTTGTTAGTCCCCACTGACCCAGTCCTGCCAAGTAACCAAGTTAATTTTAACCAAATCCGTCAACTTATTAAAAGTTCCCTAAGGCAGCAGGACAGGTTTGGAGACATCTGTCCCCGAGTACCTCTACTCTCCAAGCTGCAGCCCCCAGGCTTGCTGCTATCAGAGTGAGCACCTCTGCTCTCCTGGATGATGAAGGGGATCAGGACAGCGTATATAAGCCAACTGTTATCTACAAGAAGCTGCTCTCCTCTTAGATCTAGATGGTTAACTTAATGTGAGTCCTTTCTGAGGTTCAGAACTTTCCAAGATGATTTTTGCCCCAGCAGTTTATGGGTTAGCTATGGATCTGCCCTGAAAGTCATTACTTATGTAGTTATCTTGTGTTTTCAGAGGTACATGTTTGCTCTTGCCTTCTTGGCTTTGATGATTAGTTTTATAATTCCCCTGCAGGCAGGAGGAAATGGAGAAGAACAGACACCATAGGGAAGGGGACAACTGTGTTGCTTAGTTGTTGTAGTTTAGGCTCTGTGTTACACTTTCACACAGATCTCCTTTTGTCTACATAACAGCTGTGCAACGTGGACAGACATATTGACACCCACTTTCAAAATGAGTACAAATTCATAGTCACTTTATAGAAGAACTCAAGGTTCAGGCTACTCTGTCTATGGAGTGGCCATTCTTTTATTCCTTTACTTTCTTAATAAACTTGCTTTCACTTTGAAAAAAAAAAAAAGGAGAAGAAGAAGGAGAACTCAAGGCTTAGAAAGATTAACTCACTTGCTCCAGATCCTGGACAGGCCAGGATTGAAACCCAGGTTTGTTATTTCTTCCCACACTGCAGTCCTGCTAAAGAGGCCGCTGACTTTTTTCTCTCTGCTTCATTGCATGGTTAACAGAAGCAAGAATTACATTTGTTCCTACGGTGTTTCTTTTGGGCTGAACTCCCATCTATAGAGTAACTATTTAGTTCATAATTGCTTGAAAATTCAGGGAGGATTTTTGATAATAAGGAAAGAAATGATTCTAAAACCTTACACAGGTTACAGGCAAAGCTCTTTACCTGGTTATGGACTAGAGTGACAATTATCTTGGTTTGTCTAGGACTTTCTTGACTTTATTACTGAAAGTTCTACACCTTGGCAAACCCCTCAGTCCCTGAAAAACTCAGATAATTGGGTTATTCTAAATTATCAACCCTTAAAGGGCACTGGCACCTCTGGTGGCTGTTGCTGCAAATTGCAGGCACAATTAATGATTGCAATTGTACCCTGCCAGTGTAGTCTGTTTTTATTAGCAGAGATGTGATCCATTTTATTAGACAACAGATAGATAGATAGATAGATAGATAGATAGATACATACATACATACATACATAGAGCAATCACACAGGAGTATTCAAAAACCTTAGTGAGTCTGCCACTTGGTAAAATAAACCATAGCAGATATATTAGTAATCAATCATTTTTGTTCTGATTAATTATTCATTAAAACATTCATCTTTAATTTCCTTCAACTATATAATCAAGATACTGTTCATATCTAGTAGCCTAAAATTGTTTTCAGACTTGGATCCTAAAAAGGATTTACCCTTTTAGTCAGCATTGTCTTCACCTTCTCCTCCTCCTCTACCTCCTTCTTCATACAAGTCAGCTGTGAGAGAAATGGTGGGACCCCATTGTGTAGAGAGAAAGCAGAGGTCCAGAGAAATGAATGACTAGTCCAAGGTAACACAAAGTGTATGCACATGGTTCCATCTCTATCCTTTACCCTCTGTTCTCACCCTTCCAGTTTCCAGTCAGAGTACGAATCCCCTCAACTTTTCTCTTCTTGGCACCCTGTTCTGTGCTTGGCAAACATTGATACTTCCCATATTCCTGGCCTTACTTAGATGGAGAATGTGGTTCCTCTGCCCAGGGAACATGGTGTCTTCACTAAGTTTATTGCATTTCTTTCCCAAATTCAATCCAATTCAAGTTCACACACATTTATTTAGCACCTATTGTGTGTCAGTTCAAAATATTTTGGGATGAACCAGTTTTAAGCACAGAGATTTATTTCTTCACAATGTATCACTATCTGGTTCTAAGAGTGGTTCCAGCATCCTACTTTACACATTTGAAAAACACATAAGACCATGGGCTAACATTGTAGCACAACCCACCAGGGACCATTGTACCCACTGGGGGACAGGGGAGGATCTGCTGCCCCCGGAATAACTGCTTGTGGTTGACAAAGCAATTCCCCTCTCCATGATTTCATTAAGTCTCTGTGCCCCCATAACATAGTGTAGTGGTTTGAAGACAGACTGTCTGCAGTCAACCCACCTCCTCCTCTTATACCAGCTGTCTGGCCATGGGCAAATTACCTAATCTCTCTATATCCATTTCCTCTTGTGAAAATGTGAGCAATAATAGTCCTTCCTCATGGGGTTATTGAGAGGATTCAGTGGGATAACCCATGTAAAGAGCTCAGCACGGCGCCTAGCTTGTAATGTGTCCATGACACATTAAGAGCTGACACTTCCACTGTGCTTACTACAAGCTAAGAGTTGTTCAGCTTCCTGTAGACCTCCTCTTAACACCCAGAAAGGAGAGTAAGGAAAGTAAGACCCAGAAAGGAGAATGGCCTGCTCATTAGAGGCCAATTTTATTTTATTTTATTTATCTTTATTTATTTATTTTTTTAAGACAGAGTGTTTCTCTCTGTTGCCCAGACTGGAGTGCAGTGGTGTGATCTCCGTTCACTGCAACCTCCGCCTCCCAAGTTCCAGCAATTCTCCTGCCTCAGCCACCCAAATAGCTGGGATTGCAGGCATGCACCACCACGCCCAGCTAATTTTTGTATTTTTAATAGAGATGGGGTTTCACCACGTTGACCAGGCAGGTCTTGAACTCTTGACCTCAAGTGATCCACCCACTTTGGCCTCCCAAAGTGCTGGGATTACAGACGTGAGCCACTACACCCAGACTCAGGGGCCTATTTTAAATTAGAAACTTAAAATTAGAGTCTACAGAGCAATGATCCTGAGTGTTTTTTCCTTTGTGCCACACAAATCCTAACCAGAGGTTGCAAACTGGCAGCTTATAATTTAAATATTTTATCTGCTTGCTTTATTGTCTTATTTAATCAGAATACTATATGCAATGAAATCAGAATATCTGACTCTTCTGGAAAAGTGAGAAGTTCTGGCCACCTGGGCCTGCATTCTCTTGTGACAACTATCTGGTGGAACTGACTAGTGCCAAGTCCTTAATTCTCCACAGTCCCCACCCTTCCCTGTCAATCAACCCTCAGACCTTGTGGCTCAGTGCCACATTCTATTAGTATTTCTCATTGAGTTCACACTGTTCTTTCTCTCATTTAACAGAGCTATTTCACCAATTTCCCTATTCTATCAACAGTGGAAAATGACCCCCACACTCCAAGGACTCTATGACTTTTGTCACAGCAGTCACCCCTCTCTGTTCACCGGCTGCCCCAGCAGGCACTAGGCTTGTAGCCCTTCAGAGTGCCTGCATGGTCTCCCATGGATGCCTCCCTGTGCCCAGGTCCCCCAGACAGGCCTGGAGCCCCATGCACTTGACATTTTCCTGGACACTTGTTCACCAGAGCCTGAAAGCATTTGGTAAACACCAATTGTAGATATTTTCCTCTCTCATTTCTCAGGTGGAAAAATAAGAGTGGAAGGAGCTTACCTAAAGCCATGGGGAGGCCTGATAGGACAGGAGGTCTTCCGCGGTCTTCTAGACTCTAACTTTAGACTGAGCTGCTGCCCATAAAGTAGCATCCAGGCAGTACCTGGGCCACAGCCCCTCCCAGGGTGGAGCTGCTCCTCCTTCCAGAACACCTCAGAGAGTACAAGGAGGAGCCCAGCCTCTCCTCCCACACACTCACAAAGGGCTGGCCAGCATGAGGACATGGGCCGGCTGATGGCTGACTTGATGGCAAGCAGGCCCCGTTTCCAGGAGAGTGACTCAGGCAAGCAGAAACCAAACTGGTTCTTATCTGCGTAAGATGAGAGGTCACATGTAGAGAACTGAGCTGGGCCTTCATGCTTACCCCAACCCGACTGCCGCCAGCTCATGCATGTGTGCACACATTCATTCAAAACACATGTGTTGGCTTAATCCTGTGTGCCGGGCACTCTTCCAGGCCTTGGGAACAAGCCAGACAAGGTCCACAATGCCCTAACGAAGGAAAACAGACAAGAAACGAGTTAACAAATAAAATAACTTCATAGGACATATTGCCATAGGGAAAATCAAAAGCAGGATACGTTTTAGAGGGACCTAGGAATGGGTGGCTATATTAGGGAAAGTGGCCAGGGAAGCCTTCTCTGAGAGGGTGACATAGGAGCAGAGACCTGAGCAATGTCAAGGAAGGGGAAGAATATTCCAGGTGGAGGGAACAGCAAGGGCAAAGTCCTTGTTTGAGCACCATGTGGAAGCCATGTCTTAGGGAATAACAGGGTCCATCCCTGCTTCCAGTTACCCCCATGCCCTATACCTGGCCGCTGCCATGACATTGTCCACAAGGCCAGATACTCTCCCCGTGCCTTCTCTAGAAGCACCTGATGTTCTGAACACTTCTCCTCCTTTTTGCCATTGAGAACGAACCTGCTGTAGCTTCATGTCTCTGCATTCTGCCATCAGGGAGCAGACAACTCACAAATGCTTAAAGCCATCCAAGTTGATGGGCAGCAGTGGCAAGAGACCCCCAGGCAGGACGAAGTCCTGGGTCTAGTCCCCAGGTCTGCAGCCAACCAGTTGTGTGTGTGTGGGAACACCACTTCTGCCCTTCAGACCTCATTTTGACAGCTGCAAAATGGACCTGATGCTCCCTGCCCTATCTTAGACTTTGGGCTCACTGGAAGGATGGATGACACACAAACTATAAAATGCTCTGTAAATCATATGCATTTACACAGGTCCTTGCTTCAGGTAATGCCTTCATATGCAGATGAAAGAGAGAGGAAGAAACAGACCAGCCTACTGGCTGCCACCAATCCTGCCACCTTCAACCTGTCCCTTCTGAGAGGGAGGAACACTGTCTTTTGGAGAAGGGCTCATAATTCATAAACTTCTCAACAGGGATCTGGTAAGGGCCTTCAATTTCCTCTAACCCTGCAGACCTGGACTCATTCCCAGGGTCTCTTCATTCAACTCACAGGGCCTGAATGGGTCTGGGAGGTACCCGGAGCTGGCCACAGGAAAGCCCCCACCCCCCACCCCGCCTGGGTGCTCCGGACCACAGGGACTTCCCATGGGGCTTTCACTTCCTGCTCTCTTCCGCCTTGGCTCACCAAGATGTAATGCCAAGGTGTGTAAGGCTTGGCTGGAAATTTTTGAAGCAGCTTTTGTAGAGAAATTCCTGCTGGCCTAAAGAATCAGAAACTAGATTTGTAAACCTGGAAACTTTGTAAATGTCAACTTTGTAAACCTAGAAAGTTGGGTATTGGGGCAGCCTGGGAACCTACCAGGATAGCCTGTTGTGTCATCATGGTGTTGTACTTTTCTGTTATGACAACAGGAGGAGGACACAGTAAGGTGGGCTCTGGTGGCCAGAGGTTCAAATTCCAGCCTCGTGAACTATAGCTGTGGAATCCTGGGCCACATCTATAAAATGAGGGTAAGACTCTTGTCCACCTCACAAAGTGCTTGTGAGGACTGGGCTAACAACTGTAAAATGCTTGGCATGTGGTCAGCATTATTTAAGTATTAGTCATTACTATCAGAGGAAATAGATTGGATTTCTTCCCTGGGGAGCTAGGGGCCTGGCTGGTCCAGGGTCAGTCATAAGAGAGAAAACTAGGCTTCCAGTCAGGACCAGGGGACTACAAGTCGATCAGCATGCAAGGCTGGGGGTTCCCTGGTGGTCCCAACACTGGGCACATCCAGGGTAAAGGGACGATTTATGAGCATCTGTAGCACTCCAGTGCCTGGTCCACCCCAGAACTCTTCTTTGCAGGCCTGCCTCCCTCTACTCTAAGGCTATGAAGTTCTGAGGGATCAGTGGCTTAGCCTAGGGAACTCAGTGCATCTGAGAAGCCTGGAGCCCGACATCCCAGAAATGGAGAACACTGGGAGGAGTGAGAGAGCTGGCATTTGGGAACCTTGGAATTCCGAGTGACTGGGGACTCTTGGTCATGGTGAGGGGGCTTCTGAAGAACCTTGAGGATCCGCAACCCCAATGATGGTGACTGGCCACTTGCTCCAGCACTAACCTGCCAGCCTGAGGCACAGGGAAGAAGGAGGTAGGGGAAGGGTAGAAGAAAAGGGAGGTGTCAGGAATGGAGGAGCAAGATATTGAGGTTTAATGTTATTAGAACCCCTCTCTTGAATTGAGACAGTCCCAGGTGAAGCCCTCTGGCAGGAGAGACCTGAAGGCTCCCAAAGAAAGTCCTACTATGGGAATGGAAATCTAGACCACACACAAGCAGGGGGGCCCTGGATGCTGGGAAGACTGAGAGCTTGGGTGGGTCCCTTCATTCCAGCCAGGGGACAGGTGCATCCTGCTTCCTGCTAGCTTAGACACGCGAGGTCAGAGCAAGGGATCTGAGGTTTGAAAATACATGGAATCAGTTTTACAATGCTGATAACTGTAAACCCTTGAGTTGTTTTCCAACTTGTTTATCTATGACCGTAGTTGTTTATACACAGTCGTAGATAAACCCTTAAGTTTTTGCAGCGTTCCTAAGAATCTGCTTAGCCTGGCTCCAGACTCAGCTTGTGAAACAACCTCCCTTGTTCTCTGAACTACAGCCACACCATCTTTTTGGTTTCTCAAATTCACCTCTTTCTCTCACCTCAGGACCTTGACACAGGCATGGAACACCCTTCCCTCCCCTGCTCCACTGACTAGTTACCTATGAATGGATATGGAAATTGTGGTATATATATATATACCATATATATATATACACACTGGAATATTATTCAACCTTAAAAAAGAAGGAAATCCTAACATTTGTGACAACATGGATGGATCTGGAGGGAATTATGGATCTGGAGGAAGCTGAAGTCACCCTTAAGACTTCAGCTCAGACTCTGCATTTATGTGATCCTCCATATAATATCTGTCTCCCAGGGCAGGTCACAGCAAGCACCATGTCTATTTTGTTTACTATTATATGTCCAGCTCATAGCCCAGGATTTGGTCCATAGAGAAATGAATGGGAAACCACCACTCATATTCTCATTCTCTCTCTCTCTCTCTCTGTCTCTCTCTCTCTCTCTTTCACACACACACACACACACACACACACACAAACTCATACATCACCATAAATAAATGAGACTTCCGATCATAACTTTGTAAATGGTCACACATAGAAACTTACAAGTTCACATCAATTGTGGTCAAGATATACAGACTCTTTTTAACCTGTAATCCACTCTTCTGGGAGCTACCTCCATCACCACCACCACAACTCACAGAGCCAACTGATTACACATGTACCTGACCTTGTCCCCAGGCCATGGCTCACTGGGCTTACGGTGGGCAGCTGCCTCAAACTAAGCCAGCACCAGGAATAAGAAACTGGGACTAGAGTTCACAGGGGCCAGGCAGCGGGTAACTGCTCTCAAACTGAGCACTCCTGAATCCATAAGCCTTAGGGTGGTCACCTTCTGCAGGTGCACAGAGAAGCAGAGAAGACCATTCTGCTGAGAGAGAAGAACAAAGCAAACAGATAGAGGCAGGAATGATAACATTATGGCCTTTAATAGAGAGAAAATTACTACTGCCTTAACTTCTCATAACTTTCCTACTCCTAGTTACTGCCTCTCACAACATCTGGCTGCATTTCCTGTCACTGTGTCATGTCTCACAAATTCCCCATTACCGCCAAAACCAGCTCAAGTGTGTCCACCTCCTGCAACCAAAGTCTTACTTAAATAATTCCGCAAGAGTCAACAAGCAACCCATAAGGGAACTGAGGAGTCAATACAAATGAAAACAGAGGGAACTAATCCAGTAAGGTACACATTAAAGAATCCTTGACTACGTTGGCATGGTGCATCCACGGCCACAAAGCTCACAGACATGAGTCCGTTGGTTCAGTAATTTATGTGTGAGGCTTTGTCTGCCCAGCACCCAGTCTCATGTTGCTGAGCAGCTCCTCCTTTTCTCAGTCCAACCATTTTAAAACTACTTTATTGAGGTACAATTGACATATAAAAAGCTGTACATATTTAATATTTACATCTCAATTAGCTTGGGAATAAGTACACTCCTATGAAACCATCACTGCCATCAAGGCCATAAACACATCTGTCACCTTCCGAAGTGTCCTCCTGCCCCTTAATTATTACCATTATTATTACTATTATTGGTAAGAACATATAACATAAGATATACCCTCTTAGCAATTTTAAGTATACAATACAGTATTGTTACTTACAAGTACTATGTGATATATTAATAGTAAACCTCCAGAACTTATTTATCTTGTATAACTGAAACTTTGTACCCTTTATCACATCTGCATTTCCACTTTTCTCCTGCTCCTGACAACCAGTATTCTCTCTTCTTTAAACTTGACTATTTTAGATTCCACATGTAAGCAAGCTCTTGCAGGAAATGTCTTTTTGTGTCTGTCTTATTTCACTCAACATAATTCCCTCTAGATCCATCCATGTTGTCACAAATGTTAGGATTTCCTTCTTTTTTAAGGCTGAATGAATATTCCAGTGTGTATATATACATATACACCACAATTTCCTTATCCATTCATCCATCAGTTAACATTTAGGTTCTTTCCATATCTTGGCTATGTGAACAGCATTGCAAACTCCAACCAGCTTACCCCATCCTCAGTTACAGTACATCGGGTACATGACCCAACTCAGACTGATACAAATCTTCCTGATATTATTCAAGCTGAAACTGAAGGAAGAGGTGCAGTTCCTCTTCCTCTCGTGCTGCAAAACACAAGGTGGTAGAGCCGTCAGTCCGCTAGATCAAGGTGGGGTTATGTCACTTGCAACAACAACCAACAACCGTAACAAAAGAGTCCTTCCTAATGTGTGTTTGCCTCATGAATATTTACTCCCAACCACTGTGTGCCAGGTGCAATATTAGATTCTGAGGATACGACGGTCAACAAGGTAGGTGTATATGTGTCTTCATAGGATTCATAGTCTTCACACCTCCAGAAAACTACATCACCACATAATATATTCAATGATGAAGGAGGCACAGGGTTTTGTGGGAGAACAGAAGAGGAACACCCCACTCAAGCATGGGAGTGGGGTTAGAGGAGGAAGCTGGAGGAAGAGGGAGGATGAGAAGCCCCAAAGTAAGAGAAAGCATGGGTGGGGAATTCAGGCAATTATAAGTCACAGAGCTAAACTGTAACATCCAAAGGGAAAAGCAAGAGGAGCAGCCTACAGGGCGAGGCGGGCTCCGGCCTCCACACTCACATTCCTTCAACCTTCTCAAGGGCCTCAGGATTGGGGTATAGTTCGGGACTTGAGAACTTCCAGCAGGGGAGGCTTGGGGTGGCAATCTTTTTGGAAGCGGGGGAAGGGCTAGCAACTGTTCAATTTGCATTTTCCTCCTTACATTGTATACTTGTTTGGAGGAAGGGGAGTTGGAGAGCTGATTTTAATTATAGGGTCTTATACCCAGAAAAACAACTCAAGTCAAAGAATATCTCTGTTGATTGTTGCATGTAACACGGTGGCTGGGCCCTCGGAAGCTCTGCCCCAAATGTTGGTCACTTAAGCTAGCTTCCTTTTCTGAGGCCAGGGGCTTTCACAGGGAAGGTATTCAGACCATGGGATTTTGCAGTGCGTCAGAATTCCTGGAGAGACTGGCCTACAAACCTCTCTGTGCTCAGTAACAGGAACGGGTGATCAACCTGTGGTCTCTTACAACGGATTGCAACATTGGCAAAAGGAGGCTGTGCCCAGGAACCAACAACCCAAAGTCTGGGGTTGCCTCAGACCTAAAGCTGTCTCAGATGGCTGAGTTTCAGGGCTAGGGCTAAGGCCATGAACTTACATCTCAGGAGGGCCTGTTTGTCTTGTTCTGTTGTAAAAACAGGGTACACATCTAACCCAGACTGGCCTCTTTGCCCCTGCAAGTAAGGGGTCTGACTGATAGAGGATGGTTTTTGTGTATGCATACGAAGCCTAGCATGCAATAGAGGTTATCATGTGAAGCATTTAATGGCTGGATCCTCACCTATGTAAATGTAAAGGAAGGACTGAAGGGAAAGAACAGTTGAGCTGCAACGCAGTCATAATGCGAGCCTCAGTCCATTCACCAGGAGGTACGGTGGCCCTGGCAAGAGAGCCAGGCCTTTATACACCCACATTGAGCAGTCATTGGATGCAGGCTTCACCTGGGGAAAGAAGGTGACCTCTTGAGCTATGGGCCATTCTCATGGATCGGGGTGGGGTTCGGAAACTAGGCAGTGTACGACAGTATCCATGCCATTCTGTGAACTATCTCCTTGAATTTCCACAATAGCATTCAGAATATATTATTATTATCTTCATTTTACAGATGAATAAACTGAGGCACAGAGCTGTGTGACTGTGAGCCACTTGGCCACCATAGTGCCTTTTCCGTAAATAAACACTAGATACGTAGTCAGGAAATGCCAGTTTAGCTAATCTTAACTTCTCATTTACCCACACACTGTCCCCTAGACAAGTCTTTCAACCTTTTTGAGATTCAGTTTTCCCATCTCTAAAATGAGGATTATAATGCTTAACCTACCTTTTACTTGTCTCATAGGATTGCTGCCAAGATCAGTTCTAAGCAAGCCTTTATATATGAGTGTACTTTGTGAACTGCAAATTCTAGACAAATGTAAGAAAGAATGCTTATTACACATAAAAGGCAGTATGTAGTCAAACAGATGGCAGCATAGGACCTCTCCAAAACCTCTATTGATAATCAGGATGCTAAGCATTTTGGTTACTCCAACAGGCAGAGGCCAAATGCAAACATTTCCATTTGATAAATGGAGAGACAGAAGTAAGTATCAGGGAAGTTGGTAGGCATAACTCAGCCCAGAAATTAGTTCTTGGGATCCATTTCCAACACGTGGACTTAGTATGGCTCTGATGACACAATGGAAACCAGAGGCAGCCTACCCAAGAGGATATGGACTCCCATAGTGGGATAGGAAGGAATTAACATTTGTGAAACACCCACCTGTGCCAGGCACTATGCCAGGTGCTTTATAGAGGTTGTGTTTTTATCTCTTTAAGAATCACAGGCACTTTACCATGGACAAGTCAGAGGTTCAAAGAGAAGGAGTGATGGTAACTTGTAAAGGATGCAGAGCTAAGAAAGAGCAGTGTCTGGCTTTCTTCAGCACACCTAATTATCTTCATGCAAGGTGAGGACCTTGCTCCAATGCCTCAGGAGTTTGAAGGGGGACTGGGAGCTACAGAGGCTGGCCAGCATTGGAATCTGTTTCTACCCAGGAGTTCAAACTGTGTGAGGGGTGAATGTCTTTGTCTCTTGCAGCACAACCTACCTCTTTAATTTTGGGATGGTCCAAGAACCTGATGTGGTTGATTAGAGAAAGTTGTAAAATTAGGATAGCTTGGAAAGCTAGGACAGCAAACCCACAGCACAGAAAAAAAGCTTCTGTGAGGAACAAGGGGCACCAAGAAGAAACATTCCCATAAACCCCAGAATGACAATTGTTTCCTCAAAGGCTTCAGAGTAAGACCTGGGATGTTAGTGTTGGCACTACTGCTGGACCAGAACAGGACTGTGCTTGCATGTGTACATGTGCATGTGTGTGAGTGTTCATGCAGTGATTGATATGGAGTCAGATATACCATGAGGCCTCTTTTTTCATCTGCAACCACAGAAGCCTCCATCCAGATCTATCTAAACACGTTTTGAAGGTGACTGTAGTCCTTTGGTAAAGGCACAACACTTCTCATGCTGATGGATAATGTGAAATAGGTCTCCACGTGAGGTGTGAGGATCAATGAGCAGGAAGCAGAGTCAAGAAGAAACCAAGGCATGGCCTAAATCCTTTTCTCTATGGGGAAATTTCCCCATCTGTAAAATGGGGATGAAGACAGCACCTTGGTAATATGGGTAAAGTTCGTAGTAGGACAATGCAGATATGGTAAGTGCATGTCGGCCGATAGACATGGCTCTTCCAAAATTTTATATATGCTGAGGTTATTTTTTTTGCAGTCATAAGAGTTTAGAAGTATCATACATTTGTTGAGAATTAATGTATCATCACTATGTTGTGCCTTTCCCCCTTCCTGTTAGTGTTTTCTTAGTGAAATTCAGCTCTGATACAAAAGGGTGAACCCAGCTCTCTTCTAGTTAGACTGTGTTCTTCCATCCCTTTACTTTCAGCTTTTCTGTGTTTAATATTTTAGGACTGTGTCCTGGAAAAAGCATTGCCAGATTTTAAAATCCAATCTGACAATATGCCTTTCAACTAGGAAGTTTAGTTCGTTTTCATTTTTTGTAATCTTTAATGTATTTGGATTTGTTTTACTATCTTAATTTTTTTTTTTTTTTTTTGAGATGGAGTTTCGCTCTTGTTGCCCAGGCTGGAATGCAATGGTGCAATCTCGGCTCACCACAACCTCCACCTCTGGGGCTCAAGTGATTCTCCTGCCTCAACCTCCTGAGTAGCTGGGATTACAGGCATGCGCAACCGCACCTGACTAATTTTGTATTTTTAGTAGAGACGGGATTTCTCCATGTTGGTCAGGCTGGTCTTGAACTCCCGACCTCAGGTAATCCACCTACCTCAGCCTCCCAAAGTGCTGGGATTACAGGTGTGACTGAATTTTGAATTTTATTTTAGCACCTTTTCAATGCTTCCTTCTTTTCTCTCACCTTATTCTTTATTTTGGGTGGGGATGTTGGTGGTTGCTATTGTTTTCTTATTCCATCCCCCTTCCCATATTGATTTAGAAGTTATATACTCTGTGTCTCTTCTTTTAGTGGTTACTATTAAATTTTTATCATGACTATTTTACTTTTCAGGGTCTAAAATTAATAAATATCTAATCCCCCTACTGAAAAAATATGATTTATGAGTATTTTTAACTTCAATCATCTCCCTCTCAACTTATAGGCTTAACATTTTGATTTGTCTTAAGGTTTTAGTTCTGCCCTTTTTCTAACCCCATGTTTAGACTTATTTTTCAGAGAAGATTTGTTTAGATTATTCTACATGTTTACTGATTTCTTCCTCACCATTTTTACTGACCTCCAAGGTCCCCCGTGATAAGCAGAATAATGTCCCTACTCCACCACCCACAATGCCCACATCCTATTTTTCCCTTGGGCCTGTCACTATGTTAGGTTACATGGCAAAAAAGAAAAGAAGCCACTAGCTAAGGAATGCAGATGCCTCTAGAAGTTAGAGAAATATCATCTCCAGAGGCTCCAGCAGCCCTGCTGATGCCCTGATTGTAGCCCAGTAAGACTTCAGACCAGAAATCAGGAGGTTAAATTTCTGACCTAGAGAACTGAAAGATAATTTTGTGTTGTTTAAAGCCGCTAAGTTTGTGGTAATTTCTTATAGCAACTAATAGGAAACCAATATACCAGCCTTTGGGGATCATTTTTCTTCCCTTCGAAACATCCTTAGATATTCTTATCAGTTGTAACAGAACAAAAGAATAAATGCTTGAGGTGAAGAATACCCCCCAAAATTTTTAAAAAAATATTTATAAAAGAAGCATCCTTATATATTTGTTTAGGAAGTAATCTCATTCATTGTTTATCCAGAAATGTCTTTATGGTGTACTTCTTGAAAGATTGTTTTGGTTTGGTTTGGTTTGGTTTGGCTTGGTTTTGAGGCAGAGTCTCACTCTGTCTCCCAGACTGGAGTGCAGTGGCACTATCTCAACTCACTGCAACCTTTGCCTCCTGAGTTCAAGCAATTCTCCTGTCTCAGCCTCCCAAGTAGCTGGGATTACAAGTGCGTACCACCACACGTGGCTAATTTTTTTTTTTTTTTTATTTTTAGTAGAGACAGGGTTTCACCATGTTGGCCAGGATGGTCTCAAACTCCTGACCTCAAGTGATCCACATTCCTTGGCCTCTCAAAGTGCTAGGATTACGGGCGTGAGCCACCATGCCCAGCCAAAAGATATTTTTGATAGGTACACAATTTTATATTAACAGTTAGTTTTTCTCTCACCACTTTCAAGATGTCATTCAACTGTCTCCTTGCTTTCATTGTTGTTGAGAAGTCAGCTGTCATTCTACTTGTGAAATAATATCTTTAGCTTTGGTGATTTATAGATTCATTATAATGTATTGCCGGTGAATTTCTCTTCATTTATCCTTTGTAAAAGCTGTGTTTATGAGATCTGTAGATTCATTTATTTATCAGTTCTGGAATAGCCTCAGACATGAACTCCTCAATATTGGTGCTCTCTCTCTATTTTCACCTTAAGGTGCTGTGATTAGATGTCTATCAGGTCTTCTCATACTATCCTCATAGTGTCTTAACGTATCTATCATATATTGAATTGTCCTATGTTGTCATTTTGCGTTCTGTGTAATAGTTTTTGAAATCTTTCAGCACAATAGTTTTATTTAACTGTATTCATTTTGCTGTTTAAACCTATTGACTTGAGTTTTTACTTCAACAACTGTATTATTTCTAAAAGCTCAATTTAATTCTTTCTCAAACATGTCAGTTCATTTGCTATTCTTGCTTCTTGCTCACTTTTTAATTTGATCTATTTTCTTTAAATCTTTCAAACATAGTTATATTAAATTCTGAATCTGATAAGTCTGGTTTCTGAGGGCCTCAGTCTGCTAGTTTTGTTTTAGCCTCTGAGGTTCCCACATCACTGGGACCACTTCATGCCTGAAGTTGAAAGTTTGAGCAGTGAGGTCAGATTCCTACCTGGTACTCTAAAGTCCACTTAGTGATAACTTCAAAACTCTCAAAAAAAAGGAAAGGAAAGAGAGACCACATTAAATTGTTTATAATATTGACCCTCTAACACAAAATTTAACAATTAGCTCTTTGCCAGGACAGGTAAAATAAGCAATAATTAAACATTTTGGTTAAAGCAGTTATTACAGAACAATATTTCTTAACCTGAGAACGTTTTGTGGATATACTTCAGGGGATCTATCAACTTGTTTAAATTTTATGTACTAAATCAGGTTCATTTTAGGGATAAGAATGCATATCTCAAAATAATTTATAATCCCCAAAAAGGTCAAGAATTACTTCCCAGGAAAAACTTCAAAAATAAAAATAAGTTATTGTTTTGTATCTTTATTCACTATTCCTTTGCTGTTCTTGTTCTTTATTCATTCCCTTGCTTAGCCTCTAAGAAAGACCCTTTTCTTATTTTATCACATGATTTTGGAGTCATACGAATTGGAAAGGAAAATACTAAATTCCAGTAAAGAAGTGAGCAAAGGCAACTGTGCAAAAAGTAGAATTTAGACAGAAAATAAAAATACAGAAATGCTTAACTTTCATCAATAACAAGGAATTTATAGTTAAAATAAACCATTAACAACTAATGAATTAGCAGAAAATAGGAAAAGCCCATTTTCCAACATTGGTGAGATTGCCGTGAAATGGGATGCCAGCAATAGGCTCTTGTTCCAACTCTTCCAGAAGGTGATTGAGTGACATGTATCAAAAGTCATGAAAACATTACTAATCTTTTGATTAATTAATCTAATTTCAGGGAACAGGACAATACAAAATAATTCAAAGAATAAAAACCACATGATTATTTCAACATAGTTAAAAATAGCAAAACATTAGAGGTAACCTCAATGTGCAAAAGGGAAAATTAACTAATAATGCTACATTTACAGACAATTGTACAGCTGTTTGAAATGTTTAATTTTGAATATGAAGTAGTAAACATGAAAAGTGCTTATAACACACTGTTAATGTCATCTCACCCAACTGGGGAATCAAAAGGGAAGGAGATTTCTGAGCTGCACAGTTCTCAGAAGAGATGGAATTCGGATGTCAATTTTCCCCAATTTTAAAAAAGTTCTGAGCAGATGGTTGTGCCTCATGATTGGATGACCATATTGTTTGAGTGGCAAACTGTGAAGCCTGTAACTACATAATAGAGTTTACATTTCTAATCAATTCTCACCTAAAATTTACCCTGATATATCTTTAATGAGTGACAGAATGATTACTGAGCAGGATGATAAATAAGCCCAACATTTGTGTTGTCATGAGAGATGATATATAATCACCACAGCCCTAGTACTCAGCTGGAAATGTTAAGGTTTTCTTTTCACAGAATCTTCAGTCATCAGCTATGCCAGCAGTAGCCCCTGATGTCATAAGCTCCTGACTCATTGTGTTCATCAGCCTAGTACTCACTCCTTCCAAACATGGCCACCATCTTCATGCCTTTCTGGATGTTCTACCTCTACCCACAATGTGCTTCTAGCCAGAAACTCATCCATCCCTGAGCGCAGCTACAAGGCCACCTCCTCTGAAAGATCTCCTCTGTGCATTCCTCTATTAGTGTTACAACTTCCTTTCAGGGTTCCCATGTCTTTGTTTTCATATCTACATCACTACACTTGTTATGGTAATTTGTGATTCCATCTGTTTTCCCGCTGGGACTGGGAGTTTCTCCAAATCAGAACTATATTTAATTCATGGCAAAATAAATCAGATGTGGAATTTGGAGTTGGATAAACCTGGTTTTAAATTTCAGCTGGACAACTTACTTGCTATGTGACTTTGGCCAAGTTACTGGGCCTTTCTGACCTTCTGTTTCTTTATCAGTATAACGGGACTCGAAAAGAACCTGTCTCATAAAGCTCTTTGGCACATGCTAAGTGCCCAATAAATGTTAGCCATGCACTCAGGCTTGTGGGCTACTGGGGTAAACCAAGACCAAAATCTTTGACTCCTCGCTCAGCATCATATATAGAAACTAAAGGGAGGTGTTGAAATCCCAAAACGCCCCAGTTACTTGAGCCAACAAGACTCCAACTCCAAGTCATCAGTTACTCTTCTGTCTCCTGGGAGCACTCAGACACTGCGGAAATCCCTTTGCATACCTTTTGCCCCCACTGTGAGAAAGCACAGGAATAGACATGTGGGGGCAGGAGGATTCAGATTCTCTATCCACTTCCCAGCCTTTCATCCCTCCCCGCACTGGACCAACAGACAGTGAGTCACTACTAACACCCCCCAGAACACCCACTAGTCTTACAGCTGGTGACTTCATGCTGTGAGGAAATTTTCCTCTGAGAAGCATCTCCTCCAGGTTACCAAAGATTCACTCCTCTCCAAGTAGCATTGCCCTGAACTTTATTTACCTCTAACCTTTCAAAGTGACCCGCTAACACTGACAATACCTCTGCCTCACTCTGTGTGTTACTGAGAAGACTCCAGACATTACTCAGGAACTCTCTTGACTTCCTTCCTCAGTGCTTCAGTAGAACCATAGTACCATGTAATGATGAAAATCACTCTGTCTAGTCTTAGTCACATCTCTTAATCCCTGGCCACTTACATGGGACACTTAACTGAGAAAATTTGGTTTCAGGGAAAAAAAAAAAAAAAAAAAAAAAACAAAAAAAAAACCACCCCTGGATGCCATAAAAATTAAATAAAATAACTTGGTGAAAGAACCAAAAACCTTGTAGGTACTCAACACATATTGAACATTACCTACTTCTGTCCCTTTTACAATATTGTTGCTCCTTCCTTTCTCTCTTTGAAGTTCCAGCTTTTGATGGACAGCTCCCCAATAATATGCATATGACACCCAGAATGTCCCAGACAGAATCCATCACCTTCCCACCCCACCCTCTGCTCTCCCCAACCATCTTTCTTCTGACTGCTGTATTTCTGTTGATGGCACAACCCTTCTTGTATTAGTTTCCCATTGCTGCTGTAACAAATTACCACAAACCTAGTGCCTTAAAACACAAATTTATCCTCTTACAGTTCTGTAGGTCAGAAGTCTGACAGAGGTGACACTAGGCTCAAATCAAGGTGTCAGCACTGCTGTGATCTTTCTGGACTCTAGGGGAGAATCCATTTCCGCATCATTGCCAGCTGCTAGAGGTCACCCACATTCCTTGCCTCATGGCCGCATCACTTCAATCTCTCCTTTTATCAGCACATCTCCTTCACAATTCAATCTCCTGTGTCCCTATTTCGAGAACCCTTGCTGTTACATTGGACATACCTGGATAATCCAGAAGAGTCTTTCTATCTTGAGATCCTTAGTTGAATCCCATCTGCAAAATCCTTTTTTCTATGTTAGGTTAACGCTTGGATTGATTCTAGACATTAGGAGACGGATGTCTTTGAGGGCCATACTACTACTTACCGCACCGCTCCCAGACTCCCAGGCCTGTGACATCAGGACCACCTGTGACTCCTCCACCTCCATTCCGATCCCATCTCCCCTCACAGGATGCAGTGACAGCACCAGGTCGTGTGCCCACTCTGATCTACTGATACAGGCTGCCTGAACTATGATGCTGAGGACTGTGAGGTTGTGTCTTTGATTCCAAGAAAGTATTGTCTGATCAAGTAGTCATGTCGGCTGTGGGCATGGGATGTCAGGTCAGCATGAGTACTTTGCACCTCCATCCCAGCTCCTCCTGTGCCTTGTCAGGCCTCTGAGCCCAAGCTAAGCCATCATATCCCCTGTGACCTGCACGTATACATCCAGATGGCCTGAAGCAAGTGAAGCATCACAAAAGAAGTGAAAATGGCCAGTTCCTGCCTTAACTGATGACATTCCACCATTGTGATTTGTTCCTGCCCCACCCTGAGCGATTAACCTTGTGACATTTCTTCTCCTGGCTCAGAACCTCCCCCACTCAGCACCTTGTGACCCCTGCCTCTGTCCATGAGAGAAAATCCCCCTTTGACTGTAATTCTCCACTACTCACCCAAACCCTATAAAATAGCCCCACCCCTATCTCCCTTCGCTGACTCTCTTTTCGGACTCAGCCCACCTGCACCCAGGTGAAATAAACAGCCTTGTTGCTCAAGTGAAGCCTATTTGGTGGTCTCTTCACACGGACGCACATGACCCGCCTGACCTCTCCTTCCCGAGCCCACCGTCTTCCCCTCTTCCCCAGTTAGAGCTCCTTGTCCAAACCATTGTAATAGCTCTGTGTGAACTGAATCCCTCCACAATCCACATACCAAAGTCCTAACTCCCAAAGTGGCTACATTTGAAGATAGAGCCTATAAGAGAGTAATTGAAGTTAAATAAGGTCCTGACACAATAGAATTGATGTCCTTATAAGAAGTGGGAGAGACACCAGAGAGTTCTCACCGTCCCTGTGCCTGTGCAGACACCAAGGAAAGGAGAAGGTTGCTGTCTGCCAGCCAGCAAGTGGATGATCTGAGACTTGATCACAGCCTCCAGAACTGGGAGCAAATACATTCCTGTTGGTTAAGCCGCCCAGCCTGTGATATTTTGTTATGGTAGTCTCAGGTGACTAAGACAAGTTCCTTAAGAATAAAAGTCTCTCTTCTCCAGCTCCAATCTGCCTCTATACTATTGCCAGATCTTTCAGAGCGGTGGTTTCCACATGTTGGTCCTTAGACCAGTGCCAGTTTTAATAATGAGCCAAATGAAATGAGAAAATCGAGAGCCCAGGGCTTGATGTTTCAATACATTGGGATGCTATTGTTAACTCTTCCCTCTTGAGAAGGGCAGTCCTTTCTTCTGAGATCATGCTTACCGAGTGGAGAGGAAATGTAAAAATGGCCTTTCTTCTACGAAATAGTGGTTATAGTAGGTGCAACTTGTTATTTTTATTAATGTTCTTGTAAAAATTAAAAGTTGTTTTCCCCAGTTTTTAAAAAGATTACTGGTATGATATATTAAAATATCTGTGAATGCCAGTTTTACATCACAGGTCTAATCACATCAGGCCTCCTGCTCCCAATCTTAAAATGTGAACATCTCTTCCCACAGGGGGAAGGAAACCTCTTCACTACCCCAACTCCTACTCCCCACGCCCACTGATTCACCAGCAAGGACAAAGGTCAACAAGCAAAGACAACTTTAAGACACTTATCAGTCTGGAGATGGCACCAGAGGAATTTACATTAGCAAGCTTTACAAACTAGCCTGTATCTGACACTTCACCTTTCCACAAGTCACTACTCTTAGAGTCTCAGAGTCCTTTTTAATTCTCTTGTCATGTCTAAAACTTTACTGTTCTTTGTTGAAGACACTATATAAACTGGAATTCAAAGCCACCTCTTTGAAAGCTACTTATTCCCTGGGTGTCTCCCATGTATATATGAAATATACATATTAATAAACATCTGCTTGCTTTTCTCTTATTAATCTGCCCATTCCAAATAAGAACTTATGAGAACTGAGAAAAAAATAGTTTTCCTCTCCTACAAAGTCTTCCTGATCGCCCAGCCACTGGCAGTCTCCTCTTCCTCACAGGTCTTTTGGATCTTCTGTGTGCCATTTAAATCTTGGCTTGTTTGAGCTTGTTAGCCACCCTGCGCTAAGAAGGAGCATGAATATGTGGTGATTACAAACATGGCTTTCTGTCAGAACGGTCTAAATTTGATTCTTGTCAGCACCACTTACTAACTGGGATAAGTTTCTTAACCTCTCTGAGCCTCAGTTTCTTCACCTGTGTGATAGGGTGATAGAAGTGCCTCCGAGGTGGGCCCTATGGGAAGTGATGTGGCACAGTGCCTCCAAGGGAAACCTTTAAGCCAACCTCATAGTTGTGAGGACCACGGCTTATCCTTCTGCGTCTCCCTTAGGGGCCAGTGCTTGGCCTGACAGACTCCTGTCCTCACCTCCTCATTTGCTGCTTCTCTTGTGACTAGCACAAGGCTCAGCTAGTACCTGTTGGCCTGAACATGAATGCGCCTGGCCTCAAAATAATCTCCAGCTTTCCAGCTTTTTTTTTTTTCCCTGAGATGGAGTCTCGCTCTGTGGCCCAGGCTGGAGTGCAGTGGCGCAATCTCGACTTACTGCAAGCTCTGCCTCCTGGGTTCACGCCATTCTCCTGCCTCAGTCTCCTGAGTAGCTGGCACTGCAGGTGCCCGCCACCATGCCCGGTTAATTTTTTTTTTGTATTTTTTTTAGTAGAGACGGGGTTTCACCATGTTAGCCAGGATGGTCTCGATCTCCTGACTTCGGCCACCCAAAGAACTGGGATTGTAGGCCTGGTCCAGGTTTTAAGAAGGAAGAGGATGCTGAGGAAACATGGCAGATAGGAGGCAGGACTAACTTGCAGCTCCCTCAGACAAACAGAGCAGTGCGTGGAGACCCACATCGTGAACTTTGGCCCCAAGCACTTCCACAGAAACATACCAGGAAAGCCAAGAGAGTCCACAGACCCTTTGAAGGAGGTGGATTGCCACTGCAGGCTCCATGGGACAGTCGAGGAACTGTGAGTTCACTTGTTTTCTCAGCTGGGAGGCTTGTAGCCTGGGGCAAGTCCTCAGCCTTGCTCACCAGCTTCCTGGAAATAAACTCAGTGCTGTTGGTGGGACATGGTGGGAGTGAAACCAGACTTCTGGGCTGTGGGCTGCATGGAAACTGGGTGAGGCCTGTGGCTGCCAGCTTTCTCCTACTTCCCCAGCAATCTGTGTGACACAGCAGAGGCAGCCATAATCCACGTGGGAACATAACTCGATTGGCCTGGGAACCACACACCCAGACCCCATAACTGCCACAGCAAGCCCTGCCCAAGGAGAGTATGAGCTCAGACACACCTAATCCTGCCCCTACCTGATGATCTTTCTCTACCCGCCCTGACAGCCAAATACAAATGACATAATCTCTTGGGAGCTTTAAGGCCAGGAGTGGGTCTCACCCACTGCCTGATCCTCCCTGTACTGATGCATTCTTGTAATCACCAACTCCTAGTTGGAGGCCAACCAACATAAAATCAGTGCAGTTAACAAAAATACAAGGACCCTCACAGAGCCTACTTCACTCCCCTGCTACCTCCACCAAAGCAAGTGCTGGAATCCATGGCAGACAGACCTGAAGATGGATCATATCACAGGATTCTGCAGATACTCCCTAGTACTAGCCCAGAGCCCAGTAGCTTCACTGTGTGACCAGGTCCAGGAGAGAAATAATAATCACTGAAGTTCAGCTCTAAGGAAGCCCCATCCCTACGGGAAGGGAGAGCAGCACATCAAGGGAGCACCCTGAGGGACAAAAGAAACTGAACAGTAGCCCTTGAGTCCCAGATCTTCCCTCTGACATAGTCTACCCAAATGAGGAGGAACCAGAACAACTATTCTGGTAATATGACAAGATCAGAGCAGAACTAAATGAAATTGAAACAAAAAACAAATACAAAAGAAAAATGAAACAAAAAGCTGGTTCTTTGAAAAGATAAACAAAACTGATAGACCATTAGCGAGATTAACCAAGAAAAGAAGAGAGAAGATCCAAATAAGCTCAATTAGAAATGAAATGGGAGACATTCCAATACTACAGAAATACAAAAGGTCATTCAAGGCTACTATGAACACCTTTATGCACATAAACTAGAAAACCTAGAAGAGATGAATAATCATGAAAAAATACAACCCTCTAGCTTAAATCAGGAAGAATTAGATACCCTGAACAGACCAATAACAAGCAGTAAGATTGAAATGGTAATTTAAAAATTATCCACACACAAAAAAGTCCAGGACCAGATGGATTCACAACTGACTTCTATCAGACGTTCAAAGAAGAATTGGTATCAATACTATTGACACTATTCCAAAAAATAGAGAAAGAGAGAATCCTCACTAAATCATTCCATGAAGCCAATCTCACCCTAATGCCAAACCAGGAAAGGACATAACAAAAAAAGAAAACTACAGACAAATATCCCCGATGAACATGATACGAAAACCCTCACCAAAATACTAGCTAATTGAATCCAGCAGCATATCAAAAAGATAATCCACCATGATCAAGTGGGTTTCACACCAGGAAAGCAGGGATAGTTTAACCTTCACAAGTCAATAAATGTGATACATTACATAATGAGAATTAAAAACAAAAATCATGTGATCATCTCAATAGATGCAGAAAAAGCATGTGACAAAATCCAGCATCCTTTTATGATTAAAAACCTCAGCAAGATTGGCATAGAAAGGACATACCTTAAGGTAATAAAAGCTATCTATGACAAACCCACAGCCAACATTATATTGAACTGGAAAAAGTTGAAAGTATTCCCCCTGAGAACTGGAACAAGACAAGAATGCCCACTTTCACCACTTCTATGTAACATAGTACTGGAAGTCCTAGCCAGAAAAATCAGAGAAGAGAAAGAAATAAAGGACATCCAAACCAGTAAAAAGGAAGTCAAACTGTCGCTGTTTGCTGATGACATGATTGTATACTTAGAAAACCCTAAAGACTCATCCAGAAAGTTCCTAGAACTGGTAAATGAATTTGGCAAAGTTTTAGGACACAAAATTAGTGTACACTAGTCAGTAGCTCTGCTATACACCAACAGCAACCAAGCTGAGAATCAAATCAAGAACTCAATCCCTTTTACAACAGTTGCCAAAAAGTAAAAATAAAAATAAATACTTAGGAATGTACTTAACAAAGGAGGTGAAAGACCTCTACAAGGAAAACTACAAAACACTGCTGAAAGAAATCATAGATGACACAAACAAATGGAAACACATCTCATGCTCATGGATGGGTAGAATCAGTATTGTGAAAATGACCATGCTGCCAAAAGCAATCTACAAATTCAATGCAATTCCCATCAAAATACCACCACAATTTTCACAGAACTAGAAAAAACAATCCTAAAATTCATAAGGAACCAAAAAAGAGCCCATATAGTCAAAGCACAACTAAGCAAAAAGGCAAATCTAGAAGCATTACATTACGCCACTTCAAACTATACTGTAAGGCCATAGTCACCAAAACAGCATAGTACTGGTATAAAAACCAGCATACAGACCAATGGGACAGAATAGAGAACCCAGAAATAAAGCCAAATACTTACAGTCAACTGATCTTTGACAAAGCACACAAAAACATAAAGTGGGGAAAGGACACCCTATTCAACAGATGGTGCTGAGATAATTGGGAAGCCACATGTAGAAAAATGAAACTGGATCCTCATCTCTCATCTTATACAAAAATCAACTGAAGATGGATCAAGAACTTAAATCTAAGACCAAAAACCATAAAAATTCTAGAAAAGCCTTCTAGACATTGGGAAACCCTTCTAGACGTTGGCTTTGGCAAAGCCTTCGTTACCAAGAACCCAAAAGCAAACACAACAAAAATAAAGACAAATAAATGGGACTTAATTAAACTAAGAAGCTTCTGCACAACAAAAGAAATAATCAACAGAGTAAACTGAAAACCCATAGAGTGGGAGAAAATCTTCACAATCTATGCATCCGACAAAGGACTAATATCCAGAATCTACAAGGAACTCAAACAAATCAGCAAGAAAAAAACCAAAAAATCCCATCAAAATGTGGGCTAAGGACATGAATAGACAATTATCAAAAGAAGGCATATGAATGGCCAACAAACTTATGGAAAAATGTTCATATCACTAACTTTCAGGGAAATGCAAATCAAAACAGCAATGCAATACCAAGTTATTCCCACAAGAATGGCCATAAAAAAAAAGAAAAAGATGTTGGCATGGGTGTGGTAAAAAGGAAACACTTTTACACTGTTAGTGGGAATGTAAACTAGTGTAACCACTATGGAAAACAATGTGGAGATTTCTTAAAGAACTGAAAATAGATCTACTCTTTGATCCAGCAATCTCACTTTTGGCTATCTGTCCAGAGGAAAATAAGTCATTATATGAAAAAGATACTTGCACACACATATTTATAGCAGCACAATTCACAATTGCAAAAATATGAAACCAGCCCGAAAGCCCATCAATCAATGAGTGAATAAAAATGTGATATATATATATATATATGTGTGTGTGTGGGTGCTAAGCTGTAAGGACTGAAAGGCATAAGAATGATACAATGGACTTTGGGGACTCGGGGGAAAGGGTGGGAGGGGGAGTGAGGGATAAAAGACTACAACAGGTACAGTGTACACTGCTTGGGTGATGGGTGCACTAAAATCTCAAAAACCCCCACTGAAGAACTTATTCATGTAACCAAACACACCTGTTTCCCAGAAACCTATTGAAAAAAATGTAATCACACACACAAAAGAAGTAATGCTGAAAATAAAATGATATTCATTCACAGCCCCCGCAAAAATTTTTAGAAAAAAAAAAGGAAGAAGAGAATGTTACAGCAGAATGCTCCTTCCTCTCAGAATAGCCCCTCTCTCTATCTTTCATTGGCACTTTCCCCACCCCCTACAAAAATCTCCCTTGATCTCTGTCCATTTTCTAAACCAGTTCTCCAGCCTTCCTGTTAATTCTGGGAACTAACCTGATTTTTTTAAAATACTTTTTTAAAAATAATCAATAAATTTCTGTTTAAATTAGTCTGAAGTCTATTTCCACTGCTTGTTCCACAGAGACCTGACTGATGCACATGGATCCACCCACAAGGATTAATTTGCCACACTAATTGTCGTCAACACTTCGCATTTGGGTTCCTAAAGTATGTGATGTACATCACTGGTGGTACATAAGATTGATTTCAGATCTCAGGATGTATTTCTGTGTTTTAATAGTTTTATTATGTGTTTATTTTAAGATGTAATAGAAATACACAGTCCATTAAACTTATGATTTCATGGATATCAGTGCCATGCCCAGGAGGAAGCAAAAGTGAGCAATCTCTATTTAAAAATATGTACAATTATACAAGCATTCGCAGTGTAGTGGCTTTTACATTTTCTACCCATTAACTAAACATGGTTCCATTTGGGAATAAATTCCACACTGGTCTTATTTTGGTAGGAGACAGGGCTCTGCCTTCCATTTCATAACCAGAAAGAACCAACTACTCTCTTCCTCCACCCTGATAGTGAGGAGAGTATGGGCACATGAATCTTGGCTTACAGGCCACATGGATGCTGTTACTGAAGACTTTGAATCTGAAGGAGTAAAGCAAGACACAGAAAGCACTGGGTTACCCGTGGCAGTGGCTGCTATCCTGACCACTCACTTTATGAGTGAGCATTTTGATATCACAAAGCGCCGAACAAGATCCAAAACATTGCAGGAGTCTGTCAAGGGTCACACAGCTATTGAAGAGTAGGGCTCATGGTGGGACAAGACCTCTCCTCCCAGCCGCATGCCCTGTACTACATTCACTTGTAGAAGAATATCAGGTTTGTCTCTGTGAGTCAGCCACCCCATGAGCACTGTCCCCAGATATGCTGATGCTAAGCTGGGCTCTAAGCTGCACAGTGGTAACCCAGAAAAGGAGCACAGGTTTCACTTGAGAAGAATGTGAGAGTGTTGGCTCAACCTTCCACCATGGGCATAAAGGTACACAAATTGCACAGTCCCCCAGCATGGCTGGGGAGCAGGAGGGGAAACCATCCCACAGAGAGCTCTGGCTTATCCCTACTGACATACACAGACCATTTCTGGTTCCTATACCTCAGAAGATGTGGAAGAGGTAGTACAGATGGTGGCTTGGCTACTCAATGTCTCTCTTAGCATCCATCCAACTCATTCCTGCAGTGCTTGGAAAGCTCAGACCCACATTTCTCAGACTCTCTTACAGCTAGAGTTCCAGATGTGACTTCAATCCTGCTAAGCAGATGCATTCATGGCAGACTTAAATTTGGAATACATCATTTAAATAGAGCCATCTATTTTCTTTTTTTCTTTTTTTTTTTTTTTTTTGAGATGAAGTCTCGCTCTTGTCCCCCATGCTGGCGTGCAATAGCATGATCTCGGCTCACTGCAACCTCTGCCTCCTCCCTCGGAGGAATTCTCCTGCCTCGGCCCCTCTGAGTAACTGGGATTATAGGCACCTGCCACCACACCCGGCTAATTTTTGTGTTTTTAGTAGAGACAGGGTTTCACCATGTTGACCAGGCTGGTCTGGAACTCCTGACCTCAGGTGATCCGCCCACCTCAGCCTCCCAAGGTGCTGGGATTACAGGCATGAGCCATCATGCCCAACCTAGAGCCATCTATTTCCTTACTGCATATTTTAGCAAGCACAGCATGCTTCAGGAGGCAGCTTTCTGATCTCTGGATTATAGGTAAAGCTGTGTTTTTCTGGAGTCAACAGCTGTGTGATCCCTGCACTGGGCCCCAGTGCTGTGTTGCTGGAGCCAGCAGTGTAGCAGCATCTTCTTGACTGTGACAGAGATGATGGCTTTCCAGCAACCAGTTTTAGAGTGTCCCTCTGGGAATTATTCCTAGACGTCCAGACGAAAGCCCATTCCTGTGGTCCTCCAGATAATTCTGTAAAAACCAAATTCTTTATATGGAAACATTTTCCCATTAAACCAGCTAGGGTACTTTCTATAGTCTTTCACTGAATCCCAACAAATTAACCAACATTTCATCCTTTTGCATACCTCTTTGCTTGTGTGCATTCTTGGCTGTGTCCAAATATCCCCTTGCCTTTACTCTGCCTGGATAACTCCTCCCTTTACCTTAACACTTGGCCCAAACATCTCTTCTTTGAAGACTGTACTGCCTATCTAGTGTAGGATTTAAAGTTAATTATTGCTTCTTTTCATTCCCATAGTCTACATTTTTCACCCTCTCCCTCTTCCTCTCCCTCTTCCTCCCTTCCTTCTTCCCTTCCTATTCTTTTCCTTTCTTCTTTCTTCCCTTTCTTCCTTTCATTCTTTTTCCCTTTTTTTCATTTATTCATTTAACACACATTTATTGAGTATCCACTACAAGTCAGTCACTGGAGATACAAACATACAGGGCACAGTCCTGCCCTTGAACTATCTACAGATTCATGGAAGGGGCTCACAATTAACATGTAATTTGGCAAATGCTGTGCTGGGGGTGATCCAGGGTCTCGTGGCTGGTGAGAAAAAGCTGCAGGGCTACACATAGTATCCGAGAGGGGTTGAGTTTACAGCTGAGCTCTGAAGTATGAATAAAATTAACTAGGGAAGTAGAAGAGGAAGGATTTTCTAAACAGAAGTTGAGATACAAGTTCTGTGCAAAGACAGAACTTGTGAGAGACGACAGCATCCTGGAGAGTCTTTAAGAACCTCATAATCATAATGGCTGTTATTAAACCTGCTGCATGTATAAGGATCCAGAAGGGCAATGGAGAAATGACCTAGAGATTGGCAGGGCCCAGAATCCAAGGGGCCTTTTCTGTGCTACAAACATGTGGGGAGCCATTGAGGAAAAGGCAGGGTGCCATCCCTATGTAGCAATATGGACCTGCTTTAGAACAAAGAAAGACTGGGAATTCCCATTTGGGAGCCCCTTCTCTCGCAAGAGAGAACTATTCTCCTTTCTCTTTCTTTTTCCTATTAAATCTCTGCTCCTAAACAACAACAACAACAAACAAACAACAACAACAAAAAAAAAAGGAGGCAAGACTTTGTGGTAAGAAGACTAGCTGGGAGGTTGCTCAGTGACCTACGGATGAGGAGACAAGGGTCTAAGCCACAGTGCTGACCATGAGGATGGAGAGAAAGCCCTAGAAATGTTTATTACGTAGACTCAACAGGACCTAGCAACTACTGAATATGGGAAGTGACTATTGAATGTAGAAGGGCAGTAGGGATCAAGGGTATTATTATTTAAAGGCTCAGGTAACTGGCAGGCGGCAATAGCATCATTCATTGAGAAAGATGATACAAGAGGTGGAGGAACAGATGGATTCTAAGGGTAGTCAGGGAGATGGTTAATTCCATTTGAGTTGTGTTGTGTTTGAGATGCAGATGGGATGCTAAATGGAGTGTCCAGTTGGAAACTGGATGTACAAACCTGGAAGCTAGAAGAGAAAAATGCACTAAAGATAAAGATCTGTCAGTTACGGTCGAAGCTTGGAGATGCCTGAAGGAGACAATGTGGAGTAAAGGGAAACCCAACATTTACATTATTTTGTAGCGTCATTCAAAAAAATTATCTCTTCTCCCTGCTGGGTGAGTAATAACATTATTTTTATCTTTAAGTCTCTATTTTTTACAATAGTGTCTTGAATATAATGAAAGCTCAAAAGGCGTGAATAAATGAGGCATTAATGAATTAATTAGGTCATTTTAAAAAGGAAAGACTTTAATGGTAATTAGAAAATAATATCTTCCTCATGATCTCAAGAAGAGGCACAGGTTAAGGGAGAATCAGGAAAGAGGACTATAGGATACGTGATAAAGAAAAACTACACAAGGGGGACACCAGTCTGATCCTAAGTGGCAGTGGCCAATCAGAGCATCATAGAGAATCACAGGAGCCCAGATACTGATCTTGAGGCCACCTGGAATGAGGACTCTTTCCCAAATGTCCCCAGTTCTCACCCCAGTCAGTTATAGCTCTATCCCCTTAAAATTGTTCCTGGTCTTCCTCTAATGTCATTTGGAGATCTATTAAGAATGTACATGTCTTATGTTTACTAATTACGAGTGAAGTAAAACTTCCCTTTCTTTGCCCTAAAAAAGTCTCCTCCAAGCCTCAATGAGTGTCATGTCTAAAGTGCTAGCCACTTCCCTTTGCTCGACCTGAGAACGCTATTGCTCTCTGAGCTGCATGCAAAGGGCCTCAGAGGCTTCCTCCAGTTCCTCCAACCCCCACATAGCAAGTGACTGCTTTGCTTTTCAGTGGTTCCCTGACCCATGAAGTCCGTAGGCAGAAGTTGCAATTGTCTGTTGCTGGCCATGAGGTCATGCAGGTAGGAGAAATCTTGCAGTGGCCGCAGCTGTCTCTAGGGAGCCACAGTGGAAATGAGTTGCTGTGAGAAACCCTGGCAGTTCTGCAAAATTACATGCATCACAGTGATGATTTGCAAAGCCCAGTGTGCTTTCTTCCATCTGCTATTCAGTAGAGCTATTTATTCCAGCAAGCATTAATGCAATAAAATCTATCTAGGCTTACTGTCAACACAAATCCCACGGCACTCTCCATTTCCTTTGGAGAACACCATTTGCAGCAAACCTCCATTTCTCTGCACACCTTCACTCTTCATCTAATAGCATATGTTTTTCCTGCACAGCTGTATCACTATCCAAAATTATATTGAGTATGTATTTGCTCAGGGGTTTATTGTCTGTCTCCTACCACTGGAATGTAAATTCCTTACTATGTCTTATTCACAGATGCATTTCAAAACAGTACCATGCACAGAGCAGGTCCTTGATAGTTACTTTTTAAGTGAAAAAACCTATCTATTTTTTTCCATTCTCTTTTCTAACTGTTTTCTCAATTCATGCCTTGGCTGAGACCTGGCTATCCTCTGGGACCATGTTTCCCCTGCATCTTTCTCAAGGAGAAGAAGCTCATGCCCCTACCATCTGGATATCACAGGGCCAGCATGGGGTCATCACTCTACTGATGTGTTCAGATTGTGACTTCTCCAGCCTTTGTAAAACAAAAAAAAAAACCAACAAAAACAAACAAAAGCCTCAGTCCTTTACCGTTTTTTACCATCCTATCTCTCTTTGTAGCTTTCAGCCACTGACTACCTAGTCATTCTCCCGTATTTATTAAATGTTTGGCACTGGAACCAAGCTCTCTTCTTTGTCCTAATCCCCAAGGAGTCTTAATGTCCATTTGGATGACTAACACCATGACTTCTCTGTAAAAAGTACCAGACCACCCTCTGACCACAACTGATAGCAGTCTTGTCTCTCTCTCTCCATTATTCCCATTGCTCTGGTATTTCAACCACACAGAAACCTTCAGTCCTTTAACCTGCTCAACTTTGCTCTACCACCTCCTCTTTGGAGGTCTTCACTTCCTTCAGTTGCTCACTTGGACTGTTCTTTCATCAATATTCTCCACTGCTTGGCTCTGTTGCTCTCCCACTGCACTGTGGGGCAAAGCTCTGGATCTGTCCAAGGTCCACCCTCCCAGACTCTAACTCAAAGCCACCAAGCCCTTTAGGAGAACATAACAGAACCTCACCCTGCACATTGATGATATCCAAAACTAACTGGCCTTGTGGTTTCTTAGCAAACCTTTCACGTGCTGACCCATCTCCACAGAAAATGTTTCCAGTCTTCTTCATTGACTTCAATCTCCTAGTCCATCTCCCTTTTCCTCACTTATAGCAAAGTAGCAGAAGCTGGTAGAAGGACACTTTCTCAGTTCCCCATCAGCCCACATTAAAACCTGTTGAAACTCTCTTTATGCTTTCCCTCTTCTCTCTCATTCAACAGAAGCAGGAGCCCACCCTTACCTAAGGCCAGTCTCTCTGCATTTGCTTTGTGTCCCAGTCAGCCTCCTCAAGGCTCTCATATCATCAGTCATCCTCAGTCACTTAGTACCTCGGTGTGTCTGGCTCCGTGCTAAGAGCTTGGAGTGCATGAGCGAACTCAGTCTTCCCCCCAGAAGCCTGTGGAGCGGTGGTTCTTATTACTCTACACTCACTTTACTTAACCATGTTTACACAAAGCGAAAGAAAAATGCTCTATGTTCTTTATCCCACTATTATTAAATGAAACTGCCTTTAGTTCTTATTTGATTTCGACTGAGAAAATCTTAAGAGCCCAAAGGCCTGAGTTGTTGCTTATCATACAAATAATATCGCTTATAGTGCTTCTAGTCTTCAGAATTAACATACAAGCAAAAAGCTCTCTGATACAGGTGACCCCACTCCTTCACAGCTTCAGTGGTTCTGCAACATAAACTTGTTCAAAGAATTCATCTGAGAGGCATTAAACTGAGAACAGCCACAAGACTAACTCTTTTTTTTCTGTGCATTATAAAAAACCTGTATAAATATCCATTGCTATCACCAACTCTTCTGTTTTTCTTTTCTTTTCTTTTTTCTTTCTTTTTTTCTTTTTTTTTTTTTTTTTTGAGATG
>NW_012118465.1:438800-448352 GCF_000951035.1 Colobus angolensis palliatus | reverse complement strand
CAAGGAGAATAAATATTCTCTTTAAAAAAAAAAATTATTTCTTATGGAGCGCTTTATGAATTTGCATGCCATCCTTATACAGGGGCCATGCTAAACTCCTCTGTATTGTTCCAATTTTAGTACATGTGCTGCCGAAGCAAGCACAGAATAAATGATTTCTATTTTTAAGAAAATTATTTCTTATGGAGCGCTTTATGAATTTGCATGCCATCCTTATACAGGGGACATGCTAAACTCCTCTGTATTGTTCCAGTTTTAGTACATGTGCTGCCGAAGCAAGCACAGAATAAATGATTTCTATTTTTAAGCCACTAAGTATAAGGGTGGTTTATTCCACAGCAATAGCTACATGACACATAGATAAATAGATAAATGGAAATAATACTGAAAAAGTATTTTCATATTTTTAATGATATAAATTTTTAATAGTATAAATATTGAAAAGATTTATTGCTACTTCTAAGGAAGGTCACTGACTTTTTTTTTTTTTTTTTTGAGACAGAGTTTTGGTCTTGTTGCCCAGGTTGTAGTGCAATGACATGATCTCGGCTCACTGCAACCTCCATCTCCCCAGCTCAAGTGATTCTCCTGCCTCAGCCTCCCGAGTAGCTGGGATTACAGGCATGCACCACCATGCGCAGCTAATTTTGTATTTTTAGTACAGACAGGGTTTCTCCGTGTTGGTCAGACTGGTCTCAAACTCCCCACCTCAGATGATCCTCCCACCTCGGCCTCCCAAAGTGCTGGGATTACAGGCGTGAGCCACCGTGTCCGGGCATTTTTTTTTTAAGATGGTGTCTTGCTCTGTCACCCAGGCTGGGGTGCAGTGGCATGATCTCAGCTCACTGCAACCTCTGCCTCATGGGTTCAAGCGATTTTCCTGCCTCTGCCTCCCTAGTAGCTGTGACTACAGGCGCATGCCACCACACCCAGTTAACTTTTTATTTTTAATAGAGACGGGGTTTCACCAGCATGGCCAGGCTGGTCTCGAACTCCTAACCTCAGGTGACCGACCCACCTCAGCCTCCCAAAGTGCTGGGATTACAGGCATGAGCCACCACACCCAGCCAGTCACTGACATTTTTCTTTGCTCCCAGATTCATTAGAAAATAACAAAAGCATGACTCTCCTACACTTAAAATTTTTAAAGTAATTTGAGTACATCAATTTCATTCAGTTTTCTCTGATGAGAAATAACAGAGTGAAAATTTGAATTCAGGCAGGTTTGCTTGAGAGCTCATGCATGTACGCATACTGTAACCTCGCCCTGTTTTTTCCAACCTGTCCTTCTCCACTGGCTCCTTACTATCAGCTTTCGCACTTGTTTGAACCTGCCACATCTTGACAGTTTCTTCCCTTAGCCCCATGACTCCTTCTAGCTACACCTTTCTTTTTCTCTCTTCACAGCCAACGTTATAAAAAGAATTCTCCCTACTTACTGTTGCTGTGTTCTCACTTTCTACTCACTCCTGAAGACGCTTCATCTTCACTTTTGCTCAATCACTCTCCTGAAAGCACTCTGGAGTTTTTAGCTCCTAGATTAAATGGACACTTTTTAAACTTTTCCAGATTTGATCTACTGTTAGTGTTTGACACTGCTGGCTCTTGCCCTAAAGCCCTCTTATATAGACTTCCATGATTCCACTTCTCCTGATTTTCCTTCTGCCTCCCCAGACCTCTCCTTCTAAACCTCCGTTGAATGCTTTTCATCTTCTGCCTGCCTCTCAAATATCTCTCTCTCCTGGGCCACCTCCTCTCTTAAACTAACCTCTCTCTTCATCTCATTCACCACATAAGTTCATCTTGTGCTGAAAACTCTGAAATTTATATCTCCATTCCAAATTTCTCTCCTACAGTCCGTGTCTGCACATGTAACTGCCCACTGAAATCCTCTACGTGGATGCTCATATACATCTCAAAATTCAACATAGGCAAAAGCAGACCTTATCATTTCCACACTCTCTGCCCCCAAACTACCACTTTCTTCTCCAGCATTGCTTATGTCAGTGAATAGAATTACCATCCATCAATAGAATCACCATTCATTAGTAGAGGCATCTACCAATAGACACCAAAACAAGAAACCTTCACAATGACTCTCTCACTCTGCCTACAATAAATCGCCAAAATCTATCAACTCTACCTCCCAAAGATGCCTTAAATCTCCTGCAAGAATTGAGAGATGATGAGTGTCTAACAATTCTTGCAGGAAACCACTTGAGTGGCCATGCCAATAATCCGTGCTCCAGTCGGCAGCCAAAAGCAACTATTTCAGGAGGTCAGTCTGATCATGTCACTCTCCTGCTTGAAATAATCCATGGTGACTCCATATTGCCCTCCTAATAAACACCAGGTTTGTAGCTCGCCTTAATGGATTTCCTGATCTGGCTGTGCTCTTTGCTTCAACAACTTGTGGCTCCTTGGAGTGAATTAGCAACAGGCTGCCTATTCTGATTTTATTCCCATCAGCTAGAAAGTTATTAGAAATGATGGCTTTTATTGTTTTAGTACAAAGCACTTTATAGCCAACTGTCATAGTATTGTTACAGTAGATATGCAATTCTATGATATCAACATGTGAGTGGTGCCCTCTAGAGTTACACAGTGGAAACCCCGTGTTTCTATGTAAGTTGGCCCAATCATTTCATGTTCATTTATGAGAACAATCATGTGCTACATAATGAAGCTTCACTCAACAATGAACTGTCTACACAACGGTGGTCCCATAAGATTACAATATCATATTTTGCTACATTTTTCTATGCTTGCATATGTTTAAATACACACATACTTACCATCGTGTTACAATTGCCTACAGTATTCAGTACAGTCACATGCTGTACGAGTCTAGGAGCAAGACATTATACCGTATTGTCTAGGTGTGTAGTAAGCTGTACCATCTAGGTTTGTGTAAGTACACTCTGTGATATTCACACAACAAAATTGCCTAATGACACATTTCTCAGACTGTATCTCTGTTGTTTTATGAAGCAAGACTCTGTCTAGAAATAAAAATACCAAGGCCCCTACCCCTTAGGAGCTCACCATCTGGTGCCACATAAGGACACTGATAAAGGGATAAATGTCTACCTACTGCCAGCAGGGTGTGTGGGGAGTAGGAATGGGCTCTGCCACACTTATATTCTCTTGTCAGGATCTCTTCAGAGCAAAAGCTCCCATCCCTTTGGTCAAGTGATTGGCCACGCCTAGAAGGTACCATCTAGATGGTACAACAAAGCTGTACCAAAAGACAACACCTTATGGAAGAGGACCCAACCTCCGGAACAGGGAAGGAGGCATCATCTAACTTGAACACTCACCCCCAAAAAACATTCCTAACTCCACACTAGACAGCCCTAGGCAAAGCACCTCCCACCCCTACTGGATTTCAAACCCTTGGTGTCTCTGTCTCTTGTGTTAGGAGGAGATGTGAACTCTCTGAGCCAAACTTCCCTGAATTTGTGTGCTCGGTCACCTACTTTGCCTCCCTGGCAGGGTGTGGAGGTAATGACTGATGAGCAGCCTCTCATAATGAGGATGATTTTCCATGACCTCCTATGACTAACGCACACGAGCAGAGAGCAACAGAGAGGGTCAGAATTTGGCGTGTGGTTCCATACAGGAAAGTTAAAGTTTGATTTTCAACTTCCTGTTTTAGTTATTCCCTTTTTCGTCATAGGAACATAAACGTACCGAGCGTCATGTTCCCTGATTGGAATCTAACTTCTGTGGGGCTGACTTGCGACTTTCAACAGGGGGCTTTATTTTTAAATTATGTGCCAAGCACATGTTACCGGTGGTGGTAGTAAGGAGGGATTCTGTCTATTCAGCATCAGTGGCAGAAACGGTCACGGAAGAAGTGACGTTCCGTAGAGGCTGGAGATCCTCAGACTCTTCCTAAGAATAACCCACAGGCTGCCTAGAAATTCAGCTTTCTAGGCTCAGCCCCACAATTTTGTATTAGCCAGTAAGGGGTAGAGGCCCCGAAATCTTCATTTTTAACTAGCATTTCAGCTGATCCTGATATAAGTGGTGAAGATCATCTGAGAGCCTCTGGTTTCCTGACAGTGCATTTTTAACACAGTAAGCATGCAAATATACAACGTCCACAACATCCTGAGTTGACGTAAAGGGGCAGACCATAGAGATAATCTTGGATTTGGGTCAAGCTACTCTTGGGAATATCTGATAAAACATTTGTTGATATTCCTCTCAGCTTGCATACGAATCATTCAAAGTCATTGATTAAGCTCTCACTGTTGCTCAACATCGAATTCAGGGCTTGGGAGGGCATGAAGGAATGAGGAGCAGTGTGAGAACCTGAGAAGGCTAGGAAGTCAAACCTTACACATAGCCCCTGGTGCAGAAGCTAAGCCTTAAGCCTGTCCTTGCTTCTCCCAGTTTACTTCCCACAGACTGGGACTCCAGCTGGGCTTCACCTTCCTCTGGAAGTCCTTCCAAGGACTGACCCTTTCCCTTGGGCTCCTAGCTAGCATTAAAACCATTGAGCAAGATGAAAAAGATTTGAGAGAGCTTGGGTAAGACTGGCTTTCTCATCTTCCTTAGGAGCACCAAGTCCTGGACTCCATTCAATTCTGTATGACCCATGCCCAGCTCTGCACTTGAACATTGCAGATGGTCAGTAACATTTGATGAAAGAATGAATGAATGAATGAATTGCTAGCTACACAGCCATGTCAGAGTTTCTCATGGAGGCAGCATACAACATGATGGTCAAGAGTGTACATTCAGGAATCAGTCAACCTGTGCTTTACCCCCTCCTCTTCCATTTGTTTACAATGACTTTGGGCACAGATTCTTTGCAGATCTTCCCTTTAAGAGGAAGAATCCATTTCTCTATCCACATCTCCATAAATCAGGGCTGGACTTGGTACTTCCTTAGACCAGTAGGCTATGGCAGGAGTGAATAACATGAGGCAGGATATGACAAAGTGCTTCCGACACTGGCTGGGAGCTCCAGTATCCCATCCACCCTCACCAGTCCCCCTTCTGGGGACTAGACCCTTTCTCCACCTCTCCCACCCGCTGCCACAGTCCTTCCTGACAAATGTGAGTTTTGGACCCTACGCCTCAGGAGCATTTGCAGCTTCTACCTTTCCCTTTTTGAGAAGCGGCACTAAGATAGCCATGTAAGAAAGTCATTCCAGTTTACTGGAGGATGGGAGGACACATGAAGAGACAAGACCCCCAACCAACAGTCAGCACCAACAGCTAGACATGGGAGAGACTATCTTGGACTTTCCAGCTGAGCTGAGCCTCCAGCTGAATGCAGCAGAGTCCTGGGAAGACCAGCAGAGGAACCATCTAGTCAACTCACAGAATCAGAAGGAATAATAAATCATTGATGTTTTAAAATGCTACATTGTGGGTTGGTTTGTTACTCAGCAATAGATAACTGAGACACCACGCGAAGTGCTTCAGACATTGACTGGGAGCCCTGAGATTCTGTCCACCCCTCACCAGCCCTCCTTCTAGGGACTAGACCCTTTTCCCACTACTCCCACCCACTGCCACAGTCTTTCCTGATAAATCTGGATAGGGATCCTGGTGCTATTCTCCACAGAGCGTGACCTCTAAGTAGGACCCTTTTGGGGATCCTATTTGGGTTCTTGTCTTCATTCAGCAAATGTTGCTGAGTGCCTGACACGTCATAAATGCTTGTGCATGCTGGTAATACATAAACAAGGCAAAAAAAAAAAAAAATCCTCTGCCCTGTGGATCTTGCACCCTGGTGGAGGATGAAGGAAAAAAAGTACTGTAAATAAAAAGTAAATTATAGAGTGTATTAGAATGTGATAGTACCATAGGTAATCTAAGGGTGCTGAGATTCGAGGGGGTGCATATTGGGGTGCATATTGCAGTTTTAATTGGGGTAACCAGTGTAGGCTTCACTGAGGAAACAAGCCAGGCAGGTAACTGGGGAACAAATGTTCAAAACACAAAGCTACTGCTGAAGGTCTGGAGTAGCATCGCGCCTGGGGTGTGTCTTTGGAGAACCGTGAGGAGACCAGTGTCTGAAGCAGAGGGTGTGAACAGGGAGAGGCAAGTGGAAGAGGGTATCAGAACTAACACATTTTCTCACATAAGCTTATGAGCACTCATTGGAATGTGTGCACTGGAACCAGTCTACAAAATGCACAACTAGCTGATACTTAAGTCTGCTGTCCTTTATTCAGACAAACTTACATAACCAGTGCTATTTTTTGTGTCATGGGTCCTATGACTATGAACCTTCTGAAAATGTCTATGAGAAATATCCCAGTGTGGAAGAGCTTCTGCTAGAACTCAAGGCTCCCAGCATCCTTTGTCACCCAATTCTGTGACCAGAGCTTGGGCAAGGACTTCCAAGGGAGTTGGAGGGGATGAGCGTACAGGAGACAGATTCACAGCAATGTCTCCGTCTCGGGGAGAAGGGATCAAGAATTCGTGTGGTGCTCCTTCACACAGGTGGGAAAAATGTCAAAGTGAGTATGTGTCTAATATCTGCCTTCCTTCCTAGGCTCTCAACTCCTAGAGAGCAGGGGCTGTGTCCCTCGTGACAAGGGGGAGCTAACAAAATTGTTACCCAAAAGAATGGGCACCCAGACTTCCTGAAGTCTTCACAGGATCCAGTTCTACTCTCACGCATTGGGTGGAAGGATACATCTACTGTAAGTGAAGTGAGGATTTGAGGCACAAGGGCTGACGCAGAGTGGCTGCCAAGTACTTGAAGAATTAAATGTTAGAGCTCATTCAGAACCTAGCCCCAAAAAGGCAGTGCCAACATTGATCTCTGTCGCCATCTTTAGCCCAAAGGCCACACTGCAGGCTCCCAGCCTCAGAAATGGGCGCAGGGATCACGTCTCTAGACAGCTTGGAGTCTGTGCCTTTGAGGGCGGAGATTGGAATCTGCTCTGCGGATAGATAGACTCAGTTTTGGTAGAATTCTGGTGAACCCTTTTAGTTATGCAAATGTAAAATCCAAGTAGAAATAAAGTCAGGTAACCCGAATGCCAATGCTTCAGTCCAAGATGTTAACTTTACTGTTTATGTTCATTACACTCGTTTCTGTCAAGTTCATTTATGAAATAGTTGTATATTTTAGAGAATGATATCAAGGTAAAGTTAGTATCCATTAAAGTTGTCTTCATTTTTCTTCACTAAATCTGAGTTTAGATTTCCCTGAAACTGACATGCATTGTGTGTCCTGCGGAGTTTTCTGTACAACATTTTGAGCAGGTATTTGTAAGGGCTATTGTGATGCGAGATGAGGGCCTAGGATGGCGAGATGAAAATTTGGGCCAAAGGGAAGAGTGACTAGATTTTGAATCCTGGTGAAATGACTCAGGACATACAGGTTATAGGAGACCCTGGATTCATCGCCCTCTTGTGTGAAGTTTTTCCATAGCTTCTTGGAACAAAGACTAGGCCCTCTATGAATCAACTGCTGCCTACATCTGGAGTCTCTGGTAAACACGTATGCACACACAGCACACACATGCACATACATGGACACATGCACATACAGGCATACACATTCTCCCTCCCCACCCACCCTGCTCCCTGGTGCTGCCTGACCGAAAGCTGGCCACACTGTGTTCTAATTGTCTGTTTACTCTCTCTCTGGACCTACCAGTTCATTCTTAGATGTAAATAGTGGATAAGACCTAAAGTGTACCTCTCTCTAGAATTCACATAATAATAACCCTCTAGCCTGGTTAGATTTTGGAGTGAAGACTTTGCTGTGGTTTCTAGGGAGGAGAGGGAATTTAAGGGACAAGCCTTGGGGTGTGGGAGAAGACAACTCTTGGCATCTCTGAACTGCACCTGTCAGAAGTTGCCTCCATTCCTTACTTTTAAATCCCTAGTGCCAGAAAGTCCCATCACTATTTCTACCAGAGTCCTGCAGAATTTGATTCTAAGTGCTATTTGGAGTGTCTTGCAGTCAATAAATACGAGTTTTTATTCACAGAGTCTGATCTTCCCATCTGCACTATGTGTCCTTCAGTCAGAGAGACGTGTCTTCTAAATCTTTATGTCCTCTTCCTCTTCTGTGTGCTGACACAGAATCGGCATATTTTACATCCTGAAATGTTTTTTTTTAAATTATATAAGAACATGATTCAACTTGGGACAGTACCACTAGTAAGCAGGAGGAGGCCTGCATTTGCCTGGGTGGCCCGTGGGCACAGTTCACAAGGGAAGGGCCAGCAGAAATGAGTTAACATGTGTTAAAATAATTAATTGGGAAGGTATTAGGCTGAGATGACTCCAGCATGTTGGGTTCCTGCCTAAGTAAACTAAAACCCAACCCAGAGTGAATGGTCATTGACTAAGAAAATGAAACTTAAGCTTAGCCAATCAGGAACTGCCGACTATCCTGTAACTAGAGACTTTCCACTTAACCAATTAATTTTTTTCTTCCTGTTGCTTCCTGAACAACTTATAAAAGTTTTTCCTGTGCCCCCTGGGTGGAGCCCTGAGTTGCTTGCAACTTGGCACATTGTGATTCATGAATCATTCTCTGCTCAAATAAACTCCTTAAAATTTTAGTATGCCAAAATTTGTCTTTCAACACATGCATGAAGGAGATGAACTGGTCAGGGAAGATGAAGCAGGGATCAGGCTGACTGTGAAACCACAGCATGGTGCTGTGCTGAACAGAAATCAGGGAGGGAGAAGGGGAGGGAGGGGGTGGCTGAGAAGAGCTGAGGACCCAGTAGCATCTGTGTTGGCCCAATGTTGATCTGGGGGACCCAGGATAAAAATTTGGGTCCTGCCTGAAATACCTGGATGATTCCTTGGAGCCTCCCTGAAAAAATCTCTTTCACAAGGAATTAGCAATCAGGAGCCACCCACCTTCTCATCTGAATTTGAAGCAACTCCTCAGTCCAAGCCCTGGGTCCCAGCCACATTGATGACTCACCTCAGATGTGCTGGGAGCTCTTCTCCATCATCACACCTTCCTGAGCGGCTTTTTCTGCCTGGGATGCCCATCCCCGTGTTCTCTGCCTGGAAAGCACCTGCTTTTTCTTTGAGACCCAGATTAAATGCTCTTTCTTCTGGGAAGCCCTGCCCAGCCCTCCCTGCCAGCTCCACCTCTAGGCTACAATAATGTCTCTCTACCTGGTACCATAGCTCTTCTCACATGGTATCATGAATGCCCAACAAGAACCAAGTGATTGGCCAGATGTGGCGGCTCACACCTGTAATCCCAACACTTTGGGAGGCTGAGGTGGGAAGATCTCCTGAGCCCAGGAGTTCAAGACCAGCCTGGGCAACATGATGAGAGCCTGTCTCTACAAAAAATTTTTAAAAACTTAGCTGGCATCGTGGCACATGCTTGTGATCCCAGCTACTCAAGAGGCTGAGGCAGAGAATGGCTTGAGCCCAGGAGGTCAAGGCTGCAGTGAGCCATGATTGCACCATTGTACTTTAGCCTGGGTGATAGAGCAAGACACTGTCCTGAGAAGGAGGAGAAGAAGAAAAAGGAGAAGGAGAAGAAGAAAAAGGAGAAGGAGAAGGAGGAGGAGGAGGAGGAGGAGGAGACGA
>NW_012118465.1:409793-438589 GCF_000951035.1 Colobus angolensis palliatus | reverse complement strand
AGAAGAAGAAGAAGAAGAAGAAAAAGAAGAAGAGGAGGAGGAAGAGTAGGAAGGGGAAGGGGAAGAAGAATGATTATCCATTAACTTGTTTAAGATTCTTGTATTTACTCAGCCTCTTCTGCATTCATCAGCAGCTGTTCTGGCCATGGCTGCCACAAAATTGAACAGAACATGTGCTGAAAAAACACAGAGTCCCACCATGTAAACACACAGTTACAGTGGGCTAGCCAGCTGATGAAGTTCCCGGAACACACACAGGCTATGGAGAGGCAGCTCAGAGAAAGAACCAAAACATATCAGAGCCTGTCGTGTAGCTCCCTTCACACTTAATGCTTGGAAGCCTCTACTTTGCCTTCAAGGTCACACATGACCCAACCCTGCTGGTCTTGCTCACCCCCTAAACTCCTCCCTTGCTCTCCAGGCTCCAGCCCCCATCCCAGCCTTCTACTGTTACTTGAACACACTAGCTCCTTTCTGTCTCAGGACCAACATATTTGCTACTCCTTTGCCTTGATTATTTCTAGTCACAGTTCCTTCCTGTCTGTAGCCTCAGTGCAAAGGTTACCTCTTCAAAAAAGTAAACAAACAAACAAACAAACCTTTCCCGACCCCCCTATCTAATATATCCATTGAATACCTGCTGCCCTCACCTTTTGATTGTGAAAAGTGTCCTTTCTGTTTTTTTTGTTTGTTTATTTGCTTGTTTAGTGTTTCTCCCATTCAATTATCAGTTACAAGGAAGTTTGGTTCTATTCACTATTCTATCCTGAGCTCCTTAAGTGGAATAAAAATTTGCAAAATGGCATTGAGGTCAGCTGTACCAAGTTTTATCTTGAGTTCCAACACGGATTGTCCATATGACCTTCAGCAAATTATTTCACTTCTCTTAGTCCAGTTTCCTCATCTGTCAAATGCAGGTGAAAATGCTTGCCTTGAAGAGTCATTCTGAGGATGACGACAGATGGTTCTTAAAATTGCTGTCCTGTGATCGGAACTCAGAACATGCTAGGTGAATGTTGAGTAGTTATACACCAGAGGGAGAGCGCCAGCAGCCCATGCCTTCTCTGAGTCCTGATACCACGGACTTTCTGCTCTAGCTTGAGCCCAACCAAATATTCTCTATGAAATAGAGAAGTGTTTAAGCTCTGAGGATGATATGAATTCCAATTGCAAACTCTCAGCTAAATTCCAGCCCTGTACTCCCAACTACATCAAGTCACCTCAATTTAGGGACTCCACTGTAACCTTCAGCTCAACACATCCAGGACACACACATTGCCTGGTCCTTGCTACTCCTTGCTTCGCACACTCAAAGCAACTGGCAGATAGCAGACAGTACCAACAGTCAACAACGGAATTATAGATTCACTGTGAAGTATCTAGTAGAAAATCACAAGACTTGAGCTAGAATTTAAATTGTAAGCAGCCCAAGGCTTTGTCCCTGCGCAGAGGACACTGAGTTCTGCCTGGGGCTTCTCCGTTGTTTCTAGAGGCTCCATAGCAGACGGACTGGAGAAGAAGCTGCAGGTAGTCTTCTCAGAACTCACCAAGCCTCTTGCATCAAACACTGGACACAGGGTCGAATGAGGCTCTGTAGTAGTTTTCTATGGCTGCTGTAACAAATTACCACAAACTTAGTGGTTTACAATAATGCAAGTTTATTATTTTAGAGTTGTGGAGGTCAGAAGTCTGAAATGGGTGTTGCTGAGCTGAAATCCGGGTGTCAGCAGAGCTGTGGTACTTCTGGAGCCTCTAGAGGAGAACCCTTTACCTTGGCTTGTCCACATTCTAAAAACCCCTGCATTTGTTGGCTCAAACCTGACTCAATCTTCAAAATTAGAAGAATGGTATCTTCCAGTCTCTCTCTGACTCTCCCTTCCTGACTCCATCTCACAAAGACCCTTGCGATTATACTGAGACCACCAGGATAACCCAGGATTGTCTCTTCATCTCAAGATCCTTAACATAATCACATTTGCAAAACCCCTTTGGCCATGTATGGTAACATATGCACAGATCTTGGGATTAGGATGTGGACATATTTGGGGGGACATTATTCTGCCTACCATAGACCCTGAGCAGAATGAGCTTGATTTGTGGGCACCAGGCTGAAACACAGCCTCCTGTCTCCCTACCGGCTCTGTTCAAAGTAGAACTCAGTACGGGCCGAGGGCTCACTCTCCTTGGTGAGCTGTACTGGCTGCTGGGGCTCTGCCGGGCCACACAGGAACCAGCCAGGCCAGGCAGCAGCCTCGAGCCTGAAGGCGGAGCCTGAGCTGCTCTGGAAGAAGGTGAAGCGTGTGGCCTCTTCACCACCTTTGTACAGTTCCTCAATGTTCACGTCCTGTGGGGGCAAGATGGATGGCTGCAGAATGAGGGTGCTGATGGAGGTGTTAGCCCTGGAGGCTTCTGGGGCTTGGTCAAAGAAGGACCTGACAGGGCTGGGTTTTACCCAAGGGACTGCCTTCTGCAGATTCTAGAGGGCAAGACTCTTGGTGCTAGGTGCAGAGAGAGATGGTGGAAACCTGAGGGAGGAGGACATGTGGACCTGGCTGGGAATCCACAGATAGGCACAAAGATGCCAGAGCATCCCAGTGGCCAGGCCAGGTCTGCAGTGTCCCCTAGAATGGGGAGAGGCTTCTCACCTCCAGCTGTAGGGAAGGCCCCTCTCCTGTCTCCGCACATGCCAGGCAGCGGCTCCCTCCCTGGATCCCCAGGAAGATGGGGACCTTGGTGCGGTCCAGGCCTCTGTTAGGAAGTATGCAGATCTTCTCTAGGAGGGAAGAGAGAGAAGAGTCAAGGGACAAGGGATCCCCAAGTTGCAGGCTCTTTGCAGGTAAAGGCTCAGGCAGGAAGAAACTGAGCATGGGCACACCTGGCCTGACCCTGCATGCAGACTGGAGGGTGAGCCAGGACGTCTGCAGCAGTCATGCCCCCTAACTATTAGAGGCCACAGCTGCTCTCTGGCCCTTCTCACTGTCACTGGGGGTAGCTAGCTGCTGACCCTCTGCTGGAGAGGAAAGGGAAGAAGAGAAGGGAGGGCCTATGACAGATGGAGCATGGGGTGGAGGCCCCAGAAGCTCCCTCACCTGCACAGCAGTTGTCTGCAACAGGATCTCCCACTAGGAGCTGGCCATCTCTCGTGTATAGAGCCTTCTGGTCTGCATATTTAATTCTGAAACAGTATGACAGTGCTGATGGCCCACTCCCTTTATGCACCACTGGCCCCCAAGCCCTGCCACCTCCATGCTCTGAATCACCAACTTGAGCATTTGGAAGATTTTCTCTCCTTCACCGGTGGTAAGAGGGGAACGATCACTCCCAAGAGCAGGTAAAGGCCAGGCCATCTTTAAAGCAAGGAAGGTCTCCTGTGTTCGTGCTTTTCCGAGGCTGTGCTTCCTGCCTTGTCATGGCTTGGGGAGGCCTTCAGAGGAGAATGGAGAGCCAATGCCCTCTGACAGAGGGGTAGAGAAAATGTTTCTGGCTTCCTGAGAAATTTCTTAGTGAGGCTCAGACGACTTTAGGATATGGTGAACCTTATCTTAAATTTTTTGGGCCTTCCTTAATTGTTTATAAATGTTTATTCTCTTTAGTACAGGGATTAATTGAGTGTATACCGAAGTGTGAGTTGCTTTTCAGATATTTTAAAGACTTTAAAGTCGTGCAGGTTATTAACTCAGTCACCTGGCTGATTTCAAAGATGCCTGTCAGCTGCTGTCAGGGCTGGAGCGCTCTCATTAACCTTTTAGGGCGGAACCTCTGGACCAATTCCACCACCTTCAGGAGATTTTTCTATCTCAATAGCAGCTCATGATAATACCCTTAGCTAATGACTGTACGTGTTTAAAGCAGGTTCACTTGCACAATAAAAATAAACTTCCAAAAAGATCCTGGGCTTGCTAACTGGCATTTCCCCTCCCACCTTGACAACCCAGATGTGACAACTCACATGCCAGCAGCATTCTGTTTGGAGACCAGAACCCAGGTTAGTTGTCCTGAAGTGCTGACATCTGTTTTGTCATTTGTGCGCTTCCTATGTATGTGTCTTGCTTCGCAGCCAGGCTGTCATCTCCTTGAGACCAGGACTGCTCCCCACCCACCTTGTCCAGGACACAACCCTGGACATTACAGGGTCCATGGGAGGAGCAGAGAAAATGCATCCCAGAGTCCTACTTTGTTTTTCTTATGCCTCACCTCCTTCCTCAAAGGAGCTTATGACAAAATCACAGACAACAAAGTAGTAACATATAAGGAAGGATGCAAATCTCAAACGAGATGAAATGTAAGTAAGTGTTAGAAGCCCAAATTGAGAGTAAAGGCCACAGGGACCACCATCAAGATGCTGTCATTGAGATTCAGAACTGTTTCTGAGATTTCAGAAAGGCGGATGGAGCGGCACAGAGGACATGAAGTCTGATTCCTGACTCTGCTTTTTGGTAGCTGTGTGACATGGGGGAAGTTATTTACCCTCTTTAAGCCTCAGCTTCCAGATCTGTAAACTGGGGTTAATAACACTCCCTTATAGACTTTTTGGGACAGAGATGAGGCAGTAGATTGGCTGGCATCTTGCCGACATTCAGGAAAGAGCTGTTGCTACTGTGGTGATGATGAAGCTTAATTATGGGGCACTTGCAATTTCTAAGGTGAGAAGGAGCCTCATCCTCTGACTCAGCATTCCTTTCCTCTTCCCAAGTGATTCCCAGACCCCCTGGTTGGGAAAGCAGGGACATGCCAGGACAACTTACATGTAGTATCTTGCCATGGGGAGAGAACACATTCCTGCAATCAGTGGTGTCTGGTCCTCGCTGATGGGGAGGAGAGAAGGGCAGTTACAAAAGGAGACTGGGTGAAGCCAGGGGCAGACATGCTGGGGCTCAGAACCACTCAGCCACAGGCTGCACAGGTACCCCAGGTCATTCACCTAAAATTGGCCTGCCAGAATCCACCAAGGCTTCCATCAACCCCCCAGGCTCCAGGCAGCTCTGCTTCTTCCTGACTGAGGCTATCCGGGAGCAAGTCCAGCCACCGGGGGTGTGAGCCTGGAACGTGTGTGCTTGCGCTGGTTCTGAGAAACCGGAAAACAGATTCCCCAAATAGTTGAGCCACAACACTTCCCAGCCCTGAGAGTGGGGTGGAGTGTGCTGTAGCCTCCCTCACAGTTGGAGGATAAGCCCAGCTCAAGCCCAGTCCCACTGCCCTTTGGGCCAACAGGGCAACACACCCCCGCCCCTATAACTAGTCAAGGGTTAGGAGTGAAAGAAGAGAGCACAACTAGAAGGGGTCTCCAGCGGCAGTGAGGCTGCTGGGGTCCCCGCAGAGAGTTGGAAAGCATCATTCCTAGCGACTAGAAATGCTTGGCCAAGACTGCTGAAAACAGCCCATCCAAACTCCCCCATTCTGTTCCAGATGGAAAATGGCACTTGTGTTTTTGAGGGCGAACAATCTGAAGTGAAGATAGTGGCCCTGTATACATGCCAGGCCACACAGCTTCACATGACTCTGCTCCTTCCCGATGGGTTATCCTGTCCTAGAGCTCTTCCCTAAAGTGATCACCCATTGGAAAGGCCAGTCCAGAATTTAGCATGGAATTAAACCCAGAGCTAATCAGAAGCTAGAAATTAGCTCAGGAAAGTAATGCAAGTATGACTAGGGCTGAGGTTTACTGAGTAGATCTGATTCTCACCAAATAAGAAGGGAATAGAGAAGAAAAAATATAAGAAAGCAGAAAATGAGAGAAGAGAAAGGAAGAAGGCAGGTGGAAGAAAGTAATAGGGATCAGGGAGGAATAGATTGATACTGGGGGACCTTGCAGGGGCAGGTGAGGAGGAACAGGTGGGTGCTGAGGGCACGGCTTCCAACCACCTCAGCACTCGAGTTCCAGAAACAGGACTATAGCCAAGGTGGCTTTTAGTACTGGGTCTGCCACTGTCACTTTGGACAAGTCATTTTCTGTCCCCAGGCCTTGGGGTATGACTTTGAGACTTAGAGTGAAGGATAATAGGGACTGACAAGTGCAAATTCTGGAGGGATGTTGGCACTGTGAATCAAAGTCTTAAAGCATTCTGCATACTTTGTGATTGCATGTGTTTCCCTTACTCTTAGGGAAAATAATGGATTGCCCAAATGTTTACTTACAAAAATGTTCACTGCATAATTTTTTACAGTAGTGAGAAGTTAAAAAAATCTAAATTTTCAGTAACAGATAATTGGCTAAGAAATTATGGTAAACTTCAATAAATAAGGATGTATGTGTTTGTTAAAGATATTGTAGAAGTCTGTTTTATCACCTAAAATTTTTCAAAATACATTAGGTGAAAAATGCAGATTATAAATCAAGTGTACATTATAATTCTGTTTAAATCCACACATAGAGAGAGACACATATATAGAAACGTTACTCGTGTTGTTGCACCACTTACCTATGGCTTCATGAGTAATCTTTTAAACATATCAACAATTTTCCTGTAATGAACATAAATTTCCTTTGTAGCATCAAGTAAGTTTCAACATTTTTTTAATGAAGTGTTCAGTTAAAGTCATTTGCTCCTAAATGTACCTGCCCATCTGCATCACCTGGGGGACTCTATAATTACTATTTCCTGGGCTGAAGGTTCTAATTCAGTAGGACTTGGAGTGATTCCAGCAATCAGCCAGGCTGCTTGGGAACTGGTGTACTTTCATTCTTCACACTCATTAATACATATATAAACCACCTGCAGCCTTTCTTGTTAAAATACAGATTCTGATTTTTCAGACCTGGTTTGGGACCTGAGACTGTACATTTCAAATATGCAACCAGGTGATGTCAAATGCTGCTGGTTCCTCCTGGCCAGCACTTTGAGTCCTAAAGGACCAGACAGTCCCCTAATACAGATAACTCAACAGCATCATGGTCTCAATGTAAGCCCACTTGGTGATGGGCTTCCCTTGGCCAAACCACTGGGGCTTCTTTGGTTGTGGCAGTAGGACAGTGGGCAATGTGGTAGCTGTGCCCAGATCTAAGTGGGGCAGACTAAGTGGAGGGCCCTGGGTGAAGCTGGACAGCAAGCTGATGACTCCCACTCTGGGTCAGTGTCAGCTCAAAGAGTTGGAAGAAATTCAGTGCTGGTCCAGTCCAGCTGGATCCCATGGGCCCTAGAAACCTCCCATTCTGGCACAGTCAAAATGTACAGTGTCTCTCCCAAAGGCTCCCCTATTCAGCTCCCTCTGCCTGGGTTCTGATAGATTGTGATGAATTGAGTAGGAGTAGGAAGCTAGTGTCTGGTACATTAGAGAGCTTGGGTCTTGGTGCTGAGCCTCTGCTGTGTGTCAAGTCCTTCCCAATGTGCCACATGCCTCATCCCCAAAGCTTCCCCTCCCTATTGTCCTCAAATGACTTTTCACTGAACTTCAGTCTGTATCCCTCTTTTCTTCCTCTCATTTCTCCCTGGACATGGCATCTGGCTCTCAGACCTCCTCAATTCACCTGTCCTGGCTCAAGCACCGCTACCAACTAAACTTGGGCTTTCCCAATGTTCTTTTGCACAGCACACTGTCCTATCCTCCCCTCATTCTCCTGCACAGTATCTATGTGGGATGTTCTCTCCAAGACCAATATTAACTTCTGTGGAGCTAGATCCAAAGATTCTTTTGATTCCTTTGATATTTGGTCATTGCCTCCTTGGAACCCTTGACATTGAATGACTCCCTTCACACCTCTTTCTCCCATTGTAGATTTTACCTCCTTCTGGGACCACTCCTAAGGCTAACAAGGTCCTAAGCACTTCTATTTCATATCATATGAACCTGCAATTCATTGACTTCTACAGCTGCAATGATCATCTTGGGCTAATGCCTCCCAAATGCAGACTGCACATCCCACTTTACCTCCTGCAGCCTACAGGACAGCTCACTTTGGACATCCTGCTGACATCCAAACACATATATTTAAGATTAAGTTAATTATCTTCTCCCAGCCCACACATTCCTCCCAATTTCATTTGTCTCATTGTCATAATATTCCTCTCACCAGTGATATTCAAAACCTGAGACTCATTGACAACATCTCCAACTTCTCCTGACTCATGTCTAACTTACCAAGTCCCTATAGGTTCTTTCTTTAAAATACAACTTTGTGTTCTTAATCGCCATTACTACTGTACTTGTATTCCTGGTTTTTCTACCTTTCATTCATTCCAACCTATGTGAGGAATCTGGACCCACGTTCTAGAGGCTTTTTTCACCACATCCCTGCCCAGCTCTAGAATCCACAGTGATTGACTATTTTGCTACCATTTGACTCTGATTTTCTTGTGTGATAACATCTCACTTCTCCATGGACACCAAACCATGCCTCCTGGCAACATAATTCCTTTCTTATCTTCTCAGTGGAGATACTCACAGGTGTCCCATTGTTCTCCCTGCCTCAAAAGTCACCCCCTCTCATTGTCATCCATTCAGATATTTTGATATTAAGATCACTGGAGATGGTATCAATATAGATGGGTTCAGTATCTAGTTCTATCAAATTAATTACCAGTGCAGAGTTACAGCTTAGACATATGGGGTTATGTCTTTTAACCTCCAACCCTCAGTTTCAGCATCTATAAATTAATGGGATTAGATTATGGGGTTATGAAGGTTCTTTCTAGGCCAAATTCATGGGATTAGATTACATGGTTTTGAAGGTTCTTTCTAGGCCAAACTATTTATAATTCCATGAGTCAGAGTTTAATGAATCTTTCCTTTACTATTGTAACTCTACTCTGAGCTCCTATTAAATTTTACTGTATTATTTATTGTTGTACATAAAGACATTTGTTTCCCTTATAAAAGTTAATAAGATATTGAAGTCATGAAGCATGGCTTACAGCTCACTTGAAGCTCTCTCCAACCACCCTAATTGAAATACCCTGGTCCTTATGGCCAGGACATAGAAACACACACAGCAGACTTTGACTGGAAAGGCTGAGTCCTAGACCTAGCTCTGCTACCAATTTATCTTGCCACCTTTTATCCCTGGGCCTTCAACTTATTATCATTGGATGGAAAGATTGAGTAAGCTATCTTTCAAAACTGTTTTAAGTTTCACAATACAATTTTATGCAGAATTCTAATGATTGTATAATGGATGAAGGGCACCTGCTTTGCTGACACAGGAAGCAGTGGAGACCAGCTGGTATTTCTCTTGCCTACAAAGAAGACACTGAGGAGCTCCAAAGGAGCAAAAAATAAATAAATAAATAAAAATTTAAAAAATAATAATAATAAAAAAAAACACAACTCTTAAGCTTCCACCAAACACAGTTTGAATACCACTGGCCCAGATGGTTTCTTTTGAGATTACTTTCTAAAGTCAGTAGTTCTAAGTAGTTAAAAAATCTTGATTTGGCTTAACCTATTCCTTCTCCTCAAATCCCTTTATGTGCTCCTAAATGTTTTTGATGTCCCACCATGTTCTATGAGGGGAATATCTTGTTACCTAGACAGCTTGCCAGGAAGAGTGAAGGGATAGAGGGCCTATCAGAGATATTGACAGGAGAGAGCAGAAAAGAAAGAAAAGAGAGAGAGAATACTGCCTGTCCATCACTGACCTGCAGATCCTGGGTGCCTGGAACCCTTATCCCTGGAGACTCCAACTGATTTCTCCAGTGCATTGCACTGTGTTTATATTCTCTGGTAAGGGTGGGTCAGGCCTGCACCAATCTCTATAATTGGCTGCAGGACATGAAGGAAGAAGAGCCTAGGGATTTCACAACGTCTTTGATACAGTATGAATAATAAGACGGTGGGAATATTAATGAGCATTTGTTGAAGGGGGAGAGAGTCATCCATAAAGCCTTGGCAGAAACAAGGTATGGGGCCCCTGCTCTGTACCTACTGTCATTGACTATGTTATTAGTGGGTTTGCAGCCAGATAAACAGTGCTGGGGGTCAGACACCTTTGGTGCCCCATGAGGCTCCATCCCAGGCTTGAAGAGCTGGTGAATGCAAGAGAGTATGTCTGGCAAACCCAAGGACAGAATGAACTCTGATGCCTGAATGCAGGCTGTGGCCAGACAGCCAGAGTAAGAGAAGGGGCTGATAGCACTGTGAGTGTGGCTCTGTTTGGAAAGATGAGAAGGGAGTCTCTGCTTTTCAGTGAGTTTAATTAGTTGGTACCATCTTGATGGGACAGAGCATCTAAGGAAACCCAACTGCAAAGATACTGACCTCAGATTCACCTTGAGACTGAGCAGCCATCATGTGCCATGGGAAATATGACAGTGTGAGCAGAGCACACAGGAAAGAACACTCAGGTCTCTAATTGACATTACTTGACTCAATTCATCCATCCATCTACCCACCCAGCCACCCATCTGTTCATCTATCTGCCCATCTGTCCATTCTTCCATCCATCCATCATTCATCCATCCATCCATCCACCCATTTGCCCATCCATTCATCCATCCAACCACCCTTCTGTCCTTCTGTCCATCCATCCATCCATCCATCCATCCATCCATCCATCCATCCATCCATCCATCCATCCATCCATCCATCTATCCATCCATCACAAAGGTGGAGAAGCTTAGGTGTAATGTTCTCTGGAAACTAACAACCTTATTGTAATTCTTCCTCTTTGGTCATTTTCAAAGTTCCACCAAGGACTTCTTGAGGAAGTGGGATAGGTGGGTCTAAGACTCAGATACCTACAGGATGAGAAATGAGAAAAGATGGGCAGAAATGGGACCAGATTTCTGTTTTCTGAGGCCAGTAATCATTCTTCTTCCACTCTCCCAATCTCTCACCCTTCTATGGGAAGAATTAAAGCATGAGTTACTATGTCAGGCAACCAATGAGTGTTTACCCAGCATATACACTGCTGTGTGACAAAGGCATTCAATACACAGTCCCTGTTGTTAAGTAGTTTTACAGTCTAGCTGAGGAACTAAGTCATAAACACTTGAAAGGATAATTAAGAAGACCAGACTCTCTACGCTGTGGGCTAAGGGCATGTTGAAAACAATAGTGTCAGAGAAGCTCCTTGGGCAAAAAAAAATCTTAAAATTGAAAGGACTTTAGGCTGGGCGTAGTGGCTCATGTGTGTATCCCAACACTTTGGGAGGCCAAGGCAGGCAGATCACTTGAGGTCAGGAGTTCAAGACCAGCCTGGCCAACATGGTGAAACCTCGTGTCTACTAAAAATACAAAAATTAGCCAGACATGGTGGCATACACCCATAGGCCCAGCTACTCAGGAGGCTGAGGCAGGAGAATCACTTGAACCTGGGAGGCAGAGGTTGCAGTGGGCCAAGATCTCACCACTGTACTCCAGCCTTGGCGACAGAGTGAAACTCCATCTCATAGACGTGCAATCATAGTCTCCCTTCAATTGGAGAAATCTGTGCTATGGCATCCCTGAGAAATTGGTTAATTAGGCTCTGCCTCAACACCTCCAGGGTCAGGGACCACACAACCTCTTGAAGAAGCACTACCAATGTTTGTGGTCTTTGTGGTTAAAATATGGGGGTCATATAGGAAAAACAGCCTCCACATAATTTGCACCCATTGGTTCTGCTTGTGTGTTCTTAAATTACACAGAACAAGCATATTCTTCTACTTGGCAAGCCTTTAAGTGCTTGAAGAGGGCTCCCTGTGCATTGCTTTTTTCAGGATAATACCTCCCACGTTGTAGCCTCTTCCCTACAGCCTGACCTTGGAACATTCTCTGCTCCTCAGTGTCTGCAATTGTACAAATCCCGCATGATGTGAGTATTGCATCTCTGTAAATACAGGTTCAGACCAGTGATTTATAACAAAATTACAGAAATCCAAAGCCACTAACTCTTTTTCATTTGTATGGTCATGATGTCCAGCCTGTACATTCCTGAAGGAGGAATTTTATATTCCTCCTTTTACTACTGACTTGTATCGGCTCATCCTGGCTAAAGCTCTTCTGAGTTCTGTCATTCTACAAATGAGAAAGCAACAAATTCAGGCTGGAGAAACCTTCAAGAATGAGGTGGAATTTAAGCTGCTCCCTTAAGGGTGGGCCTGTTTAGATGGGTGGAGGAGAGGGAGAGAATATTCCAGGGTGGAGAAATAGTTTCCACATTATATACTCATTGTGTTTCCATTATGTGCCAAGCATTATGCAAGGTGCTGAGAGACGAACTTATATGTCCCTAACCTTAAGGTCATCCCAGGGGCCACAGACTCCAAGTTAAGGTACTACAGTGCAGGGAGGTGCGCACAAAACACTGCCAGATCAGAGAGCTGGGGCGGTCTCAACTCAGTAAAAGCTTCTTGGAGGAGGTGACATCTTAGCAGGGTATTGAAAGATGAGAGATTTATCTAGGCAGAGAGGATGGATGGAGGACCCAAAAGCAGAACAACACAAGTTCTGGGCCCATGGACAAACAGAGTGTGAACAGGGTCTGAAACACAGCCTGGCATCTGGAGCTCATGTTCTTGGCAGCCCTGAGAGGCCTGGGGTAGGAGCTGTGCTGCCTGTTGCCTGAAGACTTCAGTTGAATCTGGGCTGGAGCTGGCCAGGCCCATAGAGGCAGCCCCGTCTGTCCCAGCCACCTCCTTGCCAGAGCCTCAGTGGACTCTCAACCTACCAAGCTGGTCCGACAGGTGAGGTGCAGGTGGAATACCTGGGGCTCAGATATGGGCTCCTCCTCTGGCTTCTGCTCCCATTCCCCAGGGTTTGGGTGGGGACACTGGAGTCGATTCCTGGCACATAAGACTAGAGGATCTCAACCTTGCAGAATCAGGTGATTCAACAAATGTTGTATTATTAGCTTTTAAATAGAATATTTGGGTGAATGAAGGACAGTTGTTCATTGTGAGAAAGAAAATAAAAAGTATTGGAAAAAATTGCAATAATAAAACGAATGCATTTGTTTCTCTTTCTCTGCATATTAGTTATCTATTGCTGCATAACACATTAGACCAAAACTGAGCAACTTAAAACAACAAACTTTGATTATCTCACAGAATCTCTGCTTCTAGGTTCACTCATGTGGCTGTGGGCAGGAGACTTCATTTTTTACCACATAAGTCTCTTTACAGGCCTGCTCATAGCATGGCAGCTAGCTTCCCCCAGAGCGAGTGAGCCAAGATAGATTGGGGGGCAGTGGGTGGCAGAGAGAGAGAGCTCAAGTAGAAGCTGCAATGTCTTTTATAACCTAATCTTGGAAGTGGCAGGCCAGCACTTCTGCCATATTCTATTAGTCACAAAGACAACTCTGGTACATTGTGGGAGGGGATACACACAGAATGTGAACACGAGGAGACAGGGACCATTTTAGCAGCTGTATTTGTTTTCGAGAGCTGCCATAACCAATTATCCTTGGTGGCTTAAAACAGTCGAAATTTATTCTTTCTTCATTCAGGAGGCTAGAAGTCTGAGATTAAGGTTTCAGCAGAGCCGTGATCCCTCTAAAAGCTCTAAGGAAGAGTTCTTCTTTGCGTCTTTCAAGCTTCTGATGGTTGTCACAATCCTTGGTGTTTCTTGGCTTGTGGCCGCATAACTCCGATCTCTGCCTTCGTCTTTACATAGTCTTCTTCCCTGCATCTCCTCTGTGTCTCTGTGTCCTCTCCTTTTCATACAAGGATACCAGTCATATTGAATTTAGGTTTACCTTCATCCAGCATGACCTCATCTTAACTAACTGCATCTGCAGAGACTTTATCTCCAAATAAGCTCACAGACTGAGATTCCAAGAAGGATGTGAATTTGCAGGGGACACTCTTCAATCAGTACAGCAGTCTTCTTAGAGACTGGATCCCAAGCCTTGCAATCCCAGGGTCTGTGATCCTTCTAGGAAAGAATTACCAGATGATTTTTGTTCCTTAACTTCCTTACCCAGGAGATTCCAGCCACACAAACTCATCACAGCCTCCTCCTCAGTGGCTTTGCTGAGATCTGTTTCCTGATCGCTACTACAACAAACCAGAGCAGCAGAGCTCAATTCAGTTTGAATTTAACTCTGGGGAAGTGGAGGCTGAGGGCAATCAGAGATGATGTCTACTCTGGTTACCTCAAGATTAATTTCTTTTCTTGTTATTATACAAGCAATTGATCTTCATCGTAGAAAAATTAGGAAATACAGATAAATTAAAAGAATTAAAAGAAAAATCACTTATACTGCCACCACCCTGACATTGCTGCAATTGAAGTAAACTCTTCCAGACCTTTTTTCTATGAAGCAATATATAAATAGGTATTTTTAAATTAAAATAAATTGCAATATATGCCACTTTGTAAGTTGCTCTTCTCAGTATGTCACAAGCACTTTTTCATGGGAATAGAGACCAGCATCTGGGATTTTGATTGTATCTTGGGTTTTTAAAAAAGGATCGGCATGCCCTGCTTATTTTTTGTCTTCTGAGCTCGAGCCATTTCCTCTGACATCACCACCTCCTCAGGCCCACAGCAAGAGGATGAGGGTAGAGATAGAAAAGGTAGCATACGACACTGTCAGGATTAAAGGGAAGGGGGTGGGGCTGGGCCGAGGGTCATGGATCCCTAACTCTATGACCACCTCCCTCTCCTGCACAATGGTGAGTGACAGGACTTCAGGTGGAGAGCTACTGACCCTGTAAGGCTCAACTGGGGACGGGTTGGCCTGTGGGGCTCAGGGTAACACTGGTCAGTTACCATTAAGCAGGAATGATTCCCACCACTCCTCCACCCAACCCCCATAGAAATATTTTCATATTATTCCCAGTTTACCACACATGGTTTTTACAAGGTTCCACAGCAGCAGCACTATCCAGCAGGGGAGGACCAGGGGCTGAGCTCCAAATCTCAGAATTTACCCAAACTGGGAACCAGAAGAGAAGGTGGCCAGGTGCCCAGTAAGTCAGAGGTGGGGGTCCTGAGAGCAGAGAGAGTGATCGTCCGCCATGGGTCTCCTCCACTCACCCCTCAACCGAGCTGGTCTGCCCAGGGAGTTCTGGGGGCATATTGCCCTAGTCACACTGCTGGAAGTAGAAGTCTGTGATGGGGGCATTCCAGCCGGCATTGTCGGGAAGCTGGGTAAGTCTGACAGGCTGATCAGCTTCAGGCACCGTGCACAGGAACCAGCCCGGGTAGGCGGCCGACTCGAAGCTGGAGGTGAGCCCCATGTCCCGCCGGTAGAAGGTGAAGCTCTTGGATTCCTTGGCACCAAGATAGAGTTCCATGATGTTCACTGGCTGCCAGCAGAGGAGGGCAGGAAAGGTGAGGGCAGAAGCAGGGGCAGAGGGAGGGCTGGCCAGGGTCTTTAGGGAGGAGGCAGAGCTGCCATCAACAGAATCCCGCCAGGGAGTCCCACAGCACCAGGGCTGTGGGCTGCCCAGCTTCACTGGGCTCAGCATTTGTGGCTCAGTCCCCAGTGAGGATGCCCCAAGTCTCACCTCTAGTGTTAGAGTTGGCTCCTGCCCCGCCCCACATGACAGGCACTGGCTTCCACCCTGGACGCCCAGGATGATGGGGGACAGGCTGGCATCCAGCCACCGACTGGGGACCACGCTGATCTCTTCACCTGTGGGAAGGAGGCCAGATCAGGGCCCTGGATGCCTTTCCCTCCTTCTGCCACTGGCCTGGGCTCTGGGGCACAGGACTGCTGTGAGACGGCCTGTTCCCAGCCTGGGCAGAAGGGAGGCCTCTCAGCAGCTGTCATGACATGGCCTCTCCAGTCCACTGGCCCAGAGTGGACATCAAGGCATGGAAGCACATTGTACCACCTCCACCCCACCCTCTAGTTCAGGGTCAAATCTTCAAGCCTCTATACCCCAAAATAGATGCAACTCCCTCCTTTAAAAAGGTCCCTTGGGTCTCAGGCCTTTTTCTGAAGCCTGTCTTGATGAGCCCCCATTTGGAGTTGCTTGGACAACTTTCTACACCCTGTGAGGCTGCTGAGAGCAAAAGAGGGTCTCATTCCTCTCTGTACATCCCCTCACCACCCACATACATCAGACACGTATATGCACACCCAAATACACACACAGAAACATGCATGCACACATATACATATACACACATATGCTCACACATTCATACCTGCATTCACACATACACGGTTATGCACAGATACATTCATGCACACATATGCTTGCATATATATGCCTGCATGTACACGTACATACACCAGTAAGCACACACATACACATATGGCCTAGCTGAATATCTACCTGGCATCTGTGCTCAGCAAATGTGCGCCAGGTGGGCAGGTGTGAACTATTTTAGAGAGGGACCTGTTGCAGTGCGTGGGGCAGAGTGAGCAAGCAGGAGGTCCAAAAATGCCACCTGTTCTCTGGGTCCCTCCACTCTGAGTGACTGAGGATCTTCAGAGAGCAGAGGGGACCCAGGGTGGAGAGGCAGAAACTGACTCCCATATGGGAAAAAAGGTATACAGAGTTTACTTTAGTTCTCTGCTTGGTACTGGCTCCCAGGGAATGCAATGCTTGACCTAAATCCACCTGTAAGGGAATGACAAGACAAGCCTCTTGGAAAACATTCCCACTTCTGCATAGAAGCTCCAGGTGGCCCCAGAGCCTGTGTCTTCATTTTGCTGAGAGGTGTGGTATTTTATTTGCCTTTGCTTAGAGGCTGGTTTGTGCTGCCTGAATGCCTGGGCTCTGTAGGCCTGTGCTCTTCTGTATGACTATTCTAAGCCCTCTTCAGGCCCCCTTCCCTCAGAGTGTATAGAGACCAAGGAAAGTGGGTCATGTTTCGTCACCAACCTTTAATGACCTTCCCTGCATGCAGCCCTCCAGCTAGAAGCTGGTTATTATGCAGATAAAGAACCTTCAATGCCGAGTCCTTCATTCTGAAACATCAGGAAGGGGTAAGGACTACATTAGGGGGAGGGTGTACACTCCAGCATGCCTTCGGTCCAGAGAACACCCTGATCTCAGGCATTTTGTCTCTCTTTCTTCCTACTGTGCCAGAAATAACAGCACAGTCTTCTCTCCCAGCCCTGCTGGGCTCATGCCCTACCAGGAAGATGACCCCACAGTCTCCCACTGGAGTCTGTGGTTTGCTTCTTCACCCTATTCCACCTTTTCTGCCCCAACCCATCTCCTATTGGAAGAAAAGCTGCACAGTGAGTCAGAGCCCTAGGTTCTTGCCCCAGCTCTGCCTCCAGTGCTGCTGAGTCGCAGCAGACAACTCTCTGGCCCACTCTGGGCCGAAGCCTCCCCATTGCTACACTAAGATGATGGGTTGGATAACACCCAAGCTTCTTCCAGATTAAAGCCTGATTATTCAGTTCTTCAAGATACATGTATTTCTATTTGGCCATATATTCCTTACTAAGTGAGGAGTTTCTTTAAATTTAAATTTCTTTTATTGTACTTTTCAAAGTTGTTTCTCATCTATGAACTCAGTTGATTTCCTGACAACCTATAAGGAGAAAGATGTATCCTAAAGTGGGTTTCTCCAAACGTTATATGGGGGAAAAGGATGCAGTATAAAAATTGGGTCGATGCATCAGTAAATATGATTCAACAAGTTGCCTTACTTCAGAAAGTCTCAGAGTCACTCATATGCTGAGCCGTACTGTGGTTCTCTTATGAGAGGATGTAGAAAGGAGAATTCCCTGCATTTACTTGATCAGAGAGCTCTACTGTGTAAAGCATCACCTGGATGCCTCTATGGGACTCCTCTAATAGAGTCCCGTAGAACACATTGTGGGAAGTGCTTTATTAGACTGAGAGAAAGGACCACTCTCATCCTTTGTTGTAAAGCCCAGAGCATGGTAGAGTGTCTGACTTGGTACATGCCAGTGGGTGGACAGACTGACTGATGGTCATGGTTTTGTTTTATTATTATCCCCAAAGAGCAGCAGGGCAGTAGGGGCACAAGAGTGGGTGAGCTGACATTAATTTGCTGTGCTGGGGGTCAATGGCAGAGCTCTGAGCTAGGATCCTGGCTCCCTTTCCCACCTTGGATAGACTTGGCTGCAGCTCTAGACTGGGTGGTTCACTTGTCCCCCTCAGCATCAGGGAACCCTTGTGAGATGGCTTGCCCCAGTCCTGGCCCTATTTGAAAAAGGCTGGGAAAACTTCTCTAAGAGCAGTGAGGTGCTAGTCACAATTTCCCAGCTGCAATGGCAGCCCCTCCCTTCCTCCCTCCTGTTTGGAACTGGACAACGGGTCTATCCAGAACTCACTTCCCCCAGAGGACCTCCAAACCAGGGCCTCATACACTCACCGGAAGCACAGCGCCCCACTCAGGACCATCTTGAGCTCCACAGGGTGTAGACTCCCCTATTTTGGAATAAACAACAGAAAATCATGGAGAGAGAGGCTGAGTTGGCTGGGGTCTGGGGAGCAAGCAGCCGCACCAAGCCCCCTAGCATGTGAACAGCTTCCACAGAGCAGATTCTGGGTCTGGGATAAGGAGACAGCTCTGGCCCCACCAGCACCCCAGAACATACCTCAGAGTGTTCCTTTCTCCTGGCAGGAACTGTGGAGTCTGCTTGTTCCTGCAAGGATGCCTCAGCCTTTTAAGTAAGGCCTAGGGAGGGGCCCTGAAACCGCCAGGACCTGAGGAGGAGCAGGATTTCCAGTGTGATTTCACACCACCCCAGTCCTCATTATCTGTCATGGGGAGGGAAGCTTCTGGAGACCGTTCCTTCCAGCAATTTTGAAGAACTTCCTTGAGGCTTTCCAGCTCTTTGTGAGCATTCGGCTTTTGCATCTCAGGAGCTTCCAGACCCTAAGAGTCAGTGTCCATGGCAGCTCAAGGGAAGCATGACTTTCTTTCCTCCCTGCCTTTCTCCCTTTCTTCCTTCTCTCCATCTTTCATTCACTCAATCCCTCCCTCTTCCCTTCCTTTCCTTCTTTCCCTCCCCATTTCCTCCCTTCCTCCCTCATTCCTTTTCTTCCTTACCTTTTTCACTCCTTCCTGTACTCCTTCCCTTCTCCCTCCTTCCTTCCTCTGTCTTTCCTGCCTGCCATTGCCAGGCCTACGGGAGATGCTGGAGGTGGGACTCTCCTGCTTAGGGAATGTTCAACCTACATGTTCATTGTAGAAAAACCTGAAAATCCAGATCAGCCACAATGAAAAATGTGAATACTTGTCTTTTGTGAGCGCATCATCAGAAAACCAATGACAACACTTTTTCCTCCCCACACATACACATGTAACTATAGACAGCTTTCATACAACAGATTCACAAAACCTATACTTTTTCTAACCTCATTTTTTCATGTAGCAAAATAGCAAAATATCTTTCCATACTAAATATGAATAATGACATGCTTGAATAGCTGTATAGTATTTAATTGTATCACTGTAACATTATTTATTGAAATCTATCCACTGTTATTTGTCTTTTATATATTTTTCTCTTTTTTTTGCTATTGAATATCATGTTGTGACAAACATCTTTGTATTAACATCTTTGCTTATGTATCTGAGTATTTCCTTAGAAAGTAAAATCTAGCTCATGCCATCTATAATTCTGTAAGTGATCTTTCCTGAATACCTAATTGATAAGATAATATGTAATTGTGAAATAATTAATGCAGTTTAAATACCTCCATGCACTCTGTGTGATGGATCTGAAATAAAGGTAAGAGTCAGTGCACAAAAAACAATTTAATTATATCTTGAATAACACGGATAACTATTTATCAATAATTTATTGTTAAAGCATACATTTTAAAGAAATGGTATTCAGACATATGAACCAAGAGGTCCTACAAGTGAGAATAAATAAAATATCAAGTTGTTTAAAAGACAGAAAATGATCTATGATTTTCATAATGCCACTAATATGATAGACAGTTTTCAAAAAATAAAATTAATGTAGAAACTGCCTTGTACAAAATTATTAAATTACAAATTGACCAAATAGAAATGACAGTTGAAATAAGATGAAATGAGACAAGCCTGGCCAACGTGGAGAAACCCCACCTCTACTGAAAATGCAAAAATTAGCCGGGGTGGTGGTGCACATTTGTAATCCAAGCTACTCAGGAGGCTGAGGTGTGAGAATTGCTTGAACCCGGGAGGTGGATGTTGCAGTGAGCCAAGATTAAGCCACTGTACTCCAGCCTGGATGACAGAGCAAGACTCTGCCTCAATATATAAATAAATAAATAAATAAATAAATAAATGGAAACGATGACTGTGTATACTGTCAATATCATATGAAAACATTATCAAACAGTCCTCACCAACAATAAGTTCTCTCTGGACCTATCCCTTTGCTTGACTTACTAATTAGGTCCCAGACTGTGAAATTAGCCACGAACTAAGAGAACATTGATAAACTACACATTATTCCTGTCTGATAGAAAAGATAACTCCAATGTGTGCACTTTTATTGCCTGACAAGTCATAAAGCTGTCTTTAAAAACGTAACTTAGCCAACCTATTTCAGCCTTTATTTATTGACTGATGGTATAAACCTCCATTCCCTGAACTATCTTTTGATAATTAGCTTTATAATCTTGCTGATTCCCTCACTTATGAAAAATAGTAAATCTTTGACACATGCTCACTATACGTTTGTATGAGAGTCAAGTTTTGAACGTTTGAAAAATAAACTTTGGCACTACTAAAGACAATGCCACCAATTCACACACCATGTGTGACTGTTTTAAAATATATCCATGCATTCTTGGAAACTTCATCTTTAAGAAGGTGATATGGTTTGGCTCTGTTCCCACCCAAATTTCATCTTGAATTACAGCTTCCATAATTCCCATGTGTCATGGAAGGAACCCAGTGGGAGGTAATTGAATCATGGGGGCAGGTCTGTCTTGTGCTGGTCTCATGATAGTGAATAAGTCTCATGAGATCTGATGGTTTTATAAAGGGGAATTTCCCCACACAAGTTCTCTTGCCTGCCATCATGTAAGACATGACTTTGTTTTTCTTTCATCATCTTCCACCATGATTGTGAGGCCTCCCCAGCCATGTGGACCTCTGAGTCAATTCAACCCCTTTTCTTTATAAATTACTCAGTCTTGGTTGTGTTTTTATGAGCAGCATGAGAACAGACTGATACAGTAAATTGGTACTGGGAGTGGGGTGCTATGTTACATGATGAACATAGCAGTATGATAAAGGCATTGCAGTTTCCTCCTAGCTCTTAGATCACTCACCTGGACAAAGCCAGCCGCTATGTGATAAGGACATTCAAGCAGCCCTATGGAGAGGCCCACGTGGTGAGAAACTGGTTTCTCCTGCCAAGAGTCTGTGAATGCACAATCTTAGATGCAGATCCTCCAGCCCCAGTCAAGCCTTTAGATGACTGAAGCCCTGGCTGACATCTTTCCTGTAACCTAATGAGACACCCTGAGCCAAACCCTCCAGCCAAGCCAGTTTTCTCATTCCTGACTCTCAGTCTTTGTTAAATAATATTTTTTTCTTGTTTTAAGCTGCTAACTTTGCTGATACTTTGTTACACAGCAATTGGTAACTAATATACCTTGACATCACTATTGGCACTTTGGCACTTTAACAATTTGCCTGTTACCCAGCAATTTGGAACTGGGTAAAAGGCAGAGGTTGAAACAGTTTGGAGGGCTCAGAAGAAGATAGGAGGATGTGGGAAAGTTCAGAACTTACTAGAGATTCACTGAATGGCTTTGACCAAAATGCTGGTAGTGATATGGACAATAAGGTCCAGGCTGAGGTGGTCTCAGATGGAGATGAGGAACTTGTTGGGAACTGAAGTAAAGGTGACCCTTGTTATGCTTTACCAAAGAGACTGGCAGCATTTTGCCCCTGACCTAGAGACCTGTGGAACTTTGAACTTGAAAGAGATGATTTAGGGCATCTGACAGAAGAAATTTCTAAGCAACAAAGCATTGAAGAGGTTACTTGGGTGCTGATAACATTCAGTTTTATGTATTCACAAATATATGGTTTGGAATTGGAACTTATGTTTAAAAGCGAAGCAGAGCATGAAAGTTTGGAAAATATGCAGCATGAAGATGAGATAGAAAAGAAAAACCCATTTTCTGAACAGAAATTGAACCTGGCTGCAGAAATTTGCATAAGGAAAGAGGAGCCAAATGTTACTCACCAAGAAAATGGGGAAAGTGTCTCCAGGGCATATCAGAGGTCTTCACAGAAGCCTCTCCCATCACAGGCCTGGAGGTCCAAGAGGGAAAAATGGTTTCATGGGCCAGACCCAGGGCCTTGCTGCTTTGTGCAGTCTCATGACTTGGGGTGACTTGCATCCCAGCCACTCCAGCCTTGGTTAAAAAGGGCAAGGCTACAGCTCGGGTCATGGCTTTAGAGGGTGTAAATCCCAACCCTTGGCAGCTTCCACATGGTGTTGCCTGTGGGTGCACAGAAGTCAAGAACTGAGGTTTGGAGCCTCCGCCTAAATTCCATAGGATGTTTGGAAATGTCTAAATGTCCAAGCAGAGGTGTGCTGCACAGGCAGAGCCCTCATGGAGAACCTCTGCTAGGGCAGTGCAAAAGGGAAATGTAGGATGGGAGCCCCCATACAATGTCCCCACTGGAGCGCTGTCTAGTGGAGCTGTGAGAAGAGGGCCACCGTCGTCAAGATCCCAGAATGGTAGATCCACCGACAGCTTACACTGTGTGCCTGGAAAAGCCACAGGCACTCAATGCCAGCCCATGAAAGCAGCCAGGAGAAGGGCTATACCCTGCAAAGTCACAGCAGTGGAGCTGCCAAAGACGATGGGAACCCACCTCTTGCATAAGCATGACCTGGATGTGAGACAGGGACTCAAAGGAGGTAATTTTGAAGCTTTAAGATTTGACTGCCCTGTTGGATTTTGAACTTGCATGGGGCCTGTAGCCCCTTTGTTTTGGCCAATTTCTCCCGTTTGGAATAGCTGTATTTACCCAATGCCTGTACTCCCATTGTATTTAGGAAGTAACTAACTTGCTTTTGATTTTACAGTTCATAGGCAGAAGAGACTTGCCTTGGCTCAGATGAGACTTTGGACTGTGGACTTTTGAGTTAATGCTGAAATGAGTTAAGACTTTGGGGGACGGTTCAGAAGGCATGATTGATTTTGAAATGTGAGGACATGTGATTTGCAAGGAGCCAGGGATGGAATGATATAGTTTGGCTGTGTCTCGACCCAAAGCTCATCTTGAGTTGTTGCTCCCATAATTCCCGTATGTCATGGAAGGGACCCAGTGGCAGGTAATTGAATCATGAGGGCAAGTCTTTCCTGTGCTATTCTCATTATAGTGAATAAGTCTCATGAGATCTGATGGTTTTATAAAGGGGCATTCCGCTGCACAAACTCTCTTCCCTCCTGCCATGTAATATGTGACTTGGCTCTTCCTTCATCTTCCATCATGATTGTGATGCCACCTCAGCCATGTAGAACTGTGAGTCAATTCAATATTTTCCTTTATAAATACCCCATCTCAAGTATGTCTTTATTAGCAGTGTGAGAACAGACTGATACAGAGAGGCAGTTTAATTACCCTTCTCTTGAGTATGGACTGGACTTAGTGACTTTTTTCTACTGAGTATGTTACATGGTGAACACTTCTGAGACCAGGTCATAAAAGGCATTGCAGTTTCCTTCTTGCTCTTTGAACACTCACTTGGATGAAGCCAGCTGCCATGTGATAAAGATATTCAAGCACTCTTGTGGAGAGGCCCACATGCTGAGAAACTGTGGTTTCCTGCCAACGGTCTGAGTGAGCAATCTTAGAAGCAGATCTTCCAGCCCCAGTCAAGCCTTCAGATGACTAAAACCTTGGCTGACATCTTTCCTGCAACCTAATCAGACACCCTGAGCTGAACTCTCCAGTCAAGCCAGTTTTCTTATTCCTGACTCTGTCTTTGTTAAATAACATTTTTGTTTGTTTGTTTGTTTTAGGCTGCTAGGTTTGCTGATAGTTTGTTACACAGCAATTAGTAACTAATACACCTTGACATCACTATTGGCAAGTTCCTACCCCTGTTGGTTTTTTTTGTTTTCCACTGTCTTCAGTGGGTATGCTCTCATCCAAGCAAACATCTCAGTTCTTCATGGGCTTTATATGCCCTGGAAAGTGTCACAGCCTACAGAGAAGCAATGTTCCCCATGGTGACTTGGGACCATCCTCACCTTTTTGAGTATGGCAATAACCCTGGAGGTAGATATGGCCTCTGCTCTTGCTGTAGAGATGAGGACTTAGGGCAGGTGTATTCACCCATATGAGTACGTAAGCAGAGTTTATTATGGTAAGATCGTAAATTCCTTTTAGGGAGATAAATTTAGTAACAATTAAAATAACTGACATTCACTTGGTGCCCACTATGTCCCTAGAATTCTACAGCACTTCCTACAATGTGTTCTACGAGACTCCAATAAAGAGATAATGAGCAGCAAGCATTCCTGGCAGCTTAGGGTGGTGTGAAATCACGCTGAGAATCCTGATTCTCCTCAGGTCCTGGTAATTTCAGGGCCCCTCCCTAGGCCTTAGTTAAAAGGCTGAGGCATCCTTGGAAGAGCAGGCAGACTCCACGGATCCCACAGGGAGAGAGGAACATTCTGAGGTATGCTCTGGGGCACTGGTGGGACTGGAGCTCTCTCCGCATTTCAGACCCAGAATCTCCTGGTCTGTGGAGGCTGTTCACATGCTGGGGGGCTCAGTGTTGTGGCTGCTTGACTGGATGAGACAGAGGATGTGAAGAGCCAGGTTGGCATCTAGCACAAACCCAGACACTGGTTCTTCCCACTCTGTCTTTCTCACCTCTCCTTCACTTTTCCTAGGTATGTAAAGAAGACATTAAGAACACAGCAAAGGCCAAATTTACATTGACCTAAATGTAAGGCTGGTTCAAGACCTAAAATGCATGTAGCTAGCATGGCTTTCCCAACCCAGAGAGAAAAAGGCATGGACTCAGCTCCAACAGCCCCGCCTAATGAGTGCAGAATATGCTGTGAGGTTTTAAATTTGCTGACAAGAAAGGTTAACATTTGTTACACATTCACTGTGTCAGGCACAGTGTTAAAAGCAATATAGCTATTATGTCACCTCATTGTCACACCAGTCCTCTAACGTAAGTGCTATGCTTATTCCCATTTAACTGATAAGACAAAATGAAAATTAGAGAGGCTAAGTCACCTAAGGTCACAAAACTAGTAAGAGACGGACCTAGTGTCGGTATTCTTGAAGCTTGATTGCATACTGATTCACACCCATCCCCCAATATGAAAAAAAATAAGCTGTGTAATGCTTATAAATTCACATATTTGGAATAGAAGGCAGAGCTGGAGGCTGGGGGAATGAAGGAGTATGCACGAAGGACCAACAGGCTTTCTAAGAAGATAATAGAAACCAGCCGGGCGTGGTGGCTCACACCTGTAATCCTAGAACCTTGGGAGGCAGAGGTGGACAGATCACTTGAGACCAGGAGTTCAAGACCAGCCTGGCAAAAAGGAAGAAACCCCGTCTCTACTAAAAACACAAAAACTAGTTGGGCGTAGTGGTGCACACCTGTAATCCTAGCTACTTGGGAGGCTGAGGCAGGAGAATCACTTGAACCCCAGGAGGTAGAGGTTGCAGTGAGCTGAGATCATGCCACTGCACTTCATCCTGGGCAACAGAGCGAGACTCTGTCTCAAAACAAAAGGAGAGAGAGAGAGAGAAGATAATAGAAACCAACAGAGTTGGTGCAGAGACAAAGGGGTGCCCCATGGCAGAGTGTGGCACACTTTGGGTTGGACAGAATTTACCACTCCCTGGAGTGACTTTTGGTAGCTGAGGACATCCGTGAAAGTCCTTCCTGGAGTAGGAGTGATGGTGTGCATGCACAGACACAGCCTCCAGGGAGCTGTGAGCAGAAGGGGACCTTCAGCTGCACCCAGGACTCCCTCTCCAACCCAGCCACATCAGAGGGGAAGGGTGCCACTTGGCTCATAGCGCTTTCGAGAAACCTTGGATGCCAGTGAAGTCAGGGGGAGGCTGTAGGCCAGGGTTCACAGCGCTGCAGCTGGGAGCTGAGTCAGAGGCCAGTGGCTTTGTTGCCTGCACTCAGCCCCGTGGCACCCTCTGCCTGGGAAGCTGGGGAAGGGTTAGGTGCACAGGTCGGAATTTGAGAGAGCGTGTGGGCAGTCCACAGGGCGGGTGAGGCTCCGGGTGTGTGTCACACCCACAGTTTCTGCTGACTGAGTCCCAAAAACAGAGCCAGAGCCACCGGCAACTTCCGTACCCCAGATCCACATTCAGGTGCTTTCCTCGTCTGTGCCTCAGAGGCCGTCAGAGCCTGCGGACTCTTCTCCCCCGGATTGTGTAGTTTGACCATTGCTCTCCAGCAGGAAATTGGAAATAAACCCAATGTGTAAGGGAAAAGCCAACAGGTCAAAAGACGCACTGGCCTAGCTCCATTCTCCCTTATCCTGCGCTGGCCCCTCCGGCAGGGCCTGTCACTCTCAGTGTGCCAGGCTAGGATCTCCCGGCAGGGGGCGCTCTCCACCAGGCTGGATCGGGAGGCCTCGCTGAGATGCACGGCCTCCAATTCAAGCGCTCTTCATCTTTTTCTGTCTCTCTCCACAAGGATTTGCAGCTCCTCCGGTAGCGAGCATCTAAAGCAGGACTAGACGGGGCAAGGGAGCTGCACAAGGGCTACCCCTGAGAAAGCCCCAGCTCTTCTTGGCTTTCTCAGTGATGTGTGGCTTTCATGGGCTCCTCAAAAACAGAAACTAATTTTTTAAAATTATTATCTGTCCCTTTTTGCTGTTTTTGATAACTTATTTATTCGATAGATATCTGCACATTTACATCTTTTGATATTTCTTTATATTGTTATTAAATGTAGTAAGATACACATAATATAAAAATTACCATTTTAACCATTTTTAAGTGTACAGTTCAGTGGCATTAAAGACACTCACAATGTTGTGCAACCACCACCACCATCCATCTCCAGAACTCTCCTCGTTTTGCAAAATTGAAACTTTGTACCTGCAAAACAATAACTCTTCACTCTCCTCTCCCCAGCGGCCCCTGGCAGCCACCATTTTACTTTCCATCTCCATGAATTTGACTGCTTTAGGCGCCTCATATACGTGGAATTGCATAGTAATTTTTTTTGTTATTAATTTATTTCACTTAACTTACTTGATTTTCAAGGTTCGTCCATGTCATAGCATGTATCAGAATTTCATTCCTTTTAAGGCTCTATGGTGTGTGCACATATTTTCTTTATTCCTTCATCTGTCCATGGACACTTGGGTTGCCATCACCTTTTGGGTGTTGTGAATAATGCCGCTATGGACATGGGTGTTCAAATAGCTTTTCAAGTCTCTGCTTTCAATTCTTTGTGAATATACCCAGAGGTGGAATTGCTGGTTCATATGGATAATTCTATGTTTAAGTTTTTGAGGAATAACCATATCGTTTTCCACAGTGGTTGCACTGTTTTACATTCCCGCCAACAGTGCACGAGGGTTCCAATCTCTCCACATTCTATTTTTTTTTTTTTGAGACGGAGTTTCACTCTTGTCACCCAGGCTGGAGTGCAGTGGCGTGATCTCAGCTCACTTCAACCTCTGACCTTCAGGTTCAAGCGATTCTCCTGCCTCAGTCACCTGAGTAGCTGAGATTACAGGCGCCTGCCACCATGTCCAGCTAATTGTTGTATTTTTAGTAAAGATGGCGTTTCACCATGTTGACCAGGCTGGTCTTGAACTCCTGACATGCCTCGCCCTCCCAATTTCCCGTATACTTTCAGGTATAGATGCTCCCAAAGTGCTGGGATTACAGGTATGAACAACCATGACTGGCCAATATGGTGTATTTTTATTTTCATTTAGTTCAAAATATTTTAACTTTCCTTAAGGATTTCTTTTTGGCCCATGGATTACTTAGAGGTGTATTGCTTAATTTCTAAATACTAAGCAATTGACCCCTTTATCATTATGGAATGTTCCTTTTCATTCTTGAAATTCTTCCTTTTATTAAATCTGCTTTGCCTGATATTGTTATAGCTACTGCAACTTTTTTTTTGTTTGGTATTTGCATGATACATCTTTCTCCACCTTCTTACCTTTAAACTATCTATAGCTTTATATTTCAAGAGGGTTTTTTATAGACATCATATATTTAGGTCTTGCATTTTTATCCAATCTGGCAATTTCAGTCTTTTACCTGGTGTGTTTTTATCATTTACATTTAATTTGAGTATGGACATGGTTGGATTAATATCTACCATCTTGCTGTTTTCTATGTGTTCCATCTGTTTTACATTTATTTTTCTTCTTCTGTCTTCTCTTGAGTTAACATTTTTTATTATTCCATTTTATCTCTTTTATTGACTTATTAATTATACCATTATGTATTTCTATTGGTTAGCCCAGGGCTTCCAATACATGTTCTTAATTAAAGTTTACCTTTAATTTTTTTATACCACTTTAAGTCTACCACAAGGATCTTACAACAATATATTTCCAATTCTTTCTTCCTACACTTTGCACTATCATTGTCATTATCCAGAAGGCTGGGGATAAAAACATTTCAAAGGTCACAATACTGTTCTCACTGTCTGGCATGGAAAACCTTATCATTCCCAAGGCATTGGTTACAGTATTCAGAAGGACCTTGCTTAAAGAATGCAAAATCACTAGACCTAAACTAAATGCTTTCTTGGTTCAACCTATCAATTCCTAAAATCAAGTCCCAAATGGATCAAATTCTTGCCAAGTGCCTTAACTACACTCTGGAATTAAGCTCAAGAATATTCATAGTACAAGTTGAGCCTGCCTAGTCTCAAAATTCAAAATCTGAAACCTTTCAAAATCCAAAACTTTTTGAGCACCAACATGACACTCAAAAGTCAGGCTCAGGCCGGGCGCGGTGGCTCAAGCCTGTAATCCCAGCACTTTGGGAGGCCGAGA
>NW_012118465.1:385321-409268 GCF_000951035.1 Colobus angolensis palliatus | reverse complement strand
AAAAAAAAAAAAAATCCACGATGTTTGGTATGTCAAAGAAACACAGGAGCTAAATAAAAGTCCTTCCAATGGCCAAAGCTGGAACAATTTAAGTAGCAAAATAAATAAAGTAGCATTGGATTGTAATTTAAAATATAAAATAAGTATCAGTGAGCACCAGCTGACTAAATAAATAAATAATAACTAATCTCGCATGCAGAAGAATTCCAAATAATTTATTTAGATATCCAACTCTCAAGAAATTGCAGCATAACCCTCAGGCTTTAAGTGTGGGCTACACATAGTAACTTTCCTCTAATGAATATAGTATGCATATGGGGGTGAAAGGGTAACTTTACAGTGGAGAAACCTAATAAACACTATCTCAGCCAGGTAATCAAGATTAACATCAGCAGTAATAAGTTATGTTGACAGTATGTACCTTTGATATGATACGTAATAAAAATAGTACTTTATCTCTGTGATCTCCCTCCCCCAAACCCATAACCCTAGTCTAATCGTAAGAAAAACATCAGACAAATCCGAATCGATTTACTGTACTCCTCAAAACCATCATTAAGAACAAACAGAGCCTATGAAATTTTTATAGCAAAGAGGAGTCTAAGGAGACATGATGACTAAATGTCTTATCCTTGATGGAATGGTGAAACAAAAAAAAGATATTAGATAAAAACTGAAGAGGCTGGGTGCGGTGGCTCATGCCTGTAATCCCAGCACTTTAGGAGGCCGAGGTGGGCGGATCACGAGGTCAGCAGATCGTGACCATCCTGGCTAACATGGTGAAACTCTGTCTCTACTAAAACTACAAAAAATTTGCTGGGCGTGGTGGCAAGAGCCTGCAGTACCAGTTACTCAGGAGGCTGAGGCAGGAGAATGGCGTGAACCCAGGAGGTGGAGGTTGCAGTGAGCCAAGATCGCGCCACTGCACTCAGGCCTGGGTGACAGAGTGAGACTCATTCTCAAAAAAAAAAAAAAAAAACCTGAAGAAACCAGAATATAAACTTTACATAATAATAATGTGTCAATATTGGTGTATTCATTGTTACACATATGCAAAACTAATGTAAAATGTTAATACACAATCTTGGCACTTTTTCTGTAAATTTGAAATATTTCCAAAGTAAGAATGCATTATTATGCATTAAAAAAATACCTAGCAGCTAACACAGTAAAATTACAGTGTCTGACATCCAAAGCTTACCAGACAGGCAAAGAAACAGTAAATTCAGACACAGTATGAGGAGAAAAATTAATCAAAGCCAACCCAGAACTGACACAGATGTTAAAATGAACAAATACACATTAAAATGTTATGTCTAAATTATTTATATTTAATAATTTAAATAGAGACATGAAAGATTTTCAAACAGACTCAAGTCAAACTCCAAGATGGAAAAACTGCAATGTCTGGAATGAAATATACACTACATGACATTATCATACAGAATAAATTATTAGTGAATTTGAGGACATAGAAATAGAAACTGTCCAAAATAAATTACAAAGTGAAAAACGAAAATAAAAGGACATACGACACATATAAAAACAGAGAATCAGTGATATATGGGACAACTTCAAGTGGCCTAATACATGGAATTCTTAAAGGAAAAGAAGATGGTGGGAACAAAACTTCTTTTTTCAAATCTTAGCCAAATATTTTCTAAATTTGATGAAAACCATAAACACAGGTTCAAGACCGATGACCCTATGCACATGAAGTGCGAAGAAAACTACAGCAGCAAAATCATAATCAAATTGCTCAAAACAAGTGATACTGAGAAAATCTTAAGAGCACCTGGAAGTAAAAGGACACAATGCATACAAATAAATAAAAATAAAGATGACAGCAGATTTTTTCGTCAGAAACAATACAAGCAAGAAAGCAGTAGAACAACATATTTGAACTACTGAAAAAAATGTGGTCAATTATGTTTTTGCAGTTACAACCAGCAAAAATATCTTTCAAAATTAAGATAAAATAAATGTCTTTTAAGACACACACAGAAAGAAAACAATACTGTATGGAAATAAGAGTTTTAATACAGAAAGTAAGCTCCAGAAATGATAACTATATTCACACATATGTGAGATTTTTAACTTAATATTTAAATCCCTTTAAAAGATAATTGTTTAAAAAACAATAACAAGGTATAATTAGGATTATAACATATGTATAAGTAAAATGAATGCTAATTATTCCTCAATAAAGTTGATTTTTTTTTCAAACCCTGGAGTGCAGGATTAAGGGATGTAGCTAGCTTAGGCATTCTAGGAATAACCTATTATGTGGCACTGAATAGTGAGAAGCCCTGGAAAGGCAAGAAGACTCCTGCCCTAATAGAGGTTCCATTCTGGATACAACAACACAGGGTGCCAGGTGAGTGCACAGGTGCCTCAGATACAGCCCTCAAAACACTTCAGCCACTGAAATGTGTGGCTGGTGTCAGAGGCACCTCCTGGTGGTTGTCCTTATGAGGTGAAGTCCTGCTCTCTTTCCCCTGATGTTCCACATCAGATGTCCTTTGTCACTACTGTCAGCTCCCTAGAAAAAGCCTCCCAGCATCCTTGAGGGCAAAGTCACCCCCTTTCCAGGTACTGAGACCTCTTCACCACCATCCCAGAAAGTCAACCCATTTTAAAAATTCGATTGTTAACTTGAGAGGCTGAGGCAGGAGGTTCTCTTGAGCCCAGGAGTTCAAGGCTGCCTTGCACTGTGATTGCACCTGTGAATAACCACTGCATTCCAGCCTAGGCAACGTAGGTGAGACCCTGTCTCTAAAATAATTAGATTGTTTAACTTTTTATTTGTCAGTATACCAGTTCTTTATATATGTTGAATATCAGTTGCTTATCAGATATATGTCTGTGACTTGCTACTTGTTTCCTTAACAGTGTCATTTGATGAGCCTAATAAGTAAGTTTTTATCTTAACAATGTCTACTTTAACCTTTATTTTCTTTCATGGTTAATTCTTTCTAAGATCTGCCTAAGAAACCTTTGCTCACCGTCAAGTTTAAGAAATATTAGCCTTTTTTCTCTAAAAGCACTACGGTTTTAGCTTTCATGTTTAGGTCTATAATTCACCTCAATTAAATTTTCAGTATTATGTGTGAGGTAGTGTTTCAGATTCATTTTTTCTCATGGATATCTAATTGTTCTGGCACAGTTTGTTTCAAAGGTATCTCTTTCTCCCACTGGATCACTTTGGCATCTAGGTTTTCTATTCAATTTGATTGTTTTATTTATCACTCCTTATGCTGCTAGTAAGACATTATCTTGATTTTTGTCATTTTGTGGTACAGTTAGTGATTTCTTGGATCATCTTTTTCCAAGCTTGTTTGGTATTTTCTTCTTTCTTCTTCTTCTTCTTCTTCTTTTTTTTTTTTTTTTTGAGACAGAGTCTTGCTCTGTCACCCAGGCTGGAGGACAGTGGCTCACTCTTGGCTCACTGCAGCGTCAACCTTTGCAGACTCAAGATATCCTTCTGCTTCAGCCTCCCAAGTAGCTGGGACCGCAGGTGCAAGCCATCATGCCCCACTAATCTTTGTGTTTTCTTAGAGATAGGATGTAGCCAAGTCACCCAGGCTGGTCTCAAACTCCTGAGCTCAAGCCATCCTCCTGCCTTGGCCTCCCAAAGTGCTGGAATTACAGGTGTGAGCCACTATGTCTGGCCAGCTTAGCAATTTTAACCAAAAAAAAAAAAGCCTAGCGTTATTATGGTAGAGATTTCATGTAATCTATAGACCAATTTGGGGAGAACTGACATCTTAAAACTATTGAGTTTTTAAATTCATAAACATGATATATACCTTCAATTATTTAGATATTCTTTAATCTCAGCAACATTTTGTAGTTTTCGGTGCATAGGTCTTTTACATACTTCATTAAATTTATTCCTAAGTATTTTAAGATTTTGACACTATGTAAATGGATTTGATTTTTTCTTTCATTTTGTAACAGCCTGGTACCAGTATATAAAAATACAATTAACTTTTCTATAAAAAACAGTATATCCTCCAGCCTTGCACTTATTAGTTCTAATAGTTGTTATGTGGATTTCTTTGGATTTTCTATATAAACAATCATATTATATGAGGACAATTTTACTTATTTTCTGAATTTTATTTCTTGTGTATTTTTAGCAGGCTTCTCGGAATGACTAGGACTTCCAGTACGATGTTGAACAAAAGTGGAGAAAGCAAACATTTTTGACTTGTTATGAATCTTAGAGAAAAAATCAATTCTTTCACCATTAAGTATGAGCTGTAGACTTTTTTTTTTTTTTTTTTTGGTGGATGCTCTTTTAACATGTTGAAGTTTTCTTCTATTCCTAGTTTGCTGGGAGTTTATATCCTAAGTAGATGTTACCTTTGGCCTAATACTTTATCTATTAAAAGATGTAGGTGGCATTTCTCCTTTATTCCATTAATACAGTTCTGCTTTACAATTCTTGTCTGGGCAATTTCAGCATTGGTCTTTATTGATTATCTTTATTCTTGATGCAGAGTCACATCTGTTCCCTTATTCTTCAAGAAAAACTATTGGATTTTCTATATTGTGCAACTTCAGCCTGCCCACCTTATGAAACTTTCAAAAATGGGAAATTGACCCACGCAGATGATTTTCCCCAAGTGACTACTCCCTCCAGGGTCTGCCTGCATGACTTGTCTTGTGCTTATTCACCAATGTCAGCAGTTTCCCACCCCTTCCCTATCTGATCCAGGTCTTATAGGTGTTTTGTAAAAGTCCTGATCCAATACAAGCCAACTCTGTAACACAAAAAGAAATTCATGGCTTTCTGTTTTAAGAAGGTCTCTTTTAATGAAGAATTAAATTCATTTAAATAGACTGTGGTTTCTGAAACATGTGGATTTATTCCTACCATGCTTTCATTTTTTCTTTCCTTTATTTCCTGATACCTCTTTTTCTGTTCCTGTTTCTCCTTCCCTTTACGCCTTCAATTGGATTGAGTAAGGTGGTTTTGTTTGTTTTTCCTTTGTTCATCTTCCCTTCTAGTTTGTAAGTTATATACTCTCTATTAATTTGATACATAATGGCTAGTATACTTATTTCTAGGCCTCTTTAGATCAGAAATCTGTGTGAGCCTAAGATTGTAATATTGTAAACTCCATTTTATCAATTCTCGTTGACTTAACTAGACACAAAGGTCATCAGTACTCTAAGCCGGGGAACTGCGCCACAGTGAGGGTGGTTGCAGGGGTGGGATAGTGGCCGCTTCCTGGAGTATTTGGTTTTTCCCTCTTTGGGTGTTCCTGGGTTTTGTGACTGGGACACACTGGGGATCTTTTTATCTTATATCTTAGTGAGGGGTCAAGCAAGAGCAGGTTCAAATGCTCTGTGCCTGTCTCATCCCTCACGGCAGACACCGACTATATCCTTGGACTCTCAAGATGACCAGAGTGAGTCTCATATCCAGGGGCCAACCTGGACTATGCTGATATCTCAATCTAGAGAGAGGAGGCTAGATGCAAAAATCCAAGGCCACCCTACTTTTCCTTCCTTCTCATCCCTTAAACGAAAAGGACAGAACCCATGACGACTTGCCTTCACTCTGGTGAGAAGGGGACATGGGAAAACATAGTTAATCCAGTCTGCAACTGACAGTCTCCCACTGAGTCACTCTCATTGTAGAATCCATCACCTGCAACAAGCAGGTGCCTGATGGAGATAAGGCAATGAGAGGACAGCCTCTCTCCAGGATGTCTCTGAATTAATAATTGGCTCTGCAGCTCAATCTTTTGTCCTCATCTCTGTCTCTTTGTCTCACTCTCCTACCACTAGTCCTTGGAACCGTGAAGTTTACATCTTCTCTCAGCTCTGTGAGATTATACCTTCCAAAAATAACTAACTCCACAGGCTCCCATCTGAGCCTCAGGCTTGAAGTCATTACTATTGTGTATCTGTCCCTACATTAACCAACCTCCTCAGTGAGTGGCCAAATTGGACTGAGACTTGGGGATGTCACCCAGAACCACACATCTCACTCTGCACAAACTACCACAGTGGAGCAACCAGCAGTCACAGCTGTGCTTGACATCTCCTGCCAGAAAACTACTTACTTTTCGGAACTGGACCTTCTAAAGAGGAAGCACGAAGGAGAGATTTGCTGAAAGCAAATGGGAAAACCTAGAACCATTTCAGACTACGTAGTATAAAGGCTCATCTATCTTCACAGAAATAGAAGTGGTACAGGATGAAGTCTGGTCCAGAATCACCATAGTAGGCACTGGGCAGATATCTGAGCCCAGTCAGCAGTGAGGAGCACTCGGGAACTGGGAGTGAGGATCTGGTCCAGGGGTCTTGTTCTCAGAAGGCCTCTCTTTCACCAACTTGTAACAAGAAGAAAAGCATCATCCCTGTTTGGAAAGTGAAAAGTCCAGATCCCAGACTACCTCCTGGCCCAAATTATCAGTACAATCTGTTCTCTGGAAATACCTCAGTCCCACTTAAGGTTTTGTAAATTCCAGGGAAGAACCTTTTAAGTTATCATTTAACCTAAGGAGGAGCAGTACTACCAGACTTCTTCAAATGTCAGCATCAAATGCTCGTTAAAAACTCCTGTTATTCAGATCTGCCCTAATTGTGAAGCATCAATTAAACCAAAGAAAGACACATAAATTATCTATGCAAATTTAGTAGTATCAGCCACCCATTTCTTTAATTAATCTGACCTAATTTCAAATCAACACATAAAATGTAGTACATAATTCAATGAGAATTTACCTCTACAGCATAGAATCTGATGGTTCAGGTCAATTGCCTAAAAAGTACTTACGTGTGTACAAAATGACAGAAAACATAAAAGGACAATCATAAGGATATAGAAAACTCCTCTATCATTCATATTATGATATAAAGCCTACAAAATCAGAAAGCAGTATAGACCAATTGGATTTTTTTTTTTTTTTTTTTTGAGATAGAGTTTTGCTCTTGTTGCCCAGGCTGAAGTACAATAGCGTGATCTCGGCTCACCGCAACCTCCGCCTCCTGGGTTTAAGCAATTCTCCTGCCTCAGTCTCCCTAGTAGCTGGGATTACAGGCATGTGCCACCACGCTGGGCTAATTTCGTATTTTTAGTAGAGACGGGGTTTCTCCATGTTGGTCAGGCTGGTCTCGAAGTCCCAACCTCAGGTGATCCACCTGCCTTGGCCTCCCAAAGTTCTGGGATTACAGGTGGGAGCCACCATGCCCAGCCTCAACTGGATTTTCTAAATGAGCTGGCTCTTCTAAAAAAAAAACCACAAGGTTGTACTCTCTACTCTGTTCTAGAGAATCCACAAAGGAGTATCAGGGAACTCCAAGCAACAGGAAAGTGACTTTATGCTGGGAATACCCCTGGGGCCTGTGACAGGGAAGGACATGGACAGGTGGACACATAGCCTCGTGGACGTTGAGAGCCATAGGTACCTTCATCTGTGGTCGCTGATCCACACAGATGCTCACGCTCATCATGGGGAGGTACAGAGGGAGCGGATACCTGGTTCTTAAGCACTTCTGAGCACACCTAAGAGTCAAAGGAGAAATTCAGAGCCAAGGTTCCCTCAACTCCATAGTTTTGTCTGGATCTTAGCGCTTGTGCTGCCACAGTTACTGTGACTTTATTATATTCCCCAGACTGGAGAATCGGAGCAGCGCAAATTCCCTGCAGGTGGAATGCAGGCAAGATAGGCAGGCTACACAGGGCAGTGCCGTCCTAGATTTTGTCTGGCCCAGATGCAGTCCCTTCTGACTGGCTGAGTCACCAAGGCTGGGCCTCCGACATCATCCATCTCCCTTAACACCAGGAAAGGAATATCTGGACTCTCAGCTTAAAGAATCAGAATAAGGCGCTCTGGGCAGGATCAAATGCTTATTCATTCCATAGCTCACAGGCTTCTGAAAGCCTGAGTTTGGCCTATCCAAGAATTGAGCTATTCTGGCACCAACAGAAATGTGTTCTTACTGGGGGCGGGAAGAGGAAATTCCTGCTCATGACTGACTTTGTCACCAGGAAGGACAGAGACTAAGGCAAAATCTCCAACCTGGAAATGAAAACTGAGCTTCATATCAAAGGTTGGGTGCCCTCAGCTGCATTCATCAGATATTTGGTTTTTCTCTCTGAGCGAAAAGAGAAAAGATGCCACGATGTGTGTCTGAATAAGCCCTCCTAAATTTCCTATATTTATCTCCTTAAAGGAGACTCAGCACCCACTTCATGAAAAAAAAAGCAAGATGTTTTCAGATAAATAAAATGAGGGCATGGAATGTGACTAATTAGTTTTAATCTTTTTTATAACAACACATGCATATTGCTTTAAAAATAATATAGAATCAGGCATGGTGCGGTGGCTCACACCTCAATTCCAGCACTTTGGGAGGCGGAGGCAGGTAGATCACTTGAGGTCAGGAGTTTAAGACCAGGCTGGCCAAAATGGCAAAACTTGTATCTACAAAAAAATAAAAAATATTATGCAGCCATTCGTGTCCTTTGTAGGGACATGGATGCAGCTGGAAACCATCACTCTCAGCAAACTATCGCAAGAACTGAAAACCAAACACCGCGTGTTCTCACTCATGGGTGGGAATTGAATAGTGAGATCACTTGGACTCTGGAAGGGGAACATCACACACCGGGGTCTATTATGGGGAGGGGGCAGAGGGGAGGGATGGCACTGGGAGTTATACCTGATGTAAATGACGAGTTGATGGGTGCTGATGAGTTGATGGGTGCAGCACACCAACATGGCACAAGTATACATATGTAACAAACCTGCACGTTGTGCGCATGTACTCTAGAACTTAAAGTATAATAAATATATATATATATATAAAACCCAGGTGTGGTGGTGCATGCCTGTAATCCCAGTTACTTGGGAGGCTGAGGCAGGAGAATCGCTTGAACCTGGGTGGGGCGGTTTCTGTGAGCCAAGATGGCACCACTGCATTCCAGCCTGGGCGACAGAGCAAAAGAAAAACAAAAAAAAGAATTGAAAAGTGCAAAATTACAAACAACAGAGCCCTGCCCTTTTCTTCCTCACCAAATCACACTCTCCTGATGCAACCACTTCCCTTCTTTTATCCCAATCCTCTGATCCAGTCAGGAAAGGCATTATCTATGCCAGAGACACAGCTTCATCCTGGGAATCTTCACACCCCCTCCCTGGGTGAAGCCACCATTCCATGACTCTTGGGATTGCCGTCTTCTTAGTCTATTTCTCTTTCTGACTCATTTACTTATCTAACCCATTTATTTACCATCAAGTCATCTAGGTATAAACATCAAAATATTTCTCTCTTTTTTCCTTTTCTTCTTCTTTAATTTTTACTGTCGATGTTGCTATATTCACTTGCTTTTTGTCTCACTGGATATCAGGTACTCTAGCAACATCCCAGTCAAACTTCACAACTTTCTTGTTATTACTTTTTTTCAGAAGAGCTTCTCAAGATGGTGGGCATAGGCGAATGGGTCACGTTACCCTACCAGTGCTGAGATGTTGGGGGCCAAGTAAAAGCATAGGAAAGGATAGGAAAGGCAGAGTTCTGGCAGTACTGGCTTTGGGTTTGCAGAGGGAGGGGTTCCCACACTTTCTGGTACAGTCTGATTTCCTTTGGTTGCAGTACGCAGTGTGTGTAGTTTCTTGGACAGTGTGACTGACCATCAGTGTCACCCTGCCTGTCTCCATCATGAAGCTCTCTCAGGAGCTGAATAGATCCCAGGTTCAAATTCTTTTCGTGGTTGGACATCCCATCACTTGACACATTGATCCCTTGGGAAAAATCTCATGGTTCCAACCTTTCTGCCAACCACTGGTTTCTTTGCATGGAGTCATGAGAGTCTTCAGTCTTCTACACTTTAAGTGTCTAAAAGTTCTGAATTGGGGTGGGAGTTTCTGCCAAGTTCTTCCAAGGAATGTGATCACACAGTTTCTTTAGGTTCTGCTGGTGCTGGGAAGGTTACAGCCTTGTCTTCACATATCTCTAGAGTACACTACACTTCAGTAAAATCACATCAGGGTCTCCCTGGATTCCCTCACCAAATGCTGCCCTGGCCAAGGAGCCAAGGTGAGCCTGTGGGTCTCTAGGTGAGGCAAAGCTCCCAGTCCCACTGCCTATTTGAGTGATTCATTTGGGAGGCTCCATCCTGGATATGGGATAGGAGAGCATCCCCTGGCTCTTCTCCATGAGGAGGTCAAGAACTCACCTCTCACCACAAGGGATGCCTGTCCCACAAAGCATCCCACTCCCTTTTTCTCTTCCCTGTCTTCCTCTTATTCATGAGATATTACATACACTTACTTATTTAACAAAAGATACTTGTTAGTTCCCATAAGAGGTCAGCACAATTCTAGCCATTGAGCACATAGTTCTCTGGCCTCATGACAAAACAGGTTCCCTGGTCCCACAGAACTGGCATTTTGGTAGTGGAGACAATAAATAAATAAATGAATACATACATGCATGCATACATTTTCCAAAACCATGGAAACACACATTCTATGAAGAAAATAATTGAGGAAAATAAAGGGCTAGGACATGGGTGAGGGACTCTTGGAGATAGGCTGGTTGGGGAATATCTTTTGAGAAGTTGCCTTTTTTGCATATGCATGGAAGAAGCGAGAGAGTGGACCACTTGTTGACCTGGGGAAGCCTATTCCTTCAGAGGAACAGGAAAGGCTCCCTGCAGGCAAGGATAAGCTTACAGGGCAAGAAAATCAGCAGAACCCAGTGCATCCAGAGCAGGGAAGTCAGATGGGCAGGAATAGAAGGCAGCAGAAAGATAAAGAGGACCCAGATCATCATGTGGGCTTGGTGAGTGCTTTGGTTATTATTTGGGGTGTAAAGCAAAGCTATTAGAGGGTTCTGCGTAAACATGAAAAGAGAAAAGGTGCCATGGTGTGTGGTCTGAATAAGCCCTCTTAAATTTCCTCTGCCTCTAGGGAGGTAAGAACAGAAGCAAGGAGACTATTACAGTGCTCCAGAAGAGAGAGTCAGTGGTGGATTTCAGAGAGCAGAACCACAAAGAGTGATTGGGAGTGGGACTGACCAACAATATTTGGTTTCAAGAGTAACGATTTTCTTTCCTAGCCAACACTGAAGCCGAGTCTGATTCCTAATTCACAGTTAGGAAACCATGAGACCTCCAAGTCCTCTCCTCTCCTCTCCTGGACACATTATAGATTTTTCAGTATCCACAACTGAATGCAAGACTGTGTTCTGGCTAGTGCAGCATGCGGGAGACTATGACCCAGGGGAGGAATGTCACATAATGGTTAAGAATAGAGAGACTTGGCTTCTAACTTGGCTAGATTTCTTAGTAGCTGTATGACTTTGGGCACATTCTGTCATCTCTCAGAGCCTCTGTTTTCTTACATGAGAAATAAAATTAATGGTCCCTAAATAGTTGTGTGTGGGCACATTGACTCCCGCCTGTAATCCTAGCACTTTGGGAGGCCGAGGCAGGGGGATTGCCTGAGCTCAGGAGCTCGAGAACAGCCTGGGCAACACAGTGAAATCCCTTCTCTACTAAAATATAAAATACAAAAAATTAGCCCATCGTGGAGGTGGGTGCCTGTAGTCCCAGCTACTCGGGACGCTGAGGCAGGAGAATCACTTGAACCTGAGAGGTGGAAGTTGCAGTGAGCCGAGATCGCGCCACTGCACTCTAGGCTAGTGACAGAGCGAGAGCGAGACTCCATCTCCAAAAAAAAAAAAAGAGTTGTGTGTGAAGATTAAAAGGTTACTCAGGTAAAGTTCTTACAACTTTATCAGAAACAGAATAAGCTCTCAATATTTGTACAATATAAATGTGACATACTGGGTGTATATAACTCCTGCAAGGAGTACTGTGATTGACCTAACATCAGATGCAAACACAGCAATGACTTCATGCAGTTTAGTGGGTCAAGAGAGCCACATCTCTGCCTCCAAGGGAGACATACCTCTGCCTCCAAGGAAGACCAGTAAAGGCGTTCTCCTCAACTCAGCAACTGGCCTAATCCGAATTTCCTCATTGCTGTTTTCTGATGTTGGCTCTGCTCTTGTTAATCAGGAAACACAGACCAGTCATGCTTGTGTTGCTCCACTGTCACTCATCCAGAGCCTCACAAGACCTTTGGGCCATATCAGCTTTCTTGCCAAAATGAACACATCCAGGAGCAGGAGAGAATGTTGTTTCCTTGGTCATTAAGGGGCCTGGAAGTCCTGGACCAGCTTTTCAGAACACTTACATGCAGCTAGAGCCTTGACTTTGAAACCAGGGACAAGGGCATCTCTTGCTAAAGGTAACTTCTACTGCTCAGAACCCAGGTATGGGGAACTTCTTTCACGTCTCTGTGTTTAGCCTTAAGGTGCCTCTGGGAGTCTTGTCAAAGGTACAGAGTACTGCAGGAGCCAGGGATGCTTACAAGCGTGCAGGTTGGTGATCTGCTTACCCACTGTGTAGGGACAGCTATTGAATCAGACATCAAGGATCCTGAGGGAAGGAGGGTTGTGAACAACTGGTTCTCACTGTGGAGGGTCTGTGATATTCTTGGGTACTGTTCTGGTGCCCTAACTAGAAAACAAGAGGCAGATGACCCCTTATAGTCAAAGCACCTTGTGGGGCCCACCAGTGGCCATGTGCAGGATCCTTACAGATGTGTCTTTGGATAAGGAATGGAGGAAGATGGGCTCAGTGAGGCAGATTAGCTACCAATTACTTAGGAGTATTCAGCTTCAAGTGAGGAAAAGTGGTGATTAACCTGCTGTGTGGAGGGCTAAAATGGAAATACACACACACACACACACTCACACACACACTCCCTCCCTCCTTCCTCTCAACCCAGAGACTCAGAGCAATAGAAGGTGCCTGTGGTGATGTGTTGGAATGTCCTAACAATCCCAGATGCAATGAATGGAAAGCATGCCCAGACCTTCGCAGCCTGGAGAAGCAGGACTATGCCAGCCACAGCACAGAGGGGAGCTCCCATTCAGGGTTTTCTGGCCTTGAAATATGCTGTACCCATCCTTATTTTCAAATACGCATCTGGGAGAGGCTCTCAGGGCAGCTCTCTCTAAAGAATTTTTACAGTAAAATTTTAGGGGGAGAGGAGAAAAAAGCATAACATTTTTCTTCTCTCCTTCTCTCACATGGCCAACTGTTAACAACCTCCTCACCACCATCTGGTCTATCTGGTTCTCTTCACAACAGGCTCTGAAGACATCATGAACCCACAATGTAAGTGGTGAATTGCAAATCAGCTTGGAAATATCTCCACCTGACCTCACCAAAGACAATAGGATGGAAGGACCCCTATCATTTGCTAAGCTATCAATGTATTTGCTCTTGCTAAAATACTCAGTTCATACAATGGCCTTTGAAAATCTCAGGGCATCTAGCTCTTTTATTATTATCCGTATTTAGAATTGCTTATTTATTTTGATAAGAGGATTTTTAAAAACAACATACTGATAACTAATTTAAATATTATGGGGTTTTGTTACCACCTAGACATTTTATCATTCAGAAAAAGACAAGTCACTAATAGCCCTAGGAAAAGGTGAATCTTGCGACTGGAATTGCATGTAGATCCTTTCAGATGCTTTGATTCACAAACTAGCCCCTGCCCTATTTCCCCTCCATTTATCGTTATAGCCACTACTTCTCAGAGCAATGAGACTCTCTCCAGAAACTCAAAAGCCATTAATACCAGGATGCAACTGGAGTCCTGAAGTTGATAACCTCACGTGTATTTTGTGCATTTTTGTCATCTGGCAGGGGAGGCAGCACCCAAATCCTATGCTATTCGTGATTCTCGACAGATGGTGTGGGTCCTGAGTGGAAATTCTTTAATAGCAGCTCCTCTTAGCAACAGTGTTAAGCCTGGTGAGTGACAATGAAACCCACCGTTGCTTCTTGAGGTGATGCCAGCTTCACCAGGAATGAGGCTGAACTTGCACAAGCCTGGCCCTGGACCTCACCCACGTCTAGGCACCAGCCCAATGGCCACAGGGAAGGTCAAGTGAGAAAGGGTACTATGATTCCCTTCCACAAAGAAAATCCTATATCTAGAAATGAGGGTGTTAAGGGTTGACAGCTCCTCTTACCAAAAGAAAATATCTTCAGATTAGAAGGGCTTATCCATTCAAACAACAGCTTGCCTTCTCCTTGGAGTTTCTCTCATTCAGGTTCCAACCGTTGCTACCTATGTCCTCAGATTCAAACTCCATCATCTTTCCACCACCAAACCTACATTGTTTTCTAAATTGGCATCATCTTTTCTAATAATGGGGAAATATTCCTTCCTCCCATCAAAAGTCAGTCCATCTCAGTTTCTTTCCCTGTATCCAGAACTTCAACATTTAATTCCTCACTTCCCTGCAAATTCCACCTTTGTTTACTGGATCCCTTCTATCATTGTCAGACATGCTGTAACCTTCTCTTGATTCCCACATTTTCCTCCTACCAACACTTTTTCTTATGCCAATCATAGCAAAACTTCACAAGAGCTGGCTGCATAGTTTGCATTCTAACATCTGGATTACTCTGACTACTACTCCCCCCAACCTCCTATTTCACCCATGACCTTCAAATACTGAAACCCAGAGGATACTTCTTGGTCCCCATGCTATTTGGCCCTCAGCTCACTAGTGTAATGGACCATTTCCTTCTTGAATACTCTACATCTTCTCCCTTTTTATTTTTTAAATGGAGTCTCTCTCTGTCACCCAGGCCAGAATGCAATGGTGTGATCTCAGCTCACTGCAACCTCCGCCTCCCAGGTTTCAAGCAATTCTCCTGCCTCAGCCTCCCTAGTAGCTGGGATTACAGGTGCCCACCACTGTGCCTGGCTAATTTTTGTATTCTTAATAGAGATGCGGTTTCACCATATTGGTCAGGCTGGTCTCAAACTCCTGACCTCATGATCCGCCCACCTCAGTCTCCCAAAGTGCTGGGATTACAGGCGTGAGCCACCGCGCCTGGCCCATCTTCTCCTTCTATAAGAACATTACTTCTCCTGAGGTTTGCTGGCTCCTCTTTTGCATTTTCCTTTATGACTCTCTTTTGTCTCTGAAATCTCCAAATGATGATGTTCTTCAGGGCTCAGCCAGTCATCACTTACAAGCCCTGTGAATGGGCAACGAGCTGATCCTTTGGATTGATGAATCACCGCTATGCTCATTCACTCTGCCGTTGACACTTGCAACACAGAACTCCTCTCTCAATAGTTTACTCGTGTCCTCTTGAGGTCCTCTCAGGTACCTCTAACTTCACGTATCCCAAGTAGAACAATGGATCTGTCTTCTCAAAACCGCTAACGGTCTCTGTTAGTGGTATTTCTGTCCACTCCATGTCCTCAAGCCAGAAATACAGGAGATATCCTTGATTCCTCCTTTCCCTCACTCTCCATCCAATCTATTAGCAAAGACTGGTAGGTCTACATGCAAAACATGCCTGATTTCTAAGATAATGTCATCTCTTGCCGGGACCACTGCCATCACATTCTCACTATCCCCCTCTCACTTGATTTGGGTAGCCTCCATCCCATCTCATGTTGTGGCCCATGAGATAGAAGCTCCACACTTTTATCTCACAGGCCACATCTTAAGCGTATGACCACATTTTGCTGCAAGGGTGGCAGGAAATTTTACTTTTCTTTTTGGGAAGCGATGTGTCCTAGTGACAACTGAGGCTCTGTTATTAAGGAGTAAAAACAAAATAGGTTTGAGGGGGTGATGGAGGGTCTCTGCCACATGGCTGATGGGAGGAGCCTGTCACTATTCCCTGCCTGGGAGGAGTAACTGAGTGTCAGACCAGAAAGATTGAATCATCTTCTCCATTTTCCTTTGTGTTTCCAGTCACTCTTCATTTAATAACCTGCAGAGACACAGAATTCAGTGATAAGAAAAAGGGTAATCTGGTTTACCTGGGAATCAAGGGAGAAGATCTCTGTCTCTTCTGTGCAGAAATTCAGGGCAAGCCTACTTTGCAGCTTAAGGTGAGTGATTGTGCAGCTAATGAGAGACGTTACTGAAATAAAAATAATATTCTTGCAATCCTGGGTTATTCAATGTAAGGAAATAATTCTGACCTGGCTGATGCCCGAATCTACAAATGCTGCCTTTGGAATGGATATAACACTTCTTTTGACAAAAAGAGATTGTGAATGTGAATTTTGAAGATTACATGTTTATTATGGTCTGTGTATCATAAACACATAAATCTTACCAAGGCAATATTGTAGTTATGAAGCTAATCCTTCTGCTGTTGATGGAAGTTGTAATGCACAAGCCCACTTGGAGGTTGAGAATGCAGCAAGACTGGCAGGAACCGGCAGACAAATGCATACCAAAAGCACCAAGAGAGAGATTTAAGCCTCCCTCTGTTCCAGGGAAGACAATGATGCTTCAAAGAGTCAGAGTACCTTGTGTCACAGGATCCTGGAGTGGAGCCAGGCTGTGGGAACCCAGCCAGTTCCCTGTTTTAACAGTCTAATGCCCTGCTTCATCTGCCTTTGTCCCTAGCCTCTGTCCCTTCCTCTGGGGGCAGCAGTCCCTCTCCTGTTATACACTCAGGGCTGAGTTACTTTAGCTTCCTCCTCCCACCCTCCTCTCTAACAAGCCTCTTTTCCACCCCCAGGAGAAAAATATCATGGACCTGTACAGGGAGAAGAAAGCACAGAATCCCTTTCTCTTTTTCCACAATGAAGAAGGCTCCACTTCTGTCTTTCAGTCAGTCTCTTACCCTGGCTGGTTCATAGCCACCTCCTCCACATCAGGACAGCCCATCTTTCTCACCCAGGAGAGGGGCAAAACTAATAACACTAACTTCTACTTAGATTCTGTGGAATAAATCCAGCCTAGGCTGTGGATAGAGAATCAAGCTGTTAGAGTCATCTTAACAGACCATCATGTGACTGAGTTCACCAGCACTTCAGTCCATCCATAGCTTACCTCATTCTTACCGTCCAAAAGCTACCTCCTCCTCCAAACATCCATTTCTGTACCAACACCCTCACTTGAATTTCACTATCCCAGATTGAAACCTAAGAATCACTTTCCATTCTTTCTTGATCTTACCCCACCATCCACTCAGCTGCCATGCCCAGTTTAGTCAACCACCCAAATGCTGCTTCATGCAACCCTCCTTTCCTATTCCTTTTGCCAACCCATGATGTAGAGATGTGGATTCGTGACATTTTTGTTCATACAATTTTTCAATAAAAGAATAAGATGCATTAATTTTTTACGTGTTTATTATGAACATTCTAATATGTACCCCAAAAATAAAGTGAAAGAATGGGATGAATGTGAAATTAAAAGTTTGCATGTCTTCATAATTGTAATGAATTCTTAATGTCATTAGTTAATAATTTAACAGTGTATACACTTAACCCTTTAACAACACGATTTTGAACTGCACAGGTCCACTGAAACAGTGATTTTTTCAATAAAAGTTACACCAAATGTCCCTGCTTCTCCCACCTCCCACTCTAACTCCTCCACCTCTTCTGCCTCTCCATCCCTGAGACAGTAAAAACAACCCCTCCTGTTTCTTCTCCTCAGTTTATGTGAAGATAATGAGGATAAAGGCTGTTATGATGAGTCACTTCCACTTAATGAATAATAATAATAATATGTTTTCTCTTCCTTACGAGTTTCCTATTAACATTTTCTTTCCTCTAGCCTACTTTGTTGTAAGAATACGTTATATAATACATATAACATACAAAACATGTTAATTGACTGTTTATATTATTGACAAGGCTTCTGGTCAACAGTAGGTTATTAGTTAAGTTTTTAGGAAGTCAGCAATTACACATGAATTTTTGACTGTACTGCTACTCCCATGTTGTTCAAGGGTCAACTGTACTTTGGTTAGGATAAGTTGCTAACCGTGGAGATTGTAAACCAATCCATATTTTAAAAAATCATTTATATTGGTTTTAATTTCTTTCAGACAACTTCTAGAACTGGATTTTTTTTGTTTTTACTTTATAAAGTAGCTGGAAGAAGAAGCATCAGCTATGACACTTTCTTGTTATTATTCATGTTTTCTGGAATTTTGTTAGTATACATTCAATCTACAGCTCTTTTATAGGGATACTTTTAAGCCAGTTGTCCATTCTGTGAGGGTTATTTTAATTAAAGTTTGTAATATAATCTGCAAATTCACTAACGAAGTACATGTAGACTACAATAAATATACCATAATATCCTGAGCATGAACATGAGCATAACAGGCTGTCTTCTCTCAAGAGACCTTGTCCTTCTTTGCACATGACAAGCAGGCATATTGGGTCTTGCAATGGGTACCCACTGATAAATTCAAATTTCTCAGTCAGGCATAATTTGTCCCCAAACATATGCTTCTGGCATTATTTCTCATTTCTTCATTCCCCTCCCATTCTGTTTGGGATACTCCTTGAACCCCACCTTACATGCTGTTAGCAGACATTTTACTCCAGTCATTACCGTGCAACCACTTTGAAACAGTGTAACCTGGCAGTGTATTATTTCAGCAACATTGAACATTTCTCTCTTCCAGCTTCAGGCCTCCCAAGATAACGTAGGGAAGGACACTTGCTGGAACCTAGTTGGAATTCACACATGCATAAACCTGGATGTGAGAGGGAGCTGCTGCATGGGAACCCTTGACCAATGGGGAATGGGAGTGGGTGAGGAGCAACTTCTCTTATCCGTTCCACAGGTGGACAGTTCTGAGATGCATTCATTCTTCATGGTTCCTCAGAGGTTCCCAGCAGTATTGAGACGTAATCACCCACGGCAGGGCTAAGTTCAAGAACACATCCTGAATTGACTTCCCTCATTTCCCTGCTTCAATTTCCCCAGCCCCTTCTCATGTTTCCTAGGGTCACTTGTCATCTTCTTGCATGCAAACCCTTGTCTCAGGCTCTGCTTTCTGGTATAAACCTAGGCTAAGACAGATTCTATCAAAACCAACTTCTCTTCTCTACTCCTCCAACACTTTGAATTTCTTCCCTCTACGTCCCTGCTCATGCCTTTGTACACATCTCAAACACTTCCATTGCTGCCTATGTCTTACTAACATCCTAAATCCCTTCCAGCTGTTTAGGGGACTCTCCTCATCTCCCCAACCAAAGGCAACATCTTATCTTCTGTGAGGTCTGTAGCATTTTTGCCTTCTCACGGGACATTTATTTTCTTAGACTTTGTGCTATAGCTTCTTCTCCTTGTCTTGGCCCATTTGCTGTCTTCTCCTCAACCAAATTCTAGGTACATAGAGGCAGAAATTTGTCTCTTTCATTTATGAACTCCCTTTATATACCAAATCTTCCCTCCCTCTTAGCAGTTTCTCAGAATATATTGTTGAAGCAAATTAATTTTCATTTAATGTATTAGCATCTTCCCATTAATACCAAAGTGCGTCAGGGAGAATCTGCATTATCATGGCCGGGGCAGCCATGGGTCCAAGGAACTGGAAAGCCAAGGGTCCAAGGAACTGGAAAGCCTCTCAAAGAAAATGGAGAGGAAAAACATAGAAAGGCTGCTTAGAAACTTCCCTGTCTCAATTCTTCCTCCTCTTCCCCATATGCCAATATGGCCCCAGGGGAATGCGATGATACAAGGGCATCCACTGGGGAGGAGATGGCTGCAGAAATGAAACATAACCAACAGTATTCCCAGGAGCTTCTAGCCAGTATCCTGTGCCTCCCTCTTGGAGGGCTCGGTGCACAGTCTGACGGTTTGCACTTTGTCCAGGCCTTTCCCCATATGTATTTATGCATAAGCACAACAGCTTAGGGGCACAAGAGAAGGAGCCCAGGGAAATTCACCATTGCAAATGTTTTCTCTGACAAGGTCAGGACTAAGCACAAGATGGCCTCGAGGATGGCCATGAGAGACTTGCAACAATGTACTTGGATACACAGTACGTAGATTTTCTGAGAAGGGCTGCAAAGAATGTGAGTTCTGTAAATAGCTAAATGTATAGAAAGAATCTATGGGAAGATGGTGATGAAAAACACAATGTAATCCTGGACTGTGTTTATAAATATCAGCTTCCCAGCTATCCCAGGGGTACTGAACATGAGCAAGAGATAGACAGCCAGCCCACCTTACATCGCACCACCTGTGCCCTCTGCCAGAGGAGTGAGAACCTTGTGGTGGTGAAGGAGGAAGAAGAGGAGGAGAAACCACAGAAAGACTCAAGAGGTATCCTCAGATATTTTATTTGCTCTCCTGGATCCAGGGATGTGATGTTCTTTGCTTAAATCTAAGAACCGCAGGAGAAGGCATGGGACAACAGATTTCTGTTCAATTCTGTATCAGAAGGCACTACCCAAACAATGTGAGTTTCCTAAACCTTGCAAGGAGGTAGGCTAATTCCTTGTCTATCTGTAGTATGGAAAAAATAAGGCCAACACACAAACACACACACACACACACACACACACACACACACACACACACACACGAAATAGAATATCGATAAATGGAGAAAGAGCATGAGCAGTGTTATTCCCCCTGTTCCACTCTCTGAAGCTCTAGTTCCTATGACGTTTTTTTTTCCAGCCTGTGAGATACTTTAATATTCAAAGAGATGTTGATGCTTTTGTTGCTTTCTTAAGCAACAGTCATGGTCCTCAGGCCCAGGATTATTGAATGGTGGGTTTTTCACAGGGTGGTAGAGAGTTTACCCTTGTGACACTCCAAGACAGTTGTCCCCTGAATCTCTTCCATTCAGAAACCTGAATGCAAGTCCATTTCAGAGATCCCTGCATGCTTCCACCCATCCTTTCTCTTCAATTTCCGTCAGCATGCATAATCTGCCCTGCCCTTCCCTCAACTTCAGTTTCTTTTATTCTTCAGAAGAGAAAATGTAAAGAACTCTATAACCTTGCAACTGAGAATCTTTGTCTCTCACTTAGGTCAATAAGGTTATTTTAACGTTGTTGATGACCTAATGTGAATTAGGGGCAAGAAAACAACACTTGAGTTGTCAATAACAAAGAAGGGGAGATAAATATGCAGTTAAAGAACAGATCAGTTAACTACCTTATTAGTTTGAGTCGCTTACAAGTAGATTTCTGATTATAAAAAGAATACTTCAAATTCAACTCTAGGCCATATGGTTGGGAAGCATCCCCAGAAATAAGTGAGTAAACTACATGGAAACCTGTAATGTCATTCTGTTAATGGATTTCTCCTTAACTAAGGATACAATTAGAAAGGAGACAGAGACTAGCAAAGACTGTGCAATTGACGATATCTAACAGCAACCATCAAAAGATCAAAAATCATACACTGATGTTCTCTGTTTCTTGTACAGTTTAGCAGGTTAAATTTTGCAGATTACAGCTCTAGTTCTCTAAAATCAGTTTTATCTATGCCTATAATAGCAGTATGGCCATAATAAAAGCCACATCTAAGTGACCAAGGCAAAATTCACTAGTAATAGCTTCTCTGAACTCACCGTGTAGTTTGAACCCCAAACAACAAAGCTTGTGTTTATCTCAAAGGAAGTGTCAGGATCAATAATTTGAATTATTCAATAAATATGTTTTGAGCACCTATGCTGTTTTAAGTGCTGGGGACATAGTAGTAAACAGAAAGGGGAAAATATGGCCATCCTCATGGAACTGACATTAAATTTTGAAGATTTGTAGGTAACAGTCCCTCCTTCCAATCCCCATCCACGTTCAAACATTTAGAAACTATGTTGATGCCAAAATCAAAATCATAACAGTGTCTTTATTATTGCTACAGATGGGTTAGGGAAGTGAGAGGTGCCTCTTAGTCTTTTGGGGCCTCAGTCTAGACTTTTGGGGCCAAAACCATGCCCACTAACTCTAATTTCATTTTCTCCAGCCACTGTAATAATCCGTCACTCTTCAGCAGAACCAAGTGAGTAAGGCTGAGTGGAAGGCAAACTCCAAGCTGCTCCATGCAGCCTCAGTGTAGAGTCTGCCCTCTTAGCCCCTACTCAATTGGTGGTTTAGCAAATGTCCACATCTTGCTGAACCTAGGAGATACTTCTCCTCTCCTGCAGGTAGAGAGGTGGAAGAGTTCCCTTCAACATCACCATCTTAGAAAGAAGGACAAAGGCTTCCCATCCATGTGGACCAAGATAGGAATGCCAGGAAGGACATAGAAATAAGAGGAGGAAGATTTCCATCTCTTCAATCTTTGAGTGGGTTTGGTATCAAGGAAATGCTACAAATGGAATAAGCTGCAAACTTTTTCTCTTTTATTGGGTTCTGGAGAGTTTGTAAAACAAGGATACTACCTGTTTTTAAAGAGTTGGTAAATCATACCTGTAAAGCTAGAGAAGGTCAGAGTCTGTTTAGAAGTAGATTTGGACTACATAGCCTGTACATGTGTTTTGTCCAGTCCTTAGAGTGTTTTTTAAAAAATTGTAAAGTCAAGGTTTTCGTGAAAAATGGGAAGATCAGACAGTATTGCTCCTAAATTCCCACAGAGCAACAAGCTCCTAGAGCTCAGTCTGTTATTTCTTTTCTTGATGTATAGGGGTTAAGTCCTGTGGAAGAAACAGCAGAATTATTCAAAATTATTTACATAATATGCAATTATTCCCTAGAGCATGAGAAGAGAAAAGCTCTGTTTAGTATGTATAACTTAAAAGAAACACATACGATTAAAAGTAATTGAAAGACATTTCTTCTTAAAACTTCTAGAATTTTACACTGGTAAGATAAACTAGTTTTTCCCATGTAATCAAGTCTATATGATACTATTTTTATAGTATATTATTTTTCTTCATCCATTTGCCTTTAGCTCCCATGTGGGCTGCTCTTTATCTACCATGGGCAGAACCGTGTGTTTCCATTACTGTGTAATAGTATCCCAATGCATCTTTTTCTCCCAAAAGATGCAGCAACAAAAGGTTAGGGATTATAGCCATGGAAAATACAGTCAGTTGTTCCTTACAATGGAATAGTAACAGTCTAGGCCTCCTACTGTAGCCACCAAGTAGCCACCCTGGGTATCCACTCTTTCATTCATTGATTTGCTCAGCACCACACCTAGTTACTGTATCAGAAAATTTTCAAGCATACAGAACGTAATGGGGACCACAGCATTTGAGAAACATAGCCCCTGCTAAAACTACTTTCTTCACACTCTCTTCACACTTTTCACTTTTAAAAATGTTAATTTTTCAGTTATTAATACATCAATACATTCATCTTGAAATAAAGTTAAAATATACCAGATAAATCCAAATTCTTTCCCCCCAGATCCTGGTTCCCCTTTCTCCATCCCAATAGTAACCACTGTTATGTGTTGGTGTCACTCTGGCTATTTCTTATGCATTTACATACTCATAGGCTCCACTGGAAGCATACAATGTTGTTTTATGTGTGCCCCTGTGCATCTGTATGTACGTGTCCGTGTGCGTGCATGTTTCTCTAACTGAAATAATAAAATACATATTTTTCTCCAACTCTTTTTTTTTTCGAGACAATCTCACTCTGTCATCCAGGCTGGAGCACAGGGGTGCAATCTCAGCTTACTGCAAAGCCCGCCTCCCAGGTTCAAGTGATTATCCTGCCTCAGCCTCCGAGTAGCTGGGATTACAGGTGCCTGCCTGATTTTTATATTTCTACTAGAGACAGGGTTTCACCATTTTGGCCAGGCTGGTCTTGAACTCCTGACCTCAAGTGATCCACCTGCCTCAGCCTCCCAAAGTGCTGGGATTACAGGTGTGAGCTACTGCGCCCAGCCCAACTCACTCTTTCACTGAACAATGTGTTCAAATATCTGTCTACACTGGCATGGATGGCTGTCTCATTCCTTTACAGGTGCTGCAGAGCACCCAACAGAAAGGTTTTACCATCGTTTGTTTAACCATTCCTTCATGGATGGAGAGTTAGGTTGTTTCCACACTTTGCTACTTTTTTTTTTTTTACAAGCAATATGGCAGTGAACATTCTAGTGTACGCCTTCTGTGCAGACATGCAAGAAG
>NW_012118465.1:382667-384312 GCF_000951035.1 Colobus angolensis palliatus | reverse complement strand
GCCAAGCCATATCAGTTAACAATTTTATTCCTGGCCCAGAACCCTCCTCTAAACTCCAGATATGCATTTGTAGCTACCAATGTGGACGGTCTCTGAACTTGGAAATTGAATACGTCCTAAGTAGAATGCTTGATCCTTCCACGACCAACCCATTCCCACACTCAGTTATCTCCATCTCAGTTACAACAGAAACCTAGGAGTGATTCTTGATTTCTCCTTTTGCTGAAGTCCTACAACCAACCTATGAACAAGCCTGTCTCTAAAGCAGACTACCTCCAAAATATGTCTTGAATCTACCCATTGTCTTCAACTTCCTTGTCACCCACCACTGAATGCCAGACCACCACCAAGGCTCATCTGAATCTGGATCCACCTCCTGCCTGGTGCCCTTCATCTACTGCTGCACCCATTAAATTCATTCTCCATGAGACAGCCAGGATTATCTCTACCAATGGAAATCTTAACCATGCCAGTCCAATGTTTAGACCCCTTCAACGTTTCCATTTGCACTTGGAAGAAAATGCAAAGTCCTTACCATCATTTACAGGCTTGCCTGGACGGTCTGGTCCTGGCCTCCAATCCCTCTTCCAGATAACTCTTTCTTTCCATCACTACCTTCAGTTATTCCAATCTTTCAGCTCTTTGAACATGCCAAGTTCTTCACAGCCCCAGGACCTTTGCATATGCTATGTTCATGCGCAGCCTTTTACCTGTATTAGTTTATTCTCATATTTTCCCTTTCTAGCTCCTTCAAGTCACCTTCCTATATGTGACTTTTTGGTCACCATGTCTAAAGTAATCTTCTTCCTTTACCTCTTGTGTCAGCTTTTGACTGTTTCCTTCAAAGGGTTTGTAATCATGTTATTCATTTGCCTTTATCTTTCTTTCCTTCTCTCATTACCTTGATTGCAGGAAAGTGATATTTTTCTAGTTTACCATTGTATTCCCAGTCCCTAGCACTGTGTCTGTGTTTAATAATTTTTGTTGAATTAATAATTAATAAATCAAAAACTGAATAAATGAATAAATGAAGAACTGACTTCTTTCCCAGACAGTCCACCTTCTTTAACAAGGCTAATCTCACTCAGAAAACAATCTGTCTTCCTGTTCCTCAATCTTGATGTCGTAGAGAATGAAGGGACTCCCAGGTCCACACAAGTCCTTCAGTTTGTGAGGGCAGCTGTCATGGCCCCCTTTAGCCTCCCCTTTCCCATTGACATAAATCCCCGAAGGAAGAACAGTTCTTTCTTCCTCATGTTTCCTTCTATTAAATACCTGGCTTTCTTCCTGCCCTCATTCACCTCAGCCAAGTGAAAAGAAACCCATACATCCTGCTGCACACCTATTGTCCTGCTGTCATTACTGATATCATCCCTTCCCCTCTGAAAAGTGACACCTTATATGTAAATGATGTGGTCATACTACTTATGAGAAACTAAGAGTGTGTGGCCCAACTGCTCTCTACCTACTTTCCATTGAAAACCAATAGAATTGAAGAAAGTTTTCATTTTGCTCTGTTCCATCATGATTCACCCTTCTGCTCCTTCTCCTACTCCCTCCTTCTTCTTCTCCCTCCTTCTCCTCCTCCTCCTCCTCCCTCCTCCTCCTCTCCTTCTCCTTCACCTTCTCCTTCTCCTCCTCCTCC
>NW_012118465.1:355281-382132 GCF_000951035.1 Colobus angolensis palliatus | reverse complement strand
TCTTCTTCTTCTTCTTCTTCTTCTTCTTCTTCTTCTTCTTCTTCTTCTTCTTCTTCTTCTTCTTCTTCTTCTTCTTCTTCTTCTTCTCCTTCTCCTTCTCCTTCTCCTTCTCCTTCTCCTTCTTCTTCTTCTTGTTCTTCGCCTCCAGGAGACAGCGTCCTGCTATGTTACCCCGGCTGGTCTCAAACTCCTGAACTCAAGCAATGTTCCCAGCTCAGCCTGAGAGTGCTGAGAGTACAGACAAAACCCACTATGCCCAGCCATGATTTATACTTTTATGAGAACCATCTTCCCTGTAGTTCTGACTATGACATGCGTGACTGCAATTCTCATGGTCTCATTCTGTGCTTTATGCATTTGCAGAAAGAATCCCCAATTAATATCAGCTTTATCAACAATAAATGTATCAACAAACAGAAAAAGTCTTTGTCTTACTTCTTAATTGGTTCATAACTCAAGTGGGAGAGAGGGATTACCCCTATTACCCCTCCCCTCAAACACTGACAATTAACGTGGCAAAAAACAATTCTTTATCTACTGCCAAGGTCATTGTTATCAATGGATGCTTCCTAATCCAGTGGGGTTCAGTCTGAAATGATGACTAAGCCCAAGTGGCATAGCAGTGCTGGTGAAGGAAGATGACTCGTTAATAGGGGTAGCAATGCATACTTGAGTCACTCATCAAAAATATGATGTGCACTGGGTCTGCCATCAGGATCCATCTGGGAAGGTCCTATGCCTGATTATCACATTGTCCTAGCCCCATCAGCCTAAAATCAACAGGAACAACTTTGTAGTCCAACAGAGTCAGATTTATTGAATTACTGCAGTAAGAGAGACTGTCCATCAGGTTCCTGAGCCAAACCAAGGAAGACAGTGATTATAGGATTGGGGGTAAAAATAATATTTAGGCAAAATTTAAAGGAAGCAATGTTTAGATGGGCTCAAAGCAAAAAGTGCTGTATGGAGAGAGGTCTACATTAGGTCAGAAGTGTAAAGAGGATCTAGGGTCTGTGTCCTGCGAAACTGCAAAGTTAAGATACATGTAGAACGTTGTGACCAGAAACCTTTTATCTGAAGCTCTGTTCACAGGCTGGAGATTGAGGCTGCTTCTCTGTGTCAACATGATTTATATTATTCAGGCAAAACTGGGATGCTTCATTCTTGTGCATACAACTTGAAAAGTCTAATGTCCAATTGTCCATGGTTGTAAAGAACACAGTCTCTTAGTGATAAAAAAAAAAAAAAGTAGCCACTCAAAGAAGAGGAATGTTATGATACTATAGCTGCAGCATATTATTGGGAGAGATATTATTGCTTGTTAATTTGCGGTGGGCTTTATCTGTGCCTTGTTATTCCAGCCTCATGTTTTTACTTTCTAAACACAGTGTATCCAGTGGGGAGCACAGAGCAGGGTCTCACCAACTCACCACCCAACAAGAAGCAGCTGTCTCTTTGATTCCAGCACAAGCAAAGACCCTCATCAATGGCCAGGACAAGGCCAAAGACCCAGCAGTGAGCTTGGGATCAGAGCAGCTTCCAGCACGAGCTGGGCCAAGGAGTCCAGACACCAGTGTGGATCGGGGTCTCCATATTCCAGTGGACATGTGGTTTCTCTAATAGCCCCTGTGCTCCTTTAGCCAAAGAAGCATGTGAAGTCTTCTCTCTTTTGAAAGCTGCTTCCTGTTGAGGCTTTGGGTGGGGAAATATCAATGGTAGCACAGGTCAGACTGCTTAGAGATACTCAAGGAAAGAAGGTGAGGGAAATCCCCAGACAGTAAAAATAAAGAAATGGAATTACATCAACATTTTGAGGGACTCTCCCAAGTCGGGTTCCTGGATGCTGTTCCATCTGAACATGAGCACTCCCTGAGGTCAAGAGTACACTTCCTAGAGCTGAACAAAGTTGGCTCCACCTAACAAACCTCTGTACCTCAGAGCCCAGGGCAGGCCACCACTGTGGGCATCCTGGTCCCTAATGATAGAATCAAATTCCCTCTTTCAGAAGTCCAGAAGAGGGAGGCATCTTTCTGAAGCCTGAAACATTAACTCCCAGCTTTTCCCAGTGCCCTTTTCCCAATTCCCAGTGCCTGGAAATGAAGAGAGGTTCAGTGGCAGACACTTGTGATTACTATTGCCTACAATGTATGAGGTTTATATTCAGCACCTGTGAGTCCAAACTTTGGAGTTGCCCGCTTCTAGCTATATGGATTCAGTCAAGTCTCTTCACAGCTCTGAGTCCCCGATTTCCCTCCTATAAAATCGAAATAATTTTCAGGGTGGATATTGTGGTTAAGAAGTATAATATGCTCAGCACATTATTCATTCAGCAGAAAAAAATGCACATAGACCAAGTACATTAGTGTCACACTACCTCTGTCTTAAAATTCATTTGCATCTTTCCACTCTCTTGCTTTTTCTCTTGGATACTGAGTTCTCTCGGGCCCTAGATCCCTCTGGCCTTTCCCCAACATTTTTTTTTCTTTCCAAACTTTAATTTTGTTATAGGCTACCTGCATTCTTGATGACCTTGTTCCCTCTTCAGCCTTGTTCCCTCTTCAGCCTACCAGTCCCCTAAACATCACCTTTCCTGGAATTATCAACATACAGAAAAACATAAAAGCTGTTCTCAGGGAGCCTCCTAGGCTCAGAAGCTTTGTCCCACACAGCCTGCTTCGGAAACCCTTCTTGAAGGAAGCACTCCAAATGCAGAGGAATAAATCCAGGATGATTATTCAAAAGATTCAGTAGGTAAGGTTGAAGACATATTAATAATTTGGTAAGGTTTAATGTTGTTTTTAAGATGACTAAAAAGATTCAATTGCTTAAACCCTACGTTTTAAAAAAGATAGATTTGGCCAGGTGCGGTGGCTCATACCTGTAATCCCAGCACTTTGGGAGTCTGAGGCGGGTGGATCATGAGGTCAGGAGATCAAGACCATCCTGGCTAACACAGTGAAACCTTGTCTCCACTAAAAATACAAAAAAATTAGCTGGGCATGGTGGCGGGCACCTGTAGTCCCAGCTACTCGGGAGGCTGAGGCAGGAGAATGGCGTGAACCCGGGAGGTGGAGCTTGCAGTGAGCCAAGGCTGCCCTACTGCACTCCAGCCTGGGCGACAGGGCGAGACCAAAAAAAAAAAAAAAAAAAAGATTTGATGACAGTAAACAATAAGAATTTCTCTCTTTCTTGATGACACCACGGCAAAAAGTTAGCAGATGACAAGTTGAAATAAGATAGTTGCAACAACTAAAACAAATAGTGAATTAAGACTTAAAAATATGTAATAACTTTCTGCAAACCAACAATAAAAAGGAAAGATATGATAGCATCAAGAGAAGAAAATGGGCAAATGCAATGAACAAGCAATTCACAAAGCAGAAACTCAAGTGGTTAATCTGATCCTGAAACCATGTTGGATAGCAAATTTTCAGATACTGTGGCATATATTTCACTACATCAAATTGAAAAAATAACGAGTTCACCTAAAAATCAAATTAATACCCTGTATATCACCAAAACACTCCTGTACTATAATGACATATCATGTCATATATCACAATTTCTGCACTAAAAAACTAAACTAATTACTTAACAAGTAAGAACTCACTAGTGAGTATGTGTAGATTGCAGCAATACTCCAAAGTATATCAGATTCAACTACAGAAGAAAATGAAAAGCAAAATAAAACAGGACAAACAGAAAAAGACAGAAAAGATGTCACATTTAATTCTGCATACCAATGATCAAAATAAAGGAGAATGGGCCAAATTCAATAAAAAGACAAAGACTATCAGATGACTTGTTAAAGCAAACATGCACACAGGTCTAGCTATATGCTGTCGATAAGAGGTAAGTGTAAAGGAAAATAATCTGAACAGGTTGAAAATGTAGGAATTGATGAAGATATATGTCAAGCAAATGTTAACACACAAAAAAAGCAGCTGACAATATCATGTTACATTGACTCTAAAATGCCATGGATTGTTAAGATGTACAATTATTTTATGTACTACCAAAAAAGAAAAAAAAATTGCTCAATTACAATACAATACTTTCTTAGAATCATATACATAAATGGAGCTGTTTTAAGGACATATAGTTATAATCTAGTATTCTTTTCATTCACAGAAAGGTAAATATAAATGAGATTAGTCAATTAAAGTATTCCTAAAATTTCTTATTTTTTTTTTTGGAGGCAGAGTCTCACTCTGTTACCCAGGCTGGAGTGCAGCGGTGTAATCTCAGCTCACTGCAACCTCCGCCCCCCGGGTTCAATCAATTCTCCTGCCTCTTGAGTAGATGGGATTACAGGCACGCACTACCTTGCCCAGCTAATTTTTCTATTTTTAGTTGAGGTGGGGTTTCACTGTGTTGGCCAGGCTGGTTTCGAACTCCTGACCTCTGGTGATCCACCCACCTTGGCCTCCCAAAGTGCTGGAGTTACAGGCATAAGCCACTGTACCCAGCCCTAAAACTTCCTACATTTTGAATGTGATTCTGCTTAATCACTTCTGACTCAGAATCACTAATGTTTGTTTCCGATAAAACTCTCCTGTGCCAACAAGAGTACTGATGATACAACATTTCTTAAGTTATAAACTCTTATCTCCAGACATCATTCCAAGCTGCTGACCTCCATTCAGCAACTTTTGATGCTGTTGCTTTTTTAATTTATAGGATGCGTCAATAGAAGGTTCATCACCAACAACCAGGATCATATTCCTTCAATGAATGGTTTTTCTTGATGATGTACTGAATGAAACATCAGACGGGGAACATTTGTCCAACCAATGGCATCGGAAAAACCAACTGCATTTGCAAATGCATAGGCAACGACCACTATGTCATGACTGCCACTTGGCTGATAATATAGTAAGATGCCATCCATTGTAGTAACATACATCTAGGTTTCAGAGATGTTAAAATGAAAAAAAAAAAAAATGTGTTTTCAGGTGGTGAAGTAACGGTATGCACAGCCAACAAAGAAGTTAAGAAAAACAATAATGGTTCAAAGATGAATATTTCATTGGGATAAAAGGTATGAAACAAGAAGAAGATATGGCATACACGAACCTTTAGGTACCAAAAAACTTAGAATTAAAGTAATCTAAGCAAATGGTATAAAATAATAACATTATTTGATTAAAAATACAGTCATAGTAAGGTAATTTAATACTCCCTGTAAACAACTGATAGATCAAGCAAAAAAAAGTAAGAATTAAAAATATGAAGAGTACATAGTTAACAAAATTCAACTTATAAATATATAAATACATATATGTTATATTGTATGTACCTATTAATCTTAAAATATTAAAATACATAATATACAAATATGTAATTCTATGTAATATTATATGTTCATATTATGAAATATATATAAATAAAGTTGTATATTTATATATGTCTAAATTTATACCTGGAGATCAGTGTTAATTTTTCTTAGGTTTGCATGGAAAACTTATTTTTAGTGCATGAAGTCACAAAGGAAATATCAAAAAACGATCAAAGTTGATGTAAGGCCATTCCATCTAACCATAGGCAATAATAAACATAGACGATTCCAAGGTAGCCCCCAAATAATCCAACCACTTGGGAATTTAGAAATTATATATATAATCCACATTTTAAAGGAAAATAATAACCAAAACAGATTGAAGTTGAAATAAAGACAATGGAAACACTGTGTCAACATTACAGGATGTGTCCTGATACCTCTTTGAGATCCTGATGTTAATTCTTTGGGATGTCTAATGAGAAGTGAGATTTCTGGGTCATATGGTAGTTCTACTTTTAATTTTTTGAGGAACCTTTATACTGTTTTCTATAGTGACTGCACTATTTCAAATTTCTACCCAAAGTGTACGAGCGTTCCAATTTCTCCACATCCTCACAAACACATTGGTTTTTCTCGTAATAGCCATTCTAACAGGTGATATCTCACTGTGCTTTCAATTTGTATTTCCCTGATTATTAGCAAATGCTGAACATCTTTCCATATACCTGTTGGCCATTTGTATGTCTTGGAAAAATGTCCATTCAAGTCCTTTGCCCATTTTTAATCAGATGTTTGTTTGTTTGTTTGCCATTGAGTTGTGTGACTTCCTTACATATTTTGGATATTAATTTCTTATCAGATACATGGTTTCCAAATATTTTCTTTCATTTCATAGGTTGCCTTTTCACTCTGTTGATTGTTTCTTTGGCTGTGCATAAGTTCTTCAGTTTGACATCGTCTAACTTGTCTACTTTCACTTTTGTTCTTTGTGCTTTGGTGTCATATCCAAGAAATCTTGCCTAGATTCATGTTATGAAACTTTTCCCCTATGTATTCTTCCAGGAGTTTGGGCTGTTTCTGGTCTTACATTAAAATCTTTAATTTATTCTGCACTCTCATGTTCATTGCAGCATTATGTACAGTAGCCAAATTATAAAAACAATCTAAATGCCCATTTATGGATAAATGGACAAAGAAAATGTGGCAAATGCACACAATGGAATATTATTCAACCTTTAAAAAGAGGAAAATCCAGCCATTTGGGACAATATGGAAAAACCTGGAGTATATCATGCTACGTGAAATGAGTCAGTCACAAAAGGACAAATACTGCATGATTCCATTTACAGATAAGATATCTGAAATGGTCAAATTTATAGAAACAGAGAGTAAAATGGTGGTTTCCAGGGACTCGGGAAGGAGAAATGAAGGGATGCTCTTCAATGCATATAATCTTCATTTAAGCAAGAGAAATAAGTTCTAGAGTTCTGTACAAGGGTATGCTTACAGTATACTTTATTAACAATATTGTACATTTAAAAATTTATTAGGCAGGTATATCTCATATTAAGCCATAATACAAATAATTGTAGGATGTATCTCAAGGCACACTAAGAGAAAATGCAATGTTTTATGCATTTATAAGAAAATAAAGGAGAATAAAAATGAGTTGACATAAATTTCTAAAGTAGTTGAATTGCTTCTTCCAGAAAACATCCAGGCAACATCAAACATGGCCAGATTCCTCCCCAGCCCTGAGTTTAGGAGACCAAATACCCCAGTTGTCCAACAGCTACTCCATACATCCCAGTTTAGGTCCGCTAACCCAGTGCATTAATAGACCCCTTTCACTCTCCTAAGTGTTTTGATTATTCCACAAGTCTAGAGAAATTACCAAGACAGGGAAAGGCAGAGGAGAAACAGTTCTACTTTTTTGTAGAAACCATGAGAAATGAAAAGCTCAGGGAGCACTACTATGCTGTCACCAGGAAAAAATGTAATCTCTAACATCAATGTGGTCACTCAAATGCTGAATGGAAGAAGACATCAGGATACGATGAGGAGGTTGGGGCAGTGCCTGCACGGCCCTGGAAGTCATCAATGTGCTCAGGAAAACAGTATTTCCACATCTTCCTACAACACTTAGGGACAAGTAAAAATATAGTGGAAAGTAAACATTACAACAGGACTACACAGATGAACTATTTTGGGAATCATAATATGGCAAGAAATAAAATTTCAACTAATATTCTGTAAGAAGAATACTTATTTCAAAATAAGAAAGGATTAAAAACAAGTCTTCAAAATCAATGTTCTCTAGATGAGTGAGAGCCATGTCAGTTTACGGTTTGTGAGTTCACAGGAAAAACCCACAGTAGACTCTCAGAAACCCTTGCCAGAAGAGGTTTTCAGCTAGCTGTGTGCCTGCATTGTGCACTGAAATATGGAGTGAAATTTCTATTAGTGAAGCACTATTTGTCCCACCCATCCCAGTAGTGAGGCCTGGAGAAACCCGAGTTTAGGAAGATACCACCTTCCCCAACAGTCTTACTGGTTCTTCTTAGAAACAAGAACCTTCATGTAAGCCTGCTTTACAAACTATAAAACTCCTTAGAAATGCAAGGAGTCGATATTATAACCACAATATTCCATTAAAGCCATTTGATTCATAAAGGAGCCACTGAGATGACAAAATTTTTATTTCACAAATGTAATGCTTTTGAAGTCCAGTGATAACACTTTAGATGAAAGCTTCGTAAACCACAGCAGTTCTTCACCCAAGCCAGCACCAGCATATGTAACTTCACTGAGACGTAAGCCAAGACCAGGAGCAGTGCAGCTTTCTTTTTGGTCTCCTCTTTCTGATGGAACATTCATATCTGCTTCTCCTTGTCAAAATCCAAAAGGTTTTGATACTCCATCACAGAGGAATGTATCTGAAAATCCAGAGACCTGGACTTAAAATTCAAGAGTCACCACCCTCATTTTTACTTGGAGCATTATTAGCAAGTATGTTAAGTAGAGCTTTCTTTATTATTTTTGTAATGGTGCCATATTTCAGCCACCTACTCATGGCAAGGCCCTCAATTTTCCTGGACTATTTTCCACATGGCCCCAGGGACAGGGACCCAGTCCAGCACTTAGGTCACTGCATGAATATATTGGGAGGCAGCAAGATATTCTTAGGTGGCAAGTCCAGTAACAAATTCTCCCTGCCCATTCCAGGCTAAGATTATACTAAGATTTTCTCTGCATGGAGACCAACCTCCAAACCCAACTGACCTTAAAACAGCATAGTTAACCCAAAGTCAGTAGTGCTGGCTTTCCCCAGTTCTGGGGTAAGGATGAGAGGACAGCCTCCTTCAGAGCTGACAGCAATGAACCAGCCAGGGAAGGCCACAGACTTGAAGGTGGAGTTCCTGCCACTCTGGCTGTGGTAGAAGAGAAAGGACTTTACAGGCTCGGGTTGGTTGTACAAATCCATTATATCCTTTTCCTGAAGGGTGCGAAGGAAACACGAGCAAGAAACATACTGTTTAAATGTTTCACATTCTTTACACACTGATATTCCATGCCCAAGGATAGCATTTCCTACTCATTGAAGCAGTGTGGAGGCCTCTGTTTCATATTATGGGATTAAAAATCACACATCTTAAATTATTTTCTATATGTTAAGATTATGGTTGAAACTCAGGCTACAAATTTCAGTGGCTCTTAATGTAAGGCTCTGAAAAATGTGTTGACATGAAAGTTTTTGGGAATACAAAGCATTGATTGAGCCATTATATTTGTTGTTCAGAAACAGAAACTTAAAGAATATTTATGTAACAGTTACCATAAATTTCAAATTAAAACATAGTTATTTTCTGTCAGGGTTCTGCACCCTCAGCACTACTGACATTTTAGGCAAGATGATTCTTTGTTGTCAGGGTCTGTCCTGTATAATATAGGATTGTTTAGCAGCATCCCTGTCATCTACCCAATAAATGCAAGTATCACACCCCCATCCCAGGTTGTCACAACCAAAACATCTCCAGACATTAACAAATGTCCATGGAGCAAAATCACCCCTGGTTGAAAAACACTGTTTTATATCTTGTCATCAAATTGAATGTCTGCCTATGCTTGTTTACTGAAAAGGGTCAAGAGAGTTCCTGTAGTACACAGAGGCCTGCTATAACTACCTTTTTTTAATAACAGAAAATTGCAATTATTAAAGTGTTTGTTACAGAGAATTATGTTTGCTCACTTAAAAGTTACAATGTATTTTTTGCCAAAAAGATGTTTTCATAAGTTCATCTACTTTGTGATAATTAACTGCTAGAATGTCCTTGCTGATTTTACTCTGTGTGTGTGTGTTCTATCGTCCTTGCCAAATTAATAATATTTTTGCAAATTAAAATAATAAGTCATTTCAGTAGGTTTGTTTCAAAACATCCCTGCAACTTTTCTTAGTCTTTCATAACATATACAACCCCAAGGAAACCAAAATAAAAATGCATGAGCATAATAAGTACATTGTCTTTTAAAAGATCCTACAACCTAAGTTTCTATCAAAAAAATGGCAGGACCTGTCTTCCACACTCACCTTCAGCTGCAGTGTGGGCTGGTCCCCCGGCCTCAGCACACATCAAGCAGAGACTGAGCCCATTCAGTCCCAGGTAGATGGGGTTCCCTCTGTCTTTCTCAAGGGTCTCCACATGTCGGCATGAGATTAAGGCAAGAGTGACTGGGAACACAATGTGAAAAGAGGCGTTCAGGTGCCATTTCCAGGGTGGTATCTCTGAGCCAGAGTTTTTAGGGAATCTGCTAACTGACACTCAGAGTGCACTCACAGAGTGGTCACCTCGCCACCCACCACCTAACCCAGACACCCATCCTATGTCTGGGGAACACTTTCCATTAGAAAAGTCAGTCTTCCATGGATTCAAAAACTGGTCTTCCCATAGATTACCCTCTTTTGTCCTACTCTTACTCTTTGAAGTTTCTCAGAATATGTCTTCCACTGTTTATCATAGGTTGACCCTTCAGTCTCCCTTTAGCCTTCTCTCTCTTTTCTGACTTCATGACCATAGTCCCAGAATAACCTTATTCTCACCCTCTGTTCATCACTGTCTGTGAGATGCTCCTCTCTGTAGATATGCCCAGTTAACAAGCCCACTGTGGAATAAAGTCTGAGCACCAAACACAAAACAGCACTGGCCAAAGGAGCTGCCTTTGGCAGACTGTGGCTACTCACCTGGAGACACATGGTCCTTCCTCGGGACTGCTATAAGGATCTGGTCCTGAAGAACCCACACCCGATGATTGATATCTTGAATGCTCCCCCGCTGAGGCATTTCACTTTTCGACACTGTTGAGAAAGTCAAAATGTAAATTAGTAAGAATGAGAGCACAGAATATCACCCCCTTGTCAATTTTTCGCCCTTGCATGAGGATCTTTACCTTTTAGCATTGTGGTGGTGTTGTTTCAGAACTGCCAAGGATAGGAGTCCTTTTATGTGCAGACCGACCCCAAGAGAGGACCTGAGTCAGTCCCAAGCCACAGTGTAACCCTAGGTCAGAAGGAAAACTGGTGGCCAGCCCAGCGGTGACCCCAGTCAGAATCTCTACTCCCAGAACTCACCCAGCACACTTCCTTTCTTGGATGCAGTCTACCTCCAGCAAAAGCAGCTGCACCTATGCATCCTGCTCAGGCCTAGGCCCAGGAACTCTAACACGACAAAGAGTGCCAAAGTCAAAGACCCAGAAGCAAGACAAAATCAGAGGTCACCAGACTTTCCAACATAGGCCACACTGATAATCTGTTACGAAGGACCCTGTATCCCTACCATTATGAACTATGGCTTCTGCTGCATTTGGGTTTTCTGACAGGCTGTAACAGGGCCCAGGCCTTTTATCCACATGGGCAAAGAAGGAAGTTCTGCCTCACTAGGGCTGGGACTGCCCAACACTCAGGATATTTTCTAGTTCCTGATGCTAGAGGATTTAGTGACTCTTTATGTGAACAGCATGGTTAACACTTATCCAAGCACCCTGAAAAATGAGGGCATGCTAAGCTTTGAAGAGCAGGAAATATAGTCACGGATACTGAGTTGAGAAACATTATAGGACTTATTCAGGGCCAATGACTCATCTCTGATGCCACAAAATGAAACAATGGAATTATTCCTAAGAGTGGGAACCCCCAGTAGGTGCACGGTAGACTGAGGAGGGATGGGTCTCTTAAGACCTCTGTAGTTTCTAACCAGTCCTGGTCCACAAACACTATATTCTTGGTCAATTTCAGACCAGAAGCACATTGACTCCAGTGACCCTCCTCCAGCTTCTCAGAGCCACTGTGCACGCTGCTTCTCCACCAAGGAGGTCTTACTGTAGCAAAGCCAGCTCCTGAGCACCCTAACCACCTCAATGGACTCCCGATCACTATCCCTAGTATAAGTAGTGTGATGGTTAATTTTAAGTGTCAATTTGACTGGTTTAAGGAATACCTAAAGAACTGGTAACGTGTTAGTTTGGGGTGTGTCTATGAGGGTGTTTCCAAAGAAGATTGGTGTGTAAGTCAGTGTACTAGTGGGGAACATCTACCCTCAATGTAAGTGGGACCCATCCAACTGGCCGGGGGCCTGGATGGTGTGAAAAAGACAGAGAAAAGGTGATTTTCTGTCTCTCCTAGAGCTGGGACATTCTCTCCTGCCCTTGGACATTATAACTCCAGACTTTGGACTCCAGGACTTAATATCAGCATCTTCCTGGGTTCTCAGACTTTCTATCCCAAAGTGAGAATTACACCATTGGCTTCCTAGTTCTGAGGCTTTAGGACTTGAACTGAGCATGTTACCTGCATCCCAGGGTCTCCAGCTTGCAGATGGTCTGTCATGGGATTCCTCAGCCTCCAAAATTGCATGAGCTTATTCTCCTAATAAATCCCCTTTCATACAAGGGGTCATCAAACAGTCCACGGAAAATGCATATTATGAAAAAATTATGCATGGATTTTGAATTATTTTGCACCAAAATAAACTCATGCTAACTTGTTCTAAGATGTTTGGACAGGATCTAGTTTGAGGCACTAAGAAAGGTAAGACATCAGTTTGGAAAAAGCCCCTCTCAGAGCAACATGAATTCTTCTAAAACTGAAGCAAGAACAAACACCAATTTTATGGTGAAATTTGGGTGGACGAATGGTGAAATCATCGACGGCTTATGAAAAGCTTTTGGGGACAATGCCCCAAAGAAATCAGCAGTTTACAATGGATAACTCATTTTAAGAAGAAGTGAGACAGTATTGAAACTAGCACCTGCAGCAGCAGACCATCCACATCACTTTGCAAGGAAAGAGCTAGTCTTTTTGTGCCCTAATTGAAGAGGAATGAACATTAACAGCAGAAACAATAGCCCATATCATAGACATCTCAATTAGTTCAGCCTACACAATTATGACTAAAAAATTAAAGTTGAAGCATGGTGGTGGCTCACACCTTTAATCCCAGAACTTTGGGAGGCCGAGGCAGGCAGATCATCTGAGGCCAGGAGTTCGAGACCAGCCTGGCCAACATGGTGAAATCCTGTCTCTACACAGGTTTGTCAGTTGACCATGCAGAACCCACTTATACAAAAAGTCAGCCCTCTTTATCCACAGGTTCAGCATCTCTCAGTGCTGGTTGGTTGAACCTGCAGATACAAAGCACCAACTCTGTGTGTGTGTGTGTGTGTCTGTGTGTCTGTGTGTCTGTGTGTCTGTGTGTGTGTGCCTAAACATACATCCTACTGATTCTATCTCTCTGGAGGCTCCTGACTAATACAGCAGGGAAGGAAGCCTGGCTGCCAGATGCCCCAGTGCTCTGAGCTCACAGTACCTGACATTAGGTCTTCAACAAAAGGAAGCTGAAGTAACACTGTTGATGCTCTGCTCCATACCTTCAACAACCTGAGTTCACAACTGGTGTTGGAGATCCTAGCATCTGTCAGCTTCACACCTCTAGAGCTTCCATCTCAGGGGCAACTTCAGTGAGTGGGGAAAGAAACTGGTAGACAAATGTTCAGCCTCCCCATCCTCTGATATGAGAACACTGAAGTTTCTCAGAGTTGCCCCATAATAGTAACAAGGTCACTAGCATTTTCTCTATTGGATTTCCTGGAATAACCCCCTAAATGAGTTCCCTGCATGCAGGGTCTGCCTTGGGGAGAACCCAAACTAACCCAGTAGTTCGGTGTTCAAAAGCAAAATACTTGTATTCAAAAGATGTGCATTCAAAATTAGGTTTCGCAACTTTTGGAATTGTGTCCTTGGAGAAATTCTATTACATCCCTGATCCTCAGATGACTCATATGAAATGCGTTACACCTTGCTGGGCTGTCATGTGGGTTAAAGAAGAGCATGAAAACTCCCCATAAGTGACAGTTTCCTGGAGCAACTGACCTAATGAGTCCCCTTTGTCTGTCACCAAGCTCCAGATTGACCTGTTTAGCTCAGTCAGCATTTTTTGCTGTGACTACCAATAGATCATCTCGGATCTTGGCTTTTATGCCACTTCATCAATGACCTACCTGGCCAGCAGGAGAATTTCCTCCTGTTTACACCCTATCTCCTTCCCAGGTATTCTTACTACATGGTATGACATAAAAGGCCATTAAAATTTCATCCCAGGTAGCCCCACAGCCATCCCCTCAAGAGTGTGAAATCGTGTATAGCCCAAATTTAAAGGTGTAGCAGATATCCCTGAGTCAAAATTAGAATTTGGAATCAAGCTGAGTTTATAAAGAGGAGCTTCCTCAGGTCTCCATTAGCATAAGATGATTTCCATAATCAAAGAAGAAAGTTTGGAGCCTATGACATCAGCCCCACTCTCTCTACACAGAACTGAACACACATGAATATCTTGGGGCAAGAGGCCCAAGGTCCTTCCATAGGTATGAAGATGCAAACAGCCAAAACATATTGGTTTGTATGCTGCACATATGAATGCAAACTCATTTGTGACAACAGCTAAGATGTAGGTCCTTTAAAATTCTTATTTCATCCCATAGATACTTGGAGCTCTATATGGCCTGGGTACTTAGGCCACAGTGCCATCAGTGGAGGTGATGAGTGCTGTGGAGATACCAGATTGTTCAGGACCTGTACTTATATCTCTCTAGCATGGAGGAAACATCCTTTATAGCCAAAAGGGTGAATGCTCCTGAGAAAAGACACTGAGCCAAATATGATGAAGGAAACTTCTCGCTCTGCAAGAAAATAACTCCACAGGAGTAAAGCTTAGAGTTGCAGCCTTATCTCTCTCTTCAGCTATCCAGAACTAGACCTGTCTTGGGATTTCATTCCTTTGTCCATTCCTATCTATCCTTCATTACTCACTTCAAGGTTTAATATAGTCACCTCTACCCTGCAAATCTTTCCCAAATCTTATAGCACAATTTCCATCTTTTATTTTGGCTACTATTATTCATGTATTGCCTAATCATTAGATAAAATTTTCCTTGTTGTGTACATCTTTAACACTCAAGGTGTACTTTATGGATGATACATTGGCATTATTTTGAAGCTTGCCAGAAATTCAGAATCTCAGGTCCTACGGAGACCTACAGATTCAGGATCTAAAATAAAGGAACAATAAAACCACAATATGCCCTCTGCTGATACAGTACACCTTATGCTCAGTACTGTGGTCACACCAGCACAAAAATAAGGAAGTCAGTGCATAGGGTTGGGACTGGGGAGGTGACAAGCTCATGAAATCTAGATTGCCTTTCTCCAACCTCCAAGAACCATGGAGAGGACTGTCTTGGCATTGAACAAAGGAGAAGAGGGAAAGAAAAAGAAAAGAAACCATTTCTGGAGGGTCGTGGCCAGGGACAGACTCTCACAAAGATTTTCGCACTGAATACTCATAGCCTCATCGAGCTAAAAACACTCAAACTGTATTTGATTTCATGTAGGTCAAACTCTTTCCACAAGAAGCAAAAAGAAAGTCTCTCTAGAGGAGGGAAGAGTCACTTACATACATTTTCAAAGGCACAAGTCACACATAGTTAAAGATTACCAGGCATATGAGTAAACAAGGTCACAAGAACAACAAGAAAAAAGAAACAAAGCAAACAAAACAAGATAGCAGAAATATATCTACACAAACTTCCTATTTTGTAATTTTTTCACACACAGCTTAAAGCAACCATCCTAACCATGTTTAAGAAACAAATGACAAACATGAAAATATTTTTCTAGAACAGAAAACTATGGAAAGTGACAGATTTGAAGGAGTCAAGCAGAACCTCTATGACTATATGATAAGTAAATTACATTAAATAAGCCAATAGCTATATTTAGCAGTAAGCATCACACAACAGAAAAGAGAATTAGCAAATTTGAAGACAAATGAGAAGAAATCCAGATTGCAGCACAGACACAGGAAAGCAGAAAAATACAGAAGAAGGTGGAAAAATGTGGAGAATAAGGTGAGAAGACGTAAGATATTGATTGGAGTCTTAGGAGGAAAGATAAAATAAGGCAGAGTAATTATTTAAAGAGAGAATGGCTGGGAATATTCTCAAACTAATAAAGACACCAATTCACAGTTTCAAAAACCACAATAAATGTCAAATAACACAATTTTTTAAAAGATTCACTTCCAAACACATTAGATTGAAATTTTATAAAACAAAAGGCAAAAATTAAATGTAAAAGTAGCTGATAATAAAAACTCATTACCTTCAACGGAGCAAAAGACTGACAACTGACTTCTCAATTACAACAATGAAAGCCAAAACACAATAGAGTGATATCTCAAAATGCAGAAAAGAAACTCTTCCAGTGGAATTTCATACTCTGCAAAATTTCTTAAGTTTTTCAGATTAAGGGCAAATCAAGAACGTTCTGAGACAGAAACTTGTGGTGGCAGGTTAAGTACATCAGGCCCCTCCCCTCTTGGAAGGAACACAGTTTGTCCTCACATGGATGAATACATAGTCTGGGTTTGGGTTTGCTCTCCTACCCTCAGAACCTCAGCTGTAACCACTATCCAGGGGCCTATGGAATCCCATACAATACAACATCCAACCAGGGAGTCCAAAACAACATAGCATCTAACCAAAACACAAACCCTATAGTGAAGGAAGAGCCAAAGAAGGTCCATGATCATTAAGTGAACTTAATGGTATACTAGTACATTTTTAATAACTGCCTCTCCAGAAAAAAAATAAAAGCCCTGATTTGTAGTATTTGTCAATTTCCTTGATGTAAATACTTCTATAATGGGCAATTTCAAGCTGCCAACCAACTCAAAAAATCCTGAAAATGTAGTAATTGACCCCTCAAAGTCAGTATAAGCCTGCTCCACTACTTCCCTGGACTCACTGGTCAACCCAAAAGAAGCAAACACGATGGAGCATTGAATGACCTCCTGGAGGTAAACCTGGAACACCATATAAGTGGTAATACTCTGAAAGGATGGGCTACCATCCATCAGGATGCAGTATACGTAAGAGGAGGTATAGCTGCTTTTACATATGAAGACAGGGAGGTGTATGTGTGTAATATTTGTGGAACCCAGATGATCCATTTGGACACCTCTTGGTATTCCCTTGACTAACTAACTGTGAATAGACATGCAGTAACCCCAGCTCAAAAAGTATATGACTGCCAGAGTGAGGGATTTGATCACATCCCCAGGAAAGCCACTAAGACCTGCCAAGCTATTAGTTGAGGGTAAAGGAAATTTAGAATAGACAGTGGAGACAAAAGATGATGAGAACAAACTGTTAGCTCAACTATAGAAATGGGTGCTGTAGTCCATTCACTAACATTCCTCTGCTAAGTTTCCCTTCAGGTAGACGCCCATGGGAAGCATGGAGGATCTGCTCCCAAACATATATAGAGGATGGGGTCCATGCAGTGTAAGAGTGGATTGTGAGCATGGAGGGTGACTCTCAGACTTCCCTTTAAGAGAACCTGTTACAAGGAGAACAGTTGGAAGACAACCTCAGCTGCCAAAATTTTGGGTTCATGGCAGTGCTCCTGCCAAGAGCATTCTTTTCTTGGACTGCTCCCAGCCAGTGATGGCAGCCTTTCCTACTGATGTGGAATGCCTTTACAGACAAGCTTTTGCTCTAGGGCTCCCCCATGTGCCAGTTTGAGACTTTCTCAGAGCTTCACAGGTGCACTGATGCTCTTCCTACCCACTCCTCCTTCCTTCTCTCTGTCTTTCTCTCTCTCTCTCTCTGACAGAGTCTCGAGATGCTCTGTTGCCCAGGCTGGAGTGAAGTAGCATGGTCTCGGCTCACTGCAGGCTCCACTTCCTGGATTCAAGTGATTCTCCTTCCTCAGACTCCCAAGCAGCTGGAACTATAGGCACGTGCCACCATGGCTGGCCAATTTTTGTATTTTTAGTAGAGGCAGAGTTTCACTGTGTTGGCCAGGCTGGTCTCGAACTCCTGACCTCAAGTGATCTGCCTGCCTTGGCCTCCCAAAGTGCTGGGATTGCAGGCGTGAGCCACCGCACCTGGCCTTTCCTTTTCTCTTTTTTGTCATTGGTGTCAGCCCTGCCTCACAGTCTGAATGCTCTCCCTGCCTACTCCTGATCCCTTTTTTGCCCTTCAGGCATGTCCCCCATTAAATCTCTTAACATCTTCTCATCAAAGCACCCAAACTGACATGACATATCACCATGAATCTCAAGAATGTGAATAAGCAAGATGTAAAAGAATGCATATAGTATTATTTCATTTATATAAAGTTTAAAGCATATACAACTAAAGAATATCTATTTTAGGGACATATACATAGATGGTAACACTATAACAAAATTTATGAGAATAGTTGCCATCAAATTTAGGATGACAATTACATCTGTGGGAAGGAAGAGAAGAGGATAGAATAGAGGATGGGCATACAGTTCTTCCAAAGTTCCTAGTTCTGTTTATTCAGCTGGGTGATGAGTTTATATAGGTCCCTTTTATTCAGGCCTTGGATATATTTGTTACAAATATTCCTTCTTACCTACTCAAAATTTATCTTACACCATAGAAAGAAAATTATCTAAAGTAATTTTCTGGATTTCCTGGAGATGATCAGGACAATACAACAATAAGTATTATTGTTTATTATCTTTTAACTGTTTTTGATATTTACCTCCATATTTATTTGAGTTTATTGCTACTCTTTATTGAGTGTTTACATAATCTCATTATGTCATTAAATTTCTATAGAACCTTTTTAAAAAGCCATATGTAAATCTAAAAAAACAAAACGAAATAATAAATATTTAAAAGACAGAAATAAATCAGACATCAGTAATAAAGATGAAAAAATAAAGTCAGCTATATGAGAAAGCCAGAAAGTCTTTTATCTAAATCTTACAGAAAGAAAAACTAAAATAAAATCCTTTATGACCATTTTAAGTGTAAGTATACTATATTAAAATTTAAAGACATGGACTCACAAAGAACGAAAACACGTAGTCTCTCTGCATAGACTTGGATTCCAATCCAAGGCAACATCAGAGCGGGGTCCCATAGGCAGAATGATGGTGCATCCTTCCAGTGCAGAAAAGGAGGGTTGCTTTCTCAGGCTATGGCCTCCAACCCATTGGTAAAATTGACAATCACAATTTGCTTAAAACAGAAAGAGTATTAACAACAAAAGGAAACTATCTTAAATTCAAATATCAAGGGGTAGACAACTTACTTGAAAATAGTTCAGTCAAAGACCATGAACACAGCCTGAGTTTTCCATATAGTACAACAATGAATTTTTTCATCAATCCTCTTGGCTCTGCTATTTTCATCTCCAGAAACAAATGCTTCACATAAATGTAGTCTGTTTTCTCCGGCTTCAAAGTCTTGTTACAAAACAGAATAGTCACCCATTATTTCCTGCTGCTCAGAGAAAACCAGTTTTTACTCTTTTAATTGTTTTTGATACTTGCCTCCATTTTTCGAAGTACTATGGGTGAGTTGCTACTTTTTTATTTTTCAGTTTGAGCCATTACGTGCTAATATCCTTCCATGGAAAATAGTTTTAATTATCATACACAGCTCATCTAACTCACTACTACACACACACACACACACACACACACACACACTTTCATCCATGCATTCTTCCAAAATGTTTACATCATGATTTTGTAGAGCATATACACTATTGCAATATAAACATTACTGACAATTAGGCCACATAGTAAATTACGATTACATTTTGTCTCCTGAATAACTTAATGTTTTCTCTAGAATTAAGAACTGCTGGTGGGAGCCAAGATGACCAGTTGGAAGCAGCTACAGTGTGTGACACTCATGGAAAATAACAAAAAGGGGTGAGTAAATACAGCATCTTCAACTGAAATATCCAAGTACTCACATTGGAACTGATCAGGGAAACAACTCAACCCACAGAGAACAAAGGAAAGCAGGGCGAGGTGACGGTCCACATGTTAGCAACACAGAGACAAGGGAACCCCCATCCCCCCGCCAAGGGAAGCAGGAAACCACACTTCTCCTATGAATCTTTGCAACCCTCAGATCAGGAGGTGGAGTGAGCACACCACCAGGACCTGGGGTCTGACACAGAGCTGCTTGAAGTCTCTGCTCAGCAGCTGCTCAGGCGTGCACAGAGACCCAGGACCTTTACATACTCCACTAGGCCAGCTGCAGTGGCTCACACCTGTAATCTCAGAAGTTTGGGAGGATAAAGCAGGAGGATCACTTGAGGCCAGGAGTCTAAGACCAGTCTGGGCAACATAGTGAGACCCACCGTCTATTAAAAAAAGAAAGAAAAAAAAGAAAAAAATAGCCGAGATTTGTGTTGCACACCTGTGTCCCCAGCTATTTCGGAGACTGAGGCAGGAGGATTTCTTAAGCCCAGAAAGTTGCAGTGAGCCATGATTGCACCATTGCCCTCCTCCAGCCTGGGCAACAGAGTTAAGACCTTGTCTCAAAACAAAAACAAAAACAAAACAAAAACTCAAATAATAATAGTGGTTTAATTCTTCCTTTGGTATCTAATAAAACTGGTCTTTCTCTATAAAGTCTACTCTGTTCTGGCCTAGTTTCAAAAAGTATAAACACACTGAAATTAAAACATGAAGTATTAAGGATACAAGATGGCATGGGGGTCAAAAACCATGAATGAGGGAGTCAACAGTATGGCTTATATGACCCCCCACCCTGCAACCTCGGCCACCTCACACTTCCCAGAGGCACACTCAGGAAGCCACTGGCAGCCACTGCACAAGGCTGCTCCAAGATTACATGTCACGTGGACCTAAGAGTGATTTGAAACAGCAACCTAACCCACCACCAAGCTGGGCTGTTTTCTCCAAAGGAATTCCCAACTGTCTTCTGCAATAGAATTTCTGTGCAAGTCAGCCACAGACCCTGTGGGGACATAGTTTCTCCAAGCAGCGGTAATGTTTAGAGATTAATACTGAAAGCTGTGCTTTGTCCGGCTACCATCAAGAATCTGCTACAGCTCCTCATCTTCAAATCACCTCTCCAAGCTTGGAATTAGAGCCTTGGACTCCTCAGCAGTCTCTGGGCAAAGGTTGGCCAAACAGACCAACTTAAATTTATGAAGCTTTTTCTGGAGTAACAAGCTACAAATACTGGCAATGGTCTCTCTGTTTTCGAAACCACTGAAACAGCCTGTGTAGTTTCTTTGTTTACACAAAGACTTCTGAGAGTTCCTGTTCATCCTCTGCACTCTCATTCTATTGCTTTCGATGTTCCAGAAGCATATGAATTTCTGAATTTAGAAGTGTCTTTGCTGTTTCAACTCTTCAGGAAACATGAGCTGTTAAGTGTCCTCCTCTACATTCCCAGCCTGCGAATCGCCGCCGCCTGCTGCCATCACTGTGCCACCACTCACATCCTTAATTTCTTTTTATTGCTGAGTAGCACTGAATACACCACAACTTGTTTATCTATTCACTGCTTGATGGAAATTTAGGTTCTTTCCAATTTGAGGATATTATAAAATTTTATTTGAGGATGTGAACTTTTTATACAAGTCATTTTCCTTCAATTTGCTTTTAAATCACTCAAGAGAGAACTTTACAAAAGTAAATGTCAAAAAACAGCAGGAGGTATGTATTTTTACATATCTCTTTATTTCTATAGAAGCATGTAGATCATTCCAACCATGATTAATTTGTGTCTTTTTACACACAAAATTCCTCTGGATGGTCCAGAAGAATATTTCCCATGTTTACTTAATAATTAGCACTCCCTATGGTCTTCACTAAAATGTTCTTTAGGTCCCACCATAAACTTAGTAAGTTGCAATTTCTAGAGGTGGGGGTTTTAATCTACTAGGCATGGAGTGAGCACAAGCACCCTAGTTTTTCAGTGAATATCCAGGTGATTCTAATGTAGTTTCAAGTTTGGGAAATACAGGTGTGCTAAAAATTTCTGTACTTGTGTCACTACGTAATGACATTTGGGTGGCCACAGGTGCTCCACCTTGGGTGACTCTACCCTGGGTAGGTCATTTGCTGACACCCTGCTAGATAGGGACAGCCCTAATGATGACATGTTTCAGACTTTGCTCTGCCGTCTTGCTCAAGGTGATTGTTGCTGATCTCTCACAGCAACAGTGTAAGAAACAAAACAATATTTTATTGACATGTATTATTAATTATGACCATTGTTTTCAGCACACTCTGGGCAGCATCTTCAGTCCCCATACCCAGTTGTTCATGAATTATGAGACAATGTCTTTCTGTCCAGATTCAGGAAACAGCCATTACCCTTCAGCAGTACTGACATGAGAATATATCAGCCCCAAAGCGACTTGACAGAGAAACATCCCACTCAGCTGTTTTATCTACAATTGTGATCTTTGGTGGCATGGTTACAAGACTATTAATTCACCCCCTGCTGGAATCTCCCTTCTCCAAGTGCATCAGACCTTCTATAACACCAATTACTAAAGGTCCAAAGAAACCAAATTATTCAATGAGTATTAGCCTAGAGCTTGTGCTTCCCAAATGCAAAAGTATTTGCTCTAGCAAATGTGTAAAAACCAGGTGTGGACCAGACAATTCACCTGAAAATGAGGATATTACTCCTTACAGGGATCCTCCACAATTTCATAAACTATGGCATAATATACTATTTCTCATGGCTAAGGCAGGGAGCCCAGAGAAATTTGTGTTTTCTGGGCTCCACATGCTTTCTATGAGATTACTATAAATTGGTGTTTTCATTTTGATTATACTCTGTCATCATAGCCTCTTCTGTATCACTAGAATGAACACCTTACCCTTGAGTCCAGCCACATGATGTCAGGACTCATATTTGAGCTTTTGTTTGAGGTCACATTTGTGCCAAATGAAAGTCCAAGGTATCAGTGGCTGAATAAACAAAGTTTTTCACAGTAGAGAAAAGAGGTGGGAATACCAAATCATCACACACATCCTGTAGCAGGATGGAGATGCTGTAACACTTACAACCATAATCATGTTGCAAGCTAATGTGTCATCAGCTTCCAATTAATAATGTAAATTGGCAGATGTTACAACCTGCCACCATTTATTAGCATAGTATGAGTATACGAGTCAATATCCAACAACTAATTCTTCTATTGGATATTCCAGAATTAATTAACTTTAACGTTCATTTTAATGTTGATTTTTATAAAACTGCAACACCAACATTATATTCAATTGAGGAAGAAAACTTTAGAGGAGAGTGGCAGAGCAAGGAGGTAAAGTAGGACTTTGCATTAATCATCCCACACAAAAACTTTGATCAACTATCCATGCACAAAAAAAAAAAATCACAAGAGCAAAGGAAACCAGGTGAGAGATCACAGTACTTGATTTTAGCATCATCATATTAAGAGATGCATTGAAGAGAAGAGAAAGGACAGTTTTACATTACCCACATCACCGCTTCCCTAACCCCAGGCAGTGCAGTACAGAGAGAGACATTATCTCTTGGGAAAAGGAAAAGGAATTAAGAGTAAGACTTCACCTTGGAACTCAGTACCAGGCTTGCCACAGTAAAACCACCACTGTGTGAACCACTTGATCCCTACCACCAGGCTTATACCTGTAGATGGAGCCTATAGATATACCTAGCACCAGACAGAAACCTGTGGCACCAGTGAGATGGATTTGAGTTTGGCACAAGTCACTGCCAGCAGTGGGCAGGCCATAGTGGCCATGGTCTTGAGCATGCCCTCTGTAATGCTGTGCTGGTCTCAGAGACTTTAAGCTTTGGATGTGACCCAGTGCTGCCTCAGCCTCTGCTGCCAAAGGATTCTGGCCATCATGGTCCTGGACTTAGAGCAACTCCTAGTGCTGCAATTGCTGAAATGGTCACAGGCTTACGGACCTTCCTAGTGAAACTTCTCTGAATCTCTGGACAGGCTTACTGCTAAAGAAAGTTATCAAACAAAGCCAGATTGCAAAGACTAGATAAGGTACCTACATCAATGCACAGACATCTACAAATGGCTACAAGAGTCAAGATAAATCAGATCACTTCACCAAGCGGGCAAAATAAGGTACCAGTGACTGACCCTAAAGAAATGGAGATGGAAGAACTGCCTGACAAAGAATTCAACATATCTGTTTTAAGGAAGCTCAACAAACTTCAAGAACATACTGAAAAACAATTGAAAATTTTGTCAGAGAAATTTAACAGAGATAATGAAATAACTTTCAAAAACTCAAATAGAAATTCTGGAGCTGAGAAAAAAATTAAAAAATTAAAAATACAGTAGAGACCATCCACAGCAGAACTAAACAAGAAGAGGAAAAGAATCTGTGAATTCAAAGACAGGGTAATTCAAAATATACAGCCAGTGGAGAAAAAGGAATAAAAATAAATGAAGAAAGCTTATAAAATTTAGGGAGTAACATCAAAAGAGCAAATGTATGGGTTACTGGTACTCAAGAGGCAGTAAAGAAAGAGAAAGGAAAAGAATAACCATGGAAAACTTCCCAAACCTGGAGAAAGATATAAATATCCAAGTACAGGAAGATCAAAGATCTCTAATCAAACTCAACCCAAATAAGACTACCCCACAACATATAATCATCAAACTGTCAAAGACAAAAAGACTATCCTGAAAGTAGCAAGGGAAAAGAAGGAAATAACATATAATAAAGTCTCTATATGCCCAATAGCAAACTTCTCAACAGAAACCTCATAGGCCAAGAGAGAATAGAATGATATATTTAAAATGCTGAAGGAAAAAAATCCTGCCAACCAAGAATATTCTAGTCAGCAAAGCTGTCTTTCAAATATGATGGAGAGATAAAGATTTTTCAGACATACAACAGCTAAGGGAATTCATCACCACCAAACCTGTCTTACAAGAAATGCTAAAGGGAGTTCTGCAAGATGAAAAAAAAGATGCAAATGAGTAACACGAAAACATATGAAAGAATGTAACTCATTGGTAAAAGTAGGTACATAGTCAAACTCTGAATACTCTATTAACATAATGGTGGTATGTAAATCACTTATATCTTTAGTATAAAGGTTAAAAGACAAAACTATTATAAATGATAACTACAACAAATTCTTAAAGAATATGCAATATAAAAAGATATAAGCTGTGATATCAAAAATGCACAATATTGAGAGAGGAGTGAAATTAAAAAGTAGAAATTTTTGCAATCAAATTTAAGTTGTCATCAATTTAAAATAATCTGTTGCAACCATAAAAAGTCTTTGTAAGCCTCATGGTAACCACAAAGCAAAAACCTACACACCAAAAATAAAAATCAGGAATCAAAACATAGGACTAAAGAAAATTAGCCACAAAGGAAGACAGGAAGAGAGAAAGAAAGGAATAAAGGATCCATAAAACAACTAGAAAACATGTAACAAAATGGCAGGAGTAAGTTCTTACCATCAATAATTACCTTGAATATAAATGAACTAAATTATCCAATGAAAAGACATAGAGTAACTGAATTTAAAAAAGCAAAAAACAAAAAACAAGGCCCAACTTACACAGCCAACAAGAGACCCACTTCATCTATAAGGATACATGTTCAATGAAAGTGAAAGGATGGAAAAGATGTTCTATGTAAATGGAAACCAAAAGACAGCAGAAGTAGCTATAGTTATATTGGATAACATAGATTTTAAATTAAAAACTTAATTTTTTATTTAAGTAAAAATGAGACAAAGGAGGTCATTATATAATAACAAAGGGGCGAATTCAGCAAAGAAAATATTAATAGATCTACAGAAAGGGACAGATTGCAATACAGTAATTGTTAGGGGTTTCAGCATCTCACTTTCAGCAATGGAAAGATCATACAGTCAGAAAATTAACAAATATCAGATTTAAATGGCATGCTAGACAAAATAGACCTAACAGAAATTTACAAAATTGATTGCATTTAACTGCTACAGAATACACATTCTTTTCAATTGCACATGGGACATTCTTCAGAATAGGATATATGTTAGGCCACAAAACAAGTATTAACACATTTTAAAAGATTGAAATCATATCATGCATCTTCTCTGACCACAATGGCATAAAACTAAAAAGAATTAACAAGAGAAACCTGGTAAAATATGCAAATACATGGAAATTAAACAACATGTTACTGAACAACCAATGGGCCAATAACGAAATTTAAAGGAAAATTTTAAAATGTCTTGAGAAAAATGAAAATGGAAACACAATATACCAAAACTTATGGAATACAGCATTAGCAATCCTAAGAGGAATGTTTACAGTGATAAACGCCTACGTTTAAAAAGAAAGATCTCAAATAAACAACATAATGTTGCATCTCAAGAAACTAGAAAAACAAGAACAAACTAAACCCAAAATTAGTAGAAGAAAAAAACAATGAAAATCAGAGCATAAATCAACAAAATAGAGACTAAAAAAAGATCAAAAAAATGAAGAGCTGATTTTTTAAAAAGATAAATAAAATAAACAAACTGTAAGCTAGACTAAGAAAAAAAGAGAATATTCAAATAAATAAAATCAGAGATGAAAAGGGAGATGTTACAGGTGATACCACTGAAATACAAAGAATCATAGAGACTATTATGAACAATTATATGCCAACAAATTGGAAAACTTTGAAGAAATAGATAAATTCTTGGACACGTAAAACCTATCACTATTGAAATATGAAGAAATAAGGAGCCTGAACAGATGAATAGTAGGAAAGGAGATTGAATCAGTAGTTTAAAAGTCTCCCATCAAAGAAAACCTCAGGGTCTGATGCCTTCATTCCTTAATTCTATCAAACATTTGGTGAAGAACTAACACCAAGCCTTTTCAAACTATTTCACAAAGTTGAAGAGAATGGAATTCTTCCAAACTCATTCCATAAGGCCAGCATCATCCCGATGCCAAAACCAGACATGAACACAACCAAAAAAGAGAACTACATACTAATATCCCTAATGAACATAGATGCAAAATTCCTTAACAAACTACTAGCAAACCAAACTCAACAGCACATTAAAAAGGTTATTCACGATGGAGACGGGGTTGGGGGGGGGCGGAGCAAGATGGCCGAATAGGAACAGCTCCAGTCTCCAACTCCCAGCGTGAGCGACACAGAAGACCAGTGATTTCTGCATTTT
>NW_012118465.1:343616-349731 GCF_000951035.1 Colobus angolensis palliatus | reverse complement strand
ATCATGGGGAGGGGGGAAGGGGGAAGGATTGCATTGGGAGTTATACCTGATGTAAATGACGAGTTGATGGATGCTGATGAGTTGATGAGTGCAGCACACCAACATGGCACAAGTATACATATGTAACAAACCTGCACATTATGAACATGTACCCTAGAACTTAAAGTATAATAATAATAAAAAAATAAATAAATAACAATAAAAAAAATAAAAAGGTTATTCACAATAGCCAATCATCCCAGGTATGCAAGGATGGTTCAATACACACAAATCAATAAATCTAATATACCATGTTAACAAAATGAATGAAAAACACATAATCATTTCAAAAGATGCAGAAAAAAACATTTGACAAAATTCAATATCTCTTCATGATAAAAACTCTCAATGGATTAGGTATAGAAGGAATGTATCTGAACATAATAAAGGCCATATACATATACAACAAACCCACAGCTAACATCATACTGAATGGGGAAAAGTTTGAAGCTTTTATTCTAAGATTTGGAAGAAAAAAAGAATACCCACTTTCACCACTTCTATTCAACATAGTACTGGAAGTCCTAGCCAGAGCAAGTCAGGCAAAAGAAAGAAATAAAGGGTATCCAAATTGGAAAGGAGAAAATTAAATTGTCCATGTTTGCTTTTGACACGCTCTTATATATTAAAAATCTTAAACACGAACGAAAAGCTGTTAGATCTAATAAGCTAATTCAGTAAAGTTAAAGGTTACAAAATGAACATTCGAAAAACAGTAGCATTTTTTTTTCAACTTTAAGTTCTGGGATACACGTGCAGAAAGTGCAAGTTTGTTACACACATGTGCCATGGTGGTTTGCCACACCTATCAACCCATCATCTAGTTTTAAGCCCCACATTAAGTATTTGTCCTAGTGCTCTCCCTCCCTTTACCTTCCATCCCCTGACAGGCCCCAGTGTGTGATATTCCCCTCCCAATTTCCATGTGTTCTCATTGTTCAGCTCCCACTTATGCGTGAGAACATGTGGCGTTTGCTTCTCTGTTCCTGTGTTAGTTTGTGAGAATGATGGTTTCCAGCTTCAACCATGTCCCTGCAAAGGACATGAACTCATTCTTTTTGTGACTGCATAGTATTCCATGGTGTATATGTGCCACATTTTCTTTATCCAGTCTATCATTATGGGCATTTGGGTTGGTCTCAAGTCTTTGCTCAAAAAGCAATAGCATTTTTATACACTAATAGCAAACACTACTCTAAGCAAATTATTAAGCAAATGACACTTTTTAAAGCAAGTGATCAAGTAATTCTACAACATGAGATTTAATGGTGAAGACCTACTGCCAAGGCACTGGGGACACTGATGAATTAGTCATGGCTCCCACCATTGTGAACATGATATTAACAACAAGCTTTGTGTTAAATAAATATATGCCTCTATTATATATTTGTTATATTTTAACCATAAGTCTTAATGGTTTGATGAAATGACATTGAGAAAAAATGAAATATGAAAAACTTTAGCATCATCATAACTAATGCTGCTAAACAGAGTTAATAAAGGTGTGGGCATTATTACATATTTAATTAAAGAAAGGATCTCTAAACATAGTGGGCAAGATTATGATATATGCTATAATATAACATCAAAGTCTGAGGAAGACTTACCTAATCAAAGTAGATACTGTTTTGTCCCCAAAAAAGAAGGGAAACATGATTTAAAACAAATAAAGTTTTTTGTAAGTCTCTTTTAATTTTTAATTCATGAAATAGAAAATTAATTTGCTTTGTGACAATTTTAAATGATTTTTGTCAAGACTATAATAATTGCTTTACACTAAAAAATACTGCATCTTCTATGGGGTTAGAGTGCCTTTGTGACAATTTGTAAAATATTAAGACACACACACACACACACGCACCTTAGAGTATTAAAAGTCATTTTAGTAAATGCTATAATTGTCATTATTATCAAAAAATAATAAATAAATGATGTTGAAAAAACCGGATATCCACATGCAGAAGAATGAAATTAGACTCTTATCTCTTGCCAAATACAAAAATTAACTTAAAATGGATTAAATACTTAAACATAAGACTTGAAACTATGAAACTACTAGAAGAAAACATAGAAGAAACATTGTCTGGGCAAGGATTTTTTGGATAAGACCTCAAAATCACAGGCAAAAAACAAATCAGAAATAAACAAATGTGATTATATAAAACAAGAGAGCTTCTGTACAGAAAAGGAAACAATCAACAGAGTGAAGAGATAACTTACAGAATGGGAGAAAATATTTGCAAACTATACATCTGGCAAGGGGTAAATATCAAAAATACATAGTGAACTTAAACAACTCAGTTGTAATAATAATAATAAATAAATAACCTGTTTGAAAAATAGTCAAAATACCTGAATAGACATTTCACATAAAAAGACACACAAATGACCAATATGTACATGAAAAATACTCAATATTCCTAATCAAAGAAATGCAGATCAAAATCTCAGTGGCATATCACTTCCCCCTAGTTAGAATGGCCATTATCAAAAAGACTAAAGATAAGTGCTGTCAAGGATGTGGAGAAAAGGGAGCTCTTATATATCCTTGGGGAGCATTTTAAATTAGTGCAGCCACTCTGGAAAACATTATAGAAGCTCAGAAAATTAAAAATAGAACTACCATATGATCCAGCAATCACACTATGCAAAGGAATTCAAATCCTTGTATCAAAGAGATATCTGCACTCCCACGTTTTTTGTAGGACCATTCACAACAGCCAAGATATTGAGTCAACCTAAGTGTCCATCAACAGATGAGTAGATAAAAGATAAAGAAAATGTGGTATGTACACATAATGGAATACTATTTAGCCATAAAAAGGGATTGAAATCCCACCAGTTGTGACGACATGGATGAACCTGGAGAACATTATGCTAAATGAAACAAGCCAGGCATGGAAAGACAAATACCACATGATCTCACTCATATGTGAAATAAAAAAAAAAAGTTGATCTCATAGAGGTAGAGAGTAGGATGGTAGTTACCAGAGACTGGTGTAGTTAGGCAGGAGGAGGGACGGGGGGATGTTAGCCAAGGGCTACATAATTACAGTTATGTAGGAGAAATACATTTCAAGAGACCTATTGTACAGCAAGGAGACTATAATAAATGATGATATATTCTCTCAAAAAATGTAGAGAGTGGATGTTGTGTACTCTCACCACAAAAAATGATAACCATGTGAGGTAATACGTTGGTTAATTAGCTAGATTTAACCATTCCACAAATGTATATGTACTTCAAAACATCATGTGGTACCCAATAAAAACATACACTGTTATCTGTGTATGTTTAAAATTTACATTTAAAAAGATACATAAAAATTGAGCTTTAAAAATTATTTTTAAATTTTTAATTAAAAATAATCAACCCCCCAAAAAGAAAAAGTTAAAGAATAAAGAGATATCACATTAAATCCATGCTTGCTGATTGCTTACCATAATTATTAGTAGTGGATGCAGTCTGACTGTCCAAAAGTAGAAAAAAAAAAATAAGTTGCTATGCGATTTTGAAGAATATACTCAAGCAAACAGAATGTTCTGCATTTTCAGTGTTAGAGTAAAAACAAAGAAATCTATTATATACAGAATCAGATCTGAGGTATATATTTCTACAAGTATACCCACAGTGTGTTAGGTTGTTCTTATATTGCTATAAAGAAATACCCAAGACTGGGTAATTTATTAAGAAAAGAGTTTTAATTAGCTCGCAGTTCTGTTCTGCGGGCTTTACATGAAGCTTGGAATTGGTATCTGCTTGGCTTCTAGGGAGGCCTCAGGAAGCTTCCAATCATTGCTGAGGGTGAAGGGGGAGCAGGTACGTCACATGGCAAAAGCGGGAGCAACACAGAGAGTGAGGGTGGAGGTGCCACACACTTTTAAACAACCAGATCTTGTGAGAACCCACTAACTATGGTGAGGAAAGCATCAAGCCACAAGTGATCCACCCCCGTGACCCAAACACCTCCCACCAGGCTCCACCTCCAACACTGGGAATTACATTTCAACATGAGATTTGGACGAGGACAAACATACAAACTATATCAGTCAGTTATTTAATTTTGTCAGAATATATCTTCTAAAGGTGGCTATTGGGAAAGCAAGGCTTTCTCTTCCAAGAAGAAAAAAAACGACACCTTTACTGAAGTTTTTGAAAAGGGTATGTGAATAGTGAGGTGCTCTAAAAGGAAAAGACTAGAGGAAGCAGGGAAAACTAAGGATATTCGACCACAAAGAAAGGAGCCAAACAGTGGAGCCCTGTTACATACTGAATTTCTCACCCCCACCCCATCACTATCCAGCAACGAAGGCCCTTTTGTCCCCAGCTAAGCCCCAGTCCCAGGCTTACCCACTGCGATGGCTTTATCCAACTACTCTTGCTAATTTCAGTTTACTCTTTATTTTATATCAGTTTTAGCTTTATTATTATATAAATATACAAAATTTATTTAACTTTGAGATCACACATTACATTTAGGACAAAAATGATTTAACACCAGAATTATTTTTGTTTACAAGGTCTTAATGCTAAGAAAGTTCTATTACACACAATGAGGTATACTGGCAACATATAAAGATTACGGATGATATCATCCCAAAAGGAAATAAAGCAAAACAGAAACAGAGATCAGCTCCATGCTAGTCATGCCATCGTGGGTAAGACATAGGAGTTCTGAAGCATCTTCCTACTCACCCCTAGGAGAAAGTTCAGTGTTTGGTCTTTGAGTCTTAAAGTCACTCATGCAGTTGTCTTGTGGCCTACACAGCATCAGCTTGAGAGGAGAGCCTTATACCACCCAGCTCTCCTGCTTCTGAGCCCACATCCTGTTCTTCAGTTGCTATGAAGTAACTGCTTCTTCTTCATTATAAAATGAGATGATAACAGCAGCCTTGCTCCCATCTCAGCACCAGTGTGAAAATGACACTAAGAAAATGTAGACGAAAACACACTGGGAACCAGAAACTTTAAGACAAAGACGAGCCTGCCACCTCTAGGCTGAGTTCAGTTATTTATATTTAATTCAAAGGCAGTGTTGTATGACTTCCCAAGTTCTGAAGTCAGGATGATGGGCTGGTCTCTCGTGGAAGAGGCAATGAACCAGTTTGGGAAGGCCACAGACTCAAGGGTGGAGGTCCTACCAGTCTTGACACGGTAGAAAAGGAAGGGTTTCACAGGCTCGGGTTGGCCATACAAATCCATGATCTTCTGCTCCTGAAATGTGAGAACAAGTACCCATGAGGAGAAACAAAAGCTGTTTGAGATATTCAAGGTTATTCATAATAATTCAATAAATGTTCCAATGTTCCAGAAAACCTTATCTATCTATTAGAGCAGGCCTAGAGAAACACACATTTTGAAGGAGCAGCAGAGTAAACATACATGAAATTTTACCTTCCAGGCCCCCACCCTCAAATCTAGAGATGGTATAGGAAGTTTACAAGTGAGAGTTTAATGAACAAGCAGCCACACTTGAACAGCAAGTTAGAACTCTTCTCACACAAGAGGCTGAGGGGACCCTTAGGAAAAGGAAGAAACTGGAAATTACCTCCCTTACCAATACCACAACAGTGAGAGCCACTACCCTGCAAGAACCACTGGTATGACAAAGGACAGCCAGGTTAGGGTATGAATTTCTGACTAATTGCCAAATACATGAGAAAGATAAATATCAATGATAAAGACACAAGAGGGTCTAACAAATCAAAGGATTTGTATCAAACAAAGAAAGTAAATAGAGCAATCAGAAAATGCATTCTATATTGTATATGGAACTATATTCTATATGTCTGTATATTTGTATGTACGTGCATTGTATATTTAGGCAAAATAAGTATTTCTAAGCAAATTGCATGTGTTCAAGATCTCAAGAGAGACACAGAAATGATCTGTAATTCAGCTACATTCCACTCTGAGTGGGAAGTTCTTCTCCCATAGGGAGAATAGTAACTCTCCCAATTAATGGCTCATAAATTGAGCCATTAATTTACTCAATTAATGGCTTCCAGTTAATCTGATTCTTTGAGTGACCAGAAACCTAGGAGTCATTCTTGACATTTCCTCCCCCCCACCCCG
>NW_012118465.1:333061-343566 GCF_000951035.1 Colobus angolensis palliatus | reverse complement strand
CGCCCCCTAACATCTAACCCAGGAGCAAGGCCTGTGGACTCTATTTCCAAAATACCAAAATATTTCCTGAATTGAGTCACTTCTTGCACTCCACATACAACGTCAACCTCAATCCCGGCCATCATTCTCTCACCTGGACAATTAGGGTGACCTTTTAAAAGTTCTCCTTGAACCTACTCTGTTCTCTAATAATCATTCTCCACAAGGCAGGTAAGCGAACTTTAAACTGAAGTAAATAAATAAGGTTATGATACCCTTTTGCATGATTTTCTATTGTTATTACAGTGAAACTCCTCAGCAAAGCCCACAGGGTCTACGCCACCCAGCTCCTGCCTACCTGCTGCCCTGCCCTTTTACCACTCTCCTGCATGCTCATTCTGCCCCCACAACACCTGTCTTCTTCTTTGCCTTCCAAGACACCATGCTGTTCCCAGCCAGGGTCCTGGCACTTACTCTCCCTGCACCTCACACCAGCCCCTCATCTTCCCATGGCCGGCTTCTCCCCAACACCTGGGTCTCCTCCTTGGGGAGAGCTTCACTGGACATTCCATCCTAGCCAAAATCGGTTTGGAATCCCCCACTCCCACTCATTGCGATCACATTCCTGCATTATTTTCTTCACTAGCACCAATTGCTATCTAAACTTAACATATTTATTTATCAATCCCAGAATGATTGTTAGACTTGTTCATCACTGTATTCCTCAACACAGAGGAAAGCCCCCAGCATTCTACTCAACAGAGATTTGCTGTTTAATAAACGGAAGAATGCTTTCTCCTTTGAAATTTCCATACCTCCTCCATTATCACCTTCAACTTCCTACCCACTGAGAAAACTGGAAGAAGACTTGTACAAACCACCCCATAACATGGGCTCCCGGCACATGGCACCCACATCTGCACCTCCCCGCTTTAGGAGTACTGGGTGAAAGGTCCCATCTGCACTTGCAACTTAAGGACATCCCTCTAGCCGTTCTCCCTGTTCTCTTGTGCTCCATTAATTTTGCTTGCTCTTCTTAGTCATTTCCATCAGCATATAATGCTGTCATTTCTACCATCTTAAACAAAATAACTACTTTGCTTACCCACTACCGCCGCCAGTTCCCCTTTGCAGAAAACTTCTTGCAATTGCTGTCTATATCTGCTGTCTCTGATTTCTTTCTTGCAATTTCTCTCTTTAAACTTACTCCATCCAGGCTTTTGCCCCCACTAGAGCACCAATACTGCTCCTGCCAAGGTTCCCAAAGACCTACACATTGCCAAACACAATGGTCAATTCTTAGTCCCTATCTGAGAACAAAGGCACAACATTAGAGTGACTTAGCTGATAGGACAAAGTAGAAAATGTCCTTCTCAGTCCTGACCTTATTGATCACACTCACAGTCCTGTTTCCTCCACTTAAAATACTACCAGAATCTGGCTCACTTCTCCCCACCTCTGCTGCTATGTCCTGGCCCATCAAATCATACCTAGATCACCTCATAGTCTCCTGATGGACTTTCACCTTTTCCTGCCACAGTCTAAGATCAACAAGCATCCAGAGAGATCCTTTTTAGACCTAAGCCCCTTCACACTATTCCTCTGTTCAAAACATTCTGGTATTTCCCGTTTCACTCAGATTGCAAGGCTGAGTCCTTGAAAAGGACAAGCCTTTCATGTCTGCCTTTGTCTCTCTGGACTCATTCCTCGGTTCAAGCCTGCACACCTGTCCTCACTGGTCCTGGGACGTGCCCTTACTAGACAGCTGCTGACTAACTTCTCTAGCTCTTTCTACTCCCTGCTAACATCTCACCTAGGCAATGATGCCTATTGCAGTATTCACCACTGCATCCTGACCCTTCCTGTGTTCCTGGTACTGCTGGTCTATCTATCCTGCTTTAACCATTTTTATTTTTCTAGGAGAGGTAAAGACCTCTAACACAGCACAAATTTAGCTACTATTACATTTATTGTTTGCCATTTCTCTCCTTTCACTAGAATCCAAGCCCCATGTGGTCAGGGTTCTTTGCATTCTGTGCACAGCTGTATCTCAAGCATCTATGCAGTGCTAGAGGACAGGAAGTGCCCATTCATGTGCTTAATTGAATTGGCTTGAGTTGAATCAAATTGAATTAAACTGAAGTTTGTGGAACAAGGACAAGCAGTCATTAAAAAAATAAAAGAAGAACAAACCAGAGAGCTTGGGAGTGAAACAGTAAAGATTGAAATTTCAGGAAATGCTATAAAAGGATGATTTCCAGAAGGGACAACACTGAAAATGTAACCATGAGCTGGCAGAGCAAAGCAAGAAATTCTTCCAGATGCAATGCCAAAATTTTAAAAAGCAATGAAGGGATAGAAAGTATAAAAAATTAGATGAGATATCGTGAGATATTGAAGTGAGATCCATAACTTTCAATGATGGATGAATAGGAATTCCAAAAGGAAAATAAGGGTGAGAATACACTCGAAGAAATGATGGCCAAGAATATATCAAAGGTTAAGAAAGACGGAGCAGTGTGAAGAAAAGGCCAGAACGGCCCCCAGACTGACCAAAACCCGTAAGCTGCTGCATCCCGCACCCAGTGCGTACATCCCCTCAGGGTCGCCACCACCATGCCCAAGAGAAAGGCTGAAGGGGATGCTAAAGGAGGTAAGCCAAGGTGAAGGATGAACCACAGAGAGGATCCGCAAAGTTGCCTGCTAAACCTGCTCCTCCAAATCCAGAGCCCAAGCCTAAAAATGCCCCTGCAAAGAAGGGAGAGAAGGTACCCAAAGGGAAAAAGGGAAAAGCTGATGCTGGCAAGGAGGGGAATAACCCTGCAGAAAATGGAGACGCCAAAACAGGGCAGGCACAGAAAGCTGAAGCTGCTGCAGATGCCAAGTGTAGTGTGTGCATTTTTGATAACTGTGTACTTCTGGTGACTGTACAGTTTGAAATACTATTTTTTATCAAGTTTTATAGAAATGCAGCTTTTGTTTTACTTTTTTTTAAGCTATGTTGTTAGCACACAGAACACTTCATTGTTGTTTTGGGGGAAGGGGCATATGTCACTAATAGAATGTCTCCAAAGCTGGATCGATGTGGGGAAGATGCCTTTCCCTTCTAGTTTTGAGAGAGTTCCTCTTGGCTCCCAGGAGGAGGGATTCTCTGACTTTGACACACATGGCCACCTTGGCACAAAAGCCTTGTGGTATAGAAAACAAATTTGTTTTATGTCCTCTTCTCCCTTTCCATCTTTCAGCATAGATTTAACTCCCTTAAGCCCAGACATCTGTTAGGACCTGACCCTCAATCATTGGTTACCAGTGTGTCAGGCACTCTGGACTTTCCAGTGATGCCGCTGAGATGGCACCTGTCAAAAGAGCAGTGGTTCTGTTTCTAGACTGTGGATCTTCAGAAAAAGGCAACCATTTTCATTTCACTTCCTGAAAGTCAGGGTTGGCTTGTGAAAAGTTGTTAAACAACATGCTAAATGTGAAATGTCAACCCTCTCTAAATGTTCCCTGTTCAGAGCATCAGATGAAGACTTCTTTGAGTTTTATAAGGATCTCAACTACTGACAGCCAGGATATAAAGAAAAGTGTATTGCATGCACATAACTTAAAAGAGGCTGGGAATAAATATGCTTAGGAAAATGAGACTATTTCTTTTTTAATACTAAAATTAGGTATTCAACCAAACACTTCTAAAAGAAAAGGCTTTTTAAATATTGTCTTAGTTACTCACTTTTAGCTGCAACGTGGGCTGTCCTCCAACCTTCTCACAATACAAACACATTTCTGGATTCTGGATTCCCAAATAAATGGGATCCCCTCTGCTTTGGTCAAGAGCCTCTGGATACTTGCATGTGATAACAGCGACAGTGACTGTAAAGATAAGAGGAGAGATGGTATCAGTTTCCTTTTGAAGTCAGAAAAGATTATTTGATTTAGCAAGGCAGTATCCTCAAGTGGATCTGGAAGAGAGCCGAAGAGTGTAATCCCAACTAGACCCACCAAATGGCCAACCTCCATATTCATTCTTCTTTCATTCATTCATTCATACCATGTGCCAATCAGTGCCCTAGTAAATGAGCAAACACAGAGAGCTAAGCAGACAGCAGAGTATGCTCTTGAGATTCTCACACCTCTGCTTGAGCACATGGAGATGGGGAGCTCCTACACCAAGCAGCCCCTCTGATTCTTGGAGAGCTCGGCCCTTTTTGCAAGTTTTTCACAATGTGATCCTGAAACCTGCCTTTCTGTGGTATTCACCCATTTAGTCATTTTAGGATACCTTGAAGTCATGAGAACAAGCTATTCCTCTTCCATAAGACAGGGCTTCAGATGACTGAAAGCAGCTTTCCTATTCCCTAAGAGGCTCCTCCACCATCTCTGCCTTCTTCATCTTAGTGGAACACAAAGTTCTCCCTGACTTCTCTTTCCTATTAGGTGTTAAATTCTCCTCACTCTAGGTAGGCCCCATTGTAAAGTCACACTTTTACAAAAGGCTGGTGCCAGCTTCCCAGTCACAGCAGTGCAAACAGTGGGGCAGACACAGGGTGACCACTCACCTGGGGTCACACTGTCACTTCGTGGAACTGCCACAAGGATCTGACCCTGAAGGGTCCACACTTGCTGATTCAAATCATTAACAGTCCCAGTAATAGGTGTACGCACTGATTTTGGGATAGAGAAAAAAATGAAGAAATATTATAATCAAGGCTGCTTTACTAGACCCAGGAGAAAAGTATCTAACCCAGGCCATTATGTAAGGAAGGTGTGGGGTTTTCATCCCCAAGCTGGCAACACTCACATCACCCACCAGCCCAGCCTTTCTTTCTAGTGAAGTTGTGAGCTCTGGTGAGGAAGGCAAGGGCTACCAAGGGAAGTCACTGGGTTGAGAGGGCAAACTATCAAGATAGAGGGCAATGGGTAGTCTCACAGAACCTGTGTGCCAAGGCCCAGCTACCCTCTTTTGTGCCTATTCTGTGCTTGGCCCGATGCTGGGGACTGGAGCTGGAGCAGTGACTAAGCAATAGCTCCCACCCTCCAGAAGCCCAGGGTCCAGTGATAGGTGAGCAGCACCAGGTGGGAAGGGCAGTGCACAGAGAGGAGAGAGAAGGCTGGGGCTTCCACAGGAGATTAGCGTGAGTGCAGAGGGTCTAAGCCTCCAGAGCCCCATCCCAACAGCACATGATTCACTTGACTGAGAGATGACCCTTCCTCCACCGGCAGGGTTTCCTGGAGTGCCTCTCATAGTGTGGTTGTCTCAGCACCTGTGAAGGCAGACATAGGAGAGATGAACCACAGGAGATGTTTCCGAGACCTTCCAGGACACTAGCTCCTCAGGCCCTCATTCTAGACAGGGAGCTGGGAGACCTAGCCTGACATGAAGCTCTGGTCAAGAAGTTCTGAGCCACATCTGGGACAAAACTTGAAGGAAGCATCAGCAAAGGCAGAGCAGGTAGAATTTTCCTCCACCTGGAGATCCAGATAGGATGATAGTGTCTCCGCTAGGAGTCTGAAAGGTCAGGCATAAAATTTGACTTTGAATAACCCACAGACACCTGATGCCCCCATGCTATCTCTTCTCTGAAGCCTCCACCCCTTCTTGGGCATTGTTTTTGCCTAGGAGCAGGGGAGGGTCCCATGCCAGGGCCAGTCTGCCAGGATCCCAGCAACTCCCCAGTGAGAAGCAGCCCCACACGGGACAAGGCACAGAGCCAGCCTGATGTGGCCCTTCCCTTCGTTAAGCCCCAAAGCACAGACGAGAGGAAAGACTCCAGAGGGCTGGAGAAGAGGCTTTCCAGCTATTGACTATACCTGGCAAAAAGGGCCTTTATCTACAGTCCAGGGGACCGAAATGTGGCTGCAGCAGCTTCCAAGGGCAGTGATGGGCTCTAACGGAGCCTGGATCATTTATCTGGATGAGCAGAGAGGGAGGCCCCAGCTTCCTGGGTGGGGCATGAGAAACGTATGACATGAAAGAAAACCAGCTCCTCCTACCAGAAGATCCTGTGAGGCTCGGAGGAAAATCACAGAATTAGCACAAGTATGACCCATCCGGGTGTCCTGAGAAATAAGTGTTGAGCCAACCCACACAAAATCAACCACAAGGAAATGAGGTTGATGACAGATCCTAGGTTTCTCATAAAGAGGAAACTAAGGGACTTCCCTGGAGTTCAGCTCTCCTTTCATGTCATTCTGGAGCTAGAACTGGAAATGCCAGGCACTCTCATGTCAGGGATTCCACCTCCTGGGACTGGGAGCCTTTCCCTCTGCAGTCAGGCTAAAGGCATCCTGTAAGAGCCAAATTAGCCACACATCTCAGGCAAGGTCCCTATGGCATTTCTCAACTACCCCACCTAAGGCCACACCTAAATGGAGAGCCAGGCAGTAGAGCTCCCCTACCTAACACTCTTTCAGCTCCATCCACATGGGGAGCCACAGGGACTATGTAGACTGGTCTTTTAACTGAGGCAATCCTGGTCTCAGGCACCCTCAAAATGCAGTGGATTCCGGAACTGCCTAAGGAAGTAAAGAGGTGGGCAGTGATTTCTCCCAAATCTGAGCCCCAGATGCCAACTTATCCCCCACCTTCTGCCCTATTAATTCAGGACATTTCTAGGTTCCTGATCAGTGGTAATTGTTATTTTTGTATCTTGTTTATATACTTCATTCTATTTTCTGTAGCCAAGCCTAAAAATTTACTGAGGTACAAGTTAACTACTAGAGTGAAGTGAGTTTTAGGAGACAGACCTGAAGCACTAACAGCTTCAGGTTTACCCATCTGTAAGGAAGAAAAGCACAAAGAATGAGACAGAACCTTCCTTCCCAGCCCTGCAAAGAGTCTCCTGACTCAATATCTCTTACTTTTCACCCTCATCTCCTTTTTGGCCTTGGAAGAACATGATCCTTTCCTGCCATAGCCCCAATTCTATCATTTATGGCTTCCAGTGTTTCTGTGACCCCAGGAGAGAGTGTGGTAATGTCAGGTGCACTTATGTTCGAAGTCAACCTGAGCCAACACCACCTCACTTGAGTCTCCTCTGCCCTGTTAAAGATCCCCTCCATTACACATCAGTCAACATATTTCCTTTCTTGGGATGTTCATCACAAAACAGCATCCAAAATCCCCATCATTTGACACCCCTTAAGCCTGAGTTTCCAATTGGGATCCCTCTGAAAGCAGAATCCATGCTAGGAATTGCAAACAAAGGGAAGTGAATAAAAGGAACTAGATACATATGTGTTGGAAGGCCAAAGAAGATTAAGGGATTGATGTGGTATCCCGGATAGTAACAACTATAGGAAGGAAACAAAAGGGAACAAAAGAACCTAGGGTCTCAAAGGAGAGTTTTTACGGGACTTATCTCCAGATATGAGTCGTGGGTGAGGGGTTCTCTGCCTAAGTGATGCTCAGACCTGAGGAAGGGGTCTAGGTTAAATGCTTAGAGTTTAAAATTCCTAGACAAAGAACCAAATGACAGAGAACCCTTAGCCTTCTTTGCCCCAAATCACACAAAGTGCAAAATCCATGAAAAAAAAAAAAAAAGATGATAAATTTAATGTCACCCAAATTTTAGAAATTTGGACAAAACACATCATGAAATGAATTTAAAAAGACAGACTACCCAAGATAAGATATCTGCAACACATCTAACAAATAATTAATATCCACAGTTTATAAATAATTCTTACTAAGCAGCAGGAAAAGTGCAAATAATTCCATAGGAAAATGAGCAATTGACGTAAAAAGTATTTCACTGAGTAGAAAATATAAATGTCCAATAAATATAAGTAATTACAGTAAACCACACTGGTAATTAGCAAGATGCAAATCCAAGTAATACTGAGATTCAGTTTCCACCCATCAGGAAGGCACAAATTAAAAAGATGGTAGGCCATAGTGTGAGAAAATAGATTCACTCACCACATGAATGTCCGTGTGAATCATTGCAGACTTTTTGGAAAGCAATTTTGTATGGGCTATTAAAAATGTTAATGTGTTTACCCTTGACCTCATATGTATACTTATAAGAGTCTATTAATTTAAGTTATTTTCAGCTTCAAAACTTGAAAAATCCTATTCAAAGTGGCTAAAGCAATAAAAATATTTACTAGGTTACATAATTGGAAGTCCAAAATTATTAATTATCAGAGTTGTTGACCTGATAATTCTATGAGGTGAGCAAAGACCAGCATTTTAAAAAATTCTCTCTGGCCTTAAGTTTAATTCATAACTTAAGGCCAGGTTTCTCCAAGGTCATAAGAGGGCTGCCCGTGTCAGACAGAACTGTGTGCTCAGTCATTCACATCTTGTAGAAAAAGGAATGGCTCCCTGACAACTACTAAAGTCTTTCTAGTCTGTTTGGACCAACTTGGGAGCCATGCTGTGTCAATTGGGGTCCTAACAAAAAACAGATGACATGTTCAAATGTGGCAATTGGAGGTAAATGTAAGGAAGGAGTTATTTATAAAGATATGGGTAGAGTACAGGGAAATCCCAAGGCATAGTACAGAACCTCAGGCTACTAAAAGTGGGGTATAACTCTGGCCATCCCTAGACCTGAAAGGACAAGAGGAGGTTATTAGAACCCAGAGAGAGAGAGAATTTTGTGAACAAGGCTACCTAATAGGAGTTGTGAACTTCATCAAGAAAAATAGCCTGCAGTGACCCCATAGGAAAGGAACCAGGGAATACAGTCATGCATGGCTTAATGACGTTTCACAGTGCAAACATCATAGAGTGAATTTACACAAATCTAGGTGGCACAGCCTACTACACACCTAGGCTATATTGTACAGTCTATTGCTCCTGTACAAATCTGTGCAGCATGATACTATACTGAATACTTCAGGCAAATGTAACAGAATAGTAATGATTTGTGTATTTAAACATATCTAAGTATAGAAAGAATATAGTAAAAATATGGCGTTACAATCTTATGGAGCCACCATCACCTGTGCAGACTGAAATGTCATTACGTAGCACCTAACTGTAAATACCCTGACCTCATTTTCTTCTTAATACATAAATAATGTATAATGTTTTGTGATCCTAGTTGTTTTAAAATGGAGTCACCTGTGACAAGTGACTCAGCCTGCAGTGAAATTGCTGACCCCTCAAAGTGATACACATATGCATCTGAGGGGATAATGTTATATATACGTGCTGTGGTCAAGAAAGCAAAGCCAAAAGCTGCTGAGATCATGACTATGGATACTCCTGCACAGGGCCATAAAAACCACAAAGAAACTGACCATGGCGAGATGCCTGTAGAAGCTCTGCTCATGAGAACTCAGTCCTCTTTTCTATCTGGCATCACCACCAGGAGCCCTACCGGGAAAAGAGCAACGACAACCACCTCTCTCTAACACCCTGCAAAATATATTTGCATGATTGCTAGTGTATGAAAGCCTTGCAATAAGCCATGAATTTGTAAGCTTCTAATTGGCCACTGAGTCACTGTGAAACCTCTTTCCTCACCCCAACTCCCATTCAAGTTAGCACAAGTACGCTGATTTGAACCTGACATGACACTTCCCATTCTCCAAGTTCCTTTCACTACTCCCCTCGGCCAAACTCAGAAGCCAAGGGCAACCAGAAGCCAGAAGCAAGGAAGCCCACAGATGCAGGTCAGCTTCCTGGGCAGACAGCCAGGAGAGAAGCATGGAGAATGGATTTGGAAAGGTAACTGGAAATTATCCAGCATAGTCCATGCCTCTTGACCCTGAGGTCCATATTCTTTCTGGGGTAAGACATTTGTGTTCTCTCTCACAGGTGAAATTCTGAATCATCACATTAGGTCATTGTAATCATACTCCTATCTGAAACTTTTAAAAGTCACTCCCAGTGTTACTCATGTAAGGTGGTTAGAGAAAAAGGCAGGGATAGGGAGGAAACAGTTAAATAGAACATCGAGACTCTTTGATTCTATAGTTACTCACCAAAGCCAAGTTTGGTAATCACAGCTGCCTTCTTCTACCACCCATCCCATGTTCCCCTCACCCTCTGCCAGCACCTCTGCTGGATGCTGTTCTTCACTTTACAGTTGAGTCAAGCCTCCATTTCTGCGCAATCCAGGTCCTCAGTGCTCTTCTTTATTGGGTGTTTCAATTTTCCATTGACTGAAACTACCAGACATAAAAGAAGCAAGAGATTCCCTGGAGTAACAAGACATGCTCCGGGGGAGCTCCTGGGCTCCAGACATCGTCCTATTTACCTCTGTTGAGTAGCAGCGATCCAGCTTTCCCCTGAGCAATTAGGATCAATCAGCCCAGCCAGTAAGGTGATCCCTTTCTGCCCTTCTACCTAAAATTAAACACTACATGCTCTCATTTATAAATGGGAGCTAAACAATGGGTACATTATGGACATAAAGATGAAAATAACAGACACTGACAATTCCACAGTGGAGTGGGGTGGGAGAAGGGCGAAAGCTAAAAAATCAACTACTGGGTATGATGTTCACTGTGTGGGTGATGCATATACCAGAAGCCACCTGAAAAATCAACTACTGGGTATGATGTTCACTGTG
>NW_012118465.1:326603-328681 GCF_000951035.1 Colobus angolensis palliatus | reverse complement strand
GTGCCGCAATAAACATACATGTGCATGTGTCTTTATAGCAGCATGATTTATAATCCTTTGGGTATATACCCAGTAGTGGGATGGCTGGGTCATATGGTACTTCTAGATCTAGATCCTTGAGGAATCGTTTGGCACCTTTTTCTTGTTCCCTTACTTCATTGGTCCCAAGCATGGTACCAACAACTACCACATAGGCTGGGAAATGAGCAATTTTGCCATGTGCCTTTAGCTGTTGATGGTGGCACTCTGTAATTAGCACCTTAAGCTCAATTTCAAAAAGACAGTACAATTTTATTTTGTACTTGCAGGTACTTTTTAAACTTATAATCTTTTATTCATACTTTAAAATTAAAACAGAGTAATAGAACCCATAGAAGGAAAGAAATACCCACAAGCCCATACTGATATGAATAAACAGTTAAATAAATAAATGGAGGGAGAAATAATGGCTCTTCCTTACAGAAAAATTTCAATTAATAAATGAAGAAGGAATCAGGGAAATACAACGTTACCATTAAGCAACCACAGTAATAATCATTACAGGCAATATCCAACAATAAATTCCAAAACCAGTAGGCAAAAGTTTGAGGAGATACAGGACATTAACATAGTCTCCAAATATCTCACGCTATTTGTAAATTACAAAAGGAAACATAACAACTGTATAGTGAAGAAACTCAGCAGCACCACCTTAGCCAAGTGATCAAGGTTAACGTCAGCAGTAATAGGGCTTGTTGACATGCTGGACCCCAGTCTGATACGCTGATAAGGACACATGACTTTTGCAGTATTCTTACCAAAAACAGACTTCTAATGTAATTAAGAAAAACGTCAGACAAACCTATTCTGAGAAACATTCTATAAAACAACTAACCAATACTTTGAAAATTGTCAAGGTCATAATGACAAATCAGACAATAGTCACAGATGAGAGGAGACTAAGGAGATATAATAACTAAATGCACAAATGGAACCATGGGATCCTTGACTGGATCCTGAAACACAAAAAGGACATTAGAAGGAAAAACTGGTGAAATTCTAATACATTCTGTAGTTAAATTAATAGTATTGTGCCAATATTAATTTCCAGGATTTAATCATTGTAGTATGGTAAAGTTTTTAACATTAGAGAAATCTGGGAGAATGGTATATGTAAACTCCTTTTCACATATTCATTCAACTTTTTCAATAACTATTATTTCAAAATAAAGTTAAAAAAAGAAAACACAATTAATGTATTATAGTAAACTGCTAGAGTGTTTGGTTTGACATATTGATTGTTTTGATAATTTTCTATGCAAATAAGATATTTAGGCTAAAGAGGAGAAGAACTATCAGGATAGGCAGATCCAAAATGAGAAATTCTTTAGTATATCACCTAATTTCGTCTTGGTTTTCTCCAAACAAAACAAACAGTGGTCACCTTATAAACCTGAGACTCCCAACTTTAATAAAACGTTATCTATTATACTGGCCAGAAAACAAATATCCATAAAACAATATGTCTATTTACATATAAAGTACATAAAGGCCTTTATGGCTTCAGATAATTCCTAAAAATTTAGGATTTCTCTATTCTTAAGGACATTTCAAAGCAAATCACATAAAATATTTGAAAAACTTAAAATATGTAAATATATTTGTTTAATTCAACAATAGAATTTCTAAACTATTCACAAGATTTAAATACAATAAAATTTTGGACAATGTTTTCAAAGTAAACTATATTCTGAAGCCCTAAGGCTATCAGTCCCCCCACTTAATGACTTAATTAATATGTCTCTCTACTTACTCTTTCTTTTCAAAATCGACTTAGCTTTTTGGAGATCTTTAGAATAAGTGTATTGAGTCCTTAAAGAATTCAACTGTGGGATCATATTGGACTTACAAATTAATTTGGGAGAAATACAAGTACTTGATACTACAGTTGGCCCTCTGTATTCACAGATTTCACATCTGTGGATTCAACTAACTGTAGATGAAAAATATTTGGGAAAAAAAGGAATGGCTGCATCTGTACTGCACAAGTGTGTGCTTTTATTCTTGTCATTATTCCCTAAGCAATACAATATAACAAC
>NW_012118465.1:325688-326553 GCF_000951035.1 Colobus angolensis palliatus | reverse complement strand
TTTTGCATTGTTTCAACATGGGGGCAAACTCAAGGGGATTCTAGAATGGCTGTATAAGCTTTGTGGGAAAATGTATTATTTTTTTAAATTAAAATACAAAGTATTATGAAAAGCACTAAATATTGAATTTATATAAATATTCCAAATATTTTTCTAAATTTTTAGTGAGAAACTTGAGCTTGCTTCTGTAAGATATTTATTTTAAAACAGATTGTACACTTAAAATATCTACTCAAGCTTTTTAAACCATGATCTATCTCTTCAAATTCTTTGGATGCCACCATCAATAAGAAACTCTGTTCACACAGGTAAGTGGTAGCAAATGGCAGGGTGTGTATCGTTTTTTTCCTGATGAAATCTTCCTTGCCACTAGTCTGGATGGTTTGATACATTTAAATTGTACTTCCAGAGTACAATTATCCTTTAAATCTATACCTGTTTCCTTTCTTTTATTGACAAATACAATGTTACACTTTTCTGTTATTGCAGCCACACAACCAGAACACAGATCCCAACGGAGCTGTAATATTTTATTAGTTTCAGAGTTTCAATATTTTATCACTTTCAATACTTCACGTGCAGGAGTTTTATTTGGTACTTCTTTACAAAATAAATGATGTGCTTCCAAGCATTTCTTTTCAATAATTCCAATCAGTGTTATTAACTGAGTAATGCTAATATCTGTTTATTCATAAATTCACAAGAAATGCTTTTTTACTTATTAGTCTTTGGAATTCTATTGTTTGTATAAACATATTTCATGATGGCTTTGTGTCTACCAATAGCACTATTGCCAAACGGCACCTTTTTCTTTTTTTTTTTTTTTTATTGTTATACTTTAAGTTCTAGGGTACGTGTGCATAAC
>NW_012118465.1:315772-325638 GCF_000951035.1 Colobus angolensis palliatus | reverse complement strand
TCACTGTGTGGGTGATGCATATACCAGAAGCCACCTGAAAAATCAACTACTGGGTATGATGTTCACTGTGTGGGTGATGCATATACCAGAAGCCATACCTCACCATTATGCAATATGCCCAGGTAACAAACCTGCACGTGTGCTCCTTGAATCTAAAATAAAATGAAATAACCAAAAAAAAAGGAAAAAATTTTAATGATTTACTGGCATTCTCCACAACCTATGTAGTATCTGTACCAGCAAAAAGGCAACTTAAGTGGAGATATGAAATTAATACCCTAATATCTTTCAAGTCTGTAATGGTGACACTAACTCTAGTCACTCCCCCAGGGATGGAGTTTTACTTTGGTTTTCCGGTTTATCATCTCGGCAGAGGGTCAGGAGAAATTCTAGGGGCTTCCCCTTGACCCTCTCTCCACAACAGCTCTTACTTTATAAGAAGGAACCCAGTGTGGACATGCTGCCAGTCACTAAATTCATCTCGTTGCACTGTACATTTTGCGCCCAAAGAAATCATCTCAGGCTTCCTCTTCAGGCAAAATCAGACCCAGAGTCCATCTGTCTCCTCTGCTTTATAATCCTTTGCTGTGATTGATGGACCATTGTGGCATTTTTTTGCCCCTGGAGATTTCCATTCAATACAGAAGCAGTATCTGAAACCCTCAGATACTATTTTGCTCTCTCAGTGCACAGCCCTGATAAATGGTATGTCTGGGGAAGGCTTGGGGAAAGATTCTTACTATATTCCAGTCACCATGTATTAGTCTGCTCAGGCTGCCATAACAAAATGTCACCAGCTGGGTGGCTTAAGAACAGAACTTCATTTCTCACTGTTCTGGAGGCTGGAAGTCCAAGATCAAGGTGTCGACAGGTTTGGTGTCTCCTAAGGGCTCTCTCCTTGGCTCACAGGTGGCCACCTTCTCTCTGTTCTCACATGATCCTGTGTGCATCCCTGGTGTCTCTTCCTCGCATTATGAAGTCATATTGGATTAGGGATCCACTCTTATAACCTCATTTTACCTTAATTACCCCTTGAAAGGCCCTATTTCCAAGTAGTCACCTTGGGGGTTAGGGCATCAATGTATGAATTAAGAGGGGGACACGATTCAGACCATAACATGCCACTATGCAAAGCTCCCCATGTACTATGCAAAGCTCCCCCTCAAACAGACCTGACCTTCATCTTAGGAATCCAGGGCTTCGATCTTCCTTAGACCTGGAAATTGGGTTAAAAGCCATACATTTCCACTACAGCAATTTGAGTTCTTTTCTGTACACCAGACGTAAAAACCTTCCTCCCATATGTGTTAAGTAGCACCTTAGAAGCTTTTCCATGTATTTCATTTCTACAGACCCTAAGATGAATTTGTCATTGCCACAGGATCCTGAAGTTCAAATACTCTAGTTATTATCCTGCCCCGTGGTTAACTGTGATCATTTCACTCACCTTGCTTTTGATGAGAGGTGCCACCATCTGGCCTCTTCCACTCTGCAATCCTGTTCATTCCCATCAGAGCTGAAAACCTGCTGCAACACCCACGCCATCACCTCCAGCCTAGAGAGGGAAGCCCAGTGAGCTCTCCTGGATGCCAGTGTGCCCCTCGCCAATACATTTCTTCTTCGTCCCTTGGTCATCCTGAGATGTGTGATTAATGGACAGCTGTGTGGATTGTACATAACAGATGTACTCCAGCATTCTCATCCCTGAGTTTCCTGTACAGAAATCACTCAACCTTAGCAACATGTGAAAATCACCTGAGGATTCTTTAAATCCCTCTGCCCACATGTCAACACAAACCACTTAAATAAGAATCTCAAGGGAGTCACTCAAGCATCAGTGTTTTTTAAAGCTCCAACTTTAAGGATCATTACATTATGTCAAAGAAATGATAGTGTTTCAGCCTTACTTATTGTAAACCACCACCATATCTAAGCTTCCATTAGTCAACCTAGCAGACAATAAACTAACATCACCTCCAGGTACTCAAATCAGTTCATTGCATCCCAAATCCTTGATGGGCCCACCCTTATTGACAAATTCAGTCCAATCTTGATTGAACACGTTTACAATATATTTCCGTGAACAACACCCAGTTGACAAGTTTCTTTAACTTTTTTGGAGTTTAGGCCATTTCCTTTCACAGTAGCCTTGCAAATTCCCTGTCAGAGCTCTATGGGGGTCATGAGGAGAACTCACATTAGCCTGTGAGGCAACTTGGCTCAGGTGCAGACACTGAAATGCTTCACATGCAGTGGGAAAGGAGAGTGACTGTCTACCTCAGTTGTCAATGGAGCCTCAAGGACATATGAAGGTTCAAAGTTCTCAACTCATATATATATGTCTGATCAAATGTCCCCATGTGGTGTCTCAGAGTTGACTCCTTCCCCATCAGCGCCCTGACTTCGGCATAACAAACCTGGCAGGTTAAGTGATTAATCGGTCCTGCACAACTGTAGCACTTAAGCAGGAAGTACTAAGCTCCATTTTCATTTATTTCTTCCCTGGAACTGCAAGAAATGAGGGATTCCTTCTGCCATGAAGTCTTGCTGATTGTCCACTTTGTTCTCAATGAGATATTCACAGTTTCAATTTATCTTTCTCTCCTGCATGGTCTTCATACCTGTCCAAAGAAGCCAGCTGGCTCCATCATCTGTAGAATCACCATTGTCACCAGAGCACTTGACTTCCTGGTGCCCTGCAATCCACCTGCACTTTTTCTCATGCCACCATGACAATGTAGCGTTACTGCATTTTACAGTCAGCTGTAAGAAATGTCACATTCATTTACCTAAATCGAATTAAGTCTGCTCACTGAATCCCCCACAGTGACCAACCTATAAAAGGGAAGGTAAATTTCAGTCATCACTGGAGTTCTCTCTACCACTAGAAAACTGAGGAAAGATCTAGAGTCCACAATGGTTAACATCATTGCATCTGTTTTTTCTCCTACTCGACGCAACTGTCCAAGGTTACTCACAAATTCACAAAGAGAGGTCTTCACCTCTGCTCTCAAGACCAGAGGGCTGGGTTCCAGACTCGAAAGCCAATATTCCCCAACTTTTTGCATTGTTTCAACATGGGGGCAAACTCAAGGGGATTCTAGAATGGCTGTATAAATATTTGGGAAAAAAAGGAATGGCTGCATCTGTACTGCACAAGTGTGTGCTTTTATTCTTGTCATTATTCCCTAAGCAATACAATATAACAACTATTTACATAGCATTTATGCTGTATTAGGTATTATAAGTAATCTAGAGGAGATTTGAAATATACAGGAGGATGTGCTTAGGTTACGTGCAAATACTATGCCACTTTATATAAGGGCCTTGAGCATCCTCAGATTTTGGTATTCATGGCAGTCCTGAAATCAATTCTCCTGCGACATCTGCATTTGTTCAGATGCTCTTCTATACCATTTTTATATCAGAAAATCTACATAAGACTTTTTAATGTGTTCATTTAGGTTTTGTGTATTTTTGGTTGTTAATCCCTAGATATATGCAGTATTTATTGCTATTATGAGTAGTATATCTTTACCACGTTTTCTAGTTGGTTATCGCTGACAGAGAGAAATGTTGCTGGTGTTTCTAAGTTACCTTGTTTCTAACAACCTTGCTGAACTCTTATTAGTTCTCACAGTTTTTAATTAATCTTTCTTTGTTCTGATAACATAATCTGCAAATAATGACAATTTTATCTCTTTCTTTCCCATGCTTATATCTCTCAGTCCTCTTTATCCCAAAGTATTTTCCAGGATCTCCACTATAACATTAAATAATAATAAGAATTTCTGTCTTGTTACTGATCTCAAAGAGAATAAATTTAAATTTCCTCTATTAGGGTTTTATGCTTGATACAGATTTGTGATATATAGCTTTTCACAGGTTAAAAAAATGCTTTCCTACTAGTCCTAATTTTTTTAAAAAAAATCATCATAAAGAGATGTTGAATATTATCAAATGCTTTTTCTGCATCTATAGAGATAATCATGTGGCTTTTTACTATTTATCTATTAATGTAATAAATTAGAACAATTTTCTAATGCCAACCCTTCCTTGTATTTGTAGGGTAAATCCTACAGGATTATAAAATACTTTTAATACATTGTTAGATTTGAAGAATTAACACCTTATTTAGAACTTTTTAGTCACAATCATAAGTGAAATGGTGCTATAGTGTCTATTACTATTATCTTTTTCTGGTTCTGAAATGAAAATTATACTCACCTCATACAGTAAGTTGGGCAACTTTTGTTCTTTTTTTTCTGGAACAATTTGTGTATAGTAGAAATGAACTGTTCCTTGAAAGTTTGATAATAATCATCCACAAAATCATCCCCATCTAGGGCTTTTAGAAAAAGGAGACTCTAGAATGCCATTTTGGTTTATTTGATGTGTATTGGCCTCTTTCATTTAGGCTTTGGAATTTTTGAGGGCATTTTTTCACTATACTCCTTTTTCTTTTTCTTTTTCTTCTTCTTCTTTTTTTTTCTTTCTTTTTTTTTTGAGATGGAGCCTCCCTCTGTCACTCAGGCTGGGGTGCAATGGTGCAATCTCAGCTCACAGAAACCTCTGCCTCCCAGGTTCAAGCAATTCTCCTGTCTCAGCCTTTGGAGTGGCTGGGATTACAGGCACACACCACCATGCCCGGCTAATGTTTTGTATTTTAGTAGAGATAAGGTTTCACTGTGTTGCCCAGGCTGGTCTTGAACTCCTGAGCTCAGGCAATCCATCCACCTCAGCCTCCCAAAATGCTGGGATTACAGGCGTGAGCCACCACGCCTGACCTGTTTTTGAATATCTATTGATACTGTAGTCTTGCCAGTGCCCTAATGTCAAACAGAACATTTGAATAAATGGCTCTTTTCCTAATGACACCCACTTTTTCTTCACTAAATGATTCTAATACAGGTCCAACAAGAGTTGACCCAGAGATAAATCTAAGATAAACACGCTGAACTATGTACAGTGTGTTCCAAATCACTCCTCTGATTTAAAAACGTTGCTATTACTAATGAGGTAACCTCCCCAACCCGTGTTTTTTCTTCAATTTAACTGACTGCTCTCCTGAAAATAGGGTTCTAGTGAACTCATCCTACTACTTGGTCATATATAGTTAGAAATGCCTGAATCTCAGGTTAGATTCAAATTAGAAGCCCCAACAATACCCACATTTTAGAACTGAACTAATAGGAGTGCAAAAACTTTCTCACTGTCAGGCAAACTTTCCACTTTTCCTAGTCCCTGATTCCTTCCTTGACCCAGGGAATGTCCTGGGGGAAGGATCTTAAGACAGGAGACTCATGGGGAGCGTGAGAGACAAGTTTCTAGAAGGCCATTGCATATTTAAAGAATTAGAAGACGCAGAAAGCTGGATCAAATCTTCTAATCACACAACAAACCAGGGAGTTAACCTGGCTGGCTCAGTTCACTTTGAAACCACTCAGAAGGAAAGAATTTGGGGGCAGTAAAAGTCACTGTGTAACCATTATTTCTGATGTTAAATTCACTTCAACTTAATACATATCAGTACCTCACTTACCTGACCTGGATTAATTATATCTGTCCATTCCATCACTCATACATGTTTCCACTGGAACGATCTAATACATTGCTACTCAAAGTGTGGTCCATGTGTTAGAAGGGGAGAACGTCAAGCTCCACCCCAGACCTACTGAATCAGAATCTGCATGCATTTTTAATAAGACCCCTATGTGATTTATACATGGAGCTTTTAGAAGCACTGCTCTAGCATCCATTTTAATCCATTAGTTGCTATGAAAGGACACTTGTTCAGGTGGCCATATACACTGTGTGCAGAGGGGAAGGCTGCACACAGAGACATTTCCCTGGAAAATGAAGGCAGCCTCAAGGATGGAAGCTGAGGCTCACGTTGTTGCATGTCAGTGCTGCTAATCTCTGCACTATTTCCCCAAATCCCAACCTAGGAAACAAGAATAGAAAGGCTGGGGATGACAGACTCATTGTGTAGCTCGGATTCTGCTGCTAAATGTCAATGAAGCCCACTAGAAGTCACTTTACTTCTCTGTGCCTTTGTTTATTTACCCGTAGCTGAGGAAAACATCTCTGTAATCACTTAGAGCTCAAAGTGTCAATGATTCTAAACAACCATGATGCAACTCAATGACTCCCAACTCTCAGTAACTGCCACTTTGATTTTAGGGTCCATCAACAGAGATGAAGAGTTCTGATGTAAGTAACCATCACTCCATATTACCATTCTGTGCTGTCACTGGTCCACTATATTTAGCCCCCAGTATTATTTAAGTTTCTGCTACAAAAATGCTACATAAACAAACCACAAATATTAGAGACTTATACATGATTATTTCACTCTCAGGTCTGTAGGCAGCTGCAGTTCAGTTGACCTCATGTGGGCTCAGCTGCCCTTCAGCCTTTGAGTCAAGTTCATTATTCTCCATGTTTGTATTCTAGGATATGGGCTGAAGGTACAATCCAGGTTTTTCTCTTTTCATGGCCAAGGGAAGGAGTTCTGAGGAGGCTGGCATAAGCTCGCCATGCTTCCCAAGGCCTTAGCTTGGGACTAGCTCCCAGTCACTTCTGCCCACATTCCCTTGGCAAAAAAGTCACATGACTAAGCCCAAAGTCAAAAGGACAGGGGACTACAGCCCATCAGTAGGGAAGAGAAGCCATGGCAAGAGCGAAGGAAGGAATCCTCATAGGTGCACACACACACACACACACATAAGGCATAATCATAAAGCAAACTAAGGAGCCACCTAATATCCTTGTGGACTTTGGTAACTTATATAGACACAAAATGGGGATACAGCTGGGAACGCTGGCTCACTCAAACGTGAGAATCAGATTATTTCTGTACATGCCTGGTCCAGCTATCTGTGGACTGACTAGAAACCTTCCCCAGAAGAATGTGAGGAGAATTCTAAGAGAGAAATCACTCCAAGGGAAGACAAAACAAGGCTTGGTGAGGTTAACCCAGGGACAGCATCTCAGTTATTAAGCAAAAGAAGGGACTTTGAGTTTACTATGCTCTCTGTGACTCGATCTCTGTGACTTGGATTTGCCTCCTGAAGCAGCCCCCATTGGCCTCCCATCTGAGAATCCCTTTCCAACTACACCCTGGCCACCACGCAAGCTGGTGCTGTGAAGATACAGGTGCTTCAGGCACCATAGCTGGCCAGCCTGTGCAGAGCTGCAGCAGCAGCCTTAGCAAGAGCAGGGGAACAGCAGGAGTGGACTCGTTGTGAGTCCATGTCCACACTCAGAGATGGAGCACCTTCAAGTCTGAAAAGTAACCCCATCTCTAACCCATGGGCTGGTGAGACCTGACATGGAACTTATTTTAAGGTCCACTCAGAATTACTGTGAATGCAAAGCACAATGTACATCTATGTAAAGACTGATTACTATCCCAGGGGCTAGGCCCAAATGACATTTTTGGGATAATGACAGTGACACTGACAAAGGATGATGTAGACCACAGGTTTGGGAACCACCCATGAACTGTGGTCAGCCAGCAGGACTCCACAGCCTGCTACAGAGCCCTTGGAAGTATATTCTGGAGGTAAAGCAACTCACTCTTACACTCAAATATTTCCTGAATGCCTCCCATGACCCAGGAGCTAGATTGAACAACGAGAACTAAGCGTTAGTAGAGCTATCCAGAGACGTTGATTTCCTTGATGCCACTGGGGAATTTGGAAATAAAAATACCTGGAACATGCCCTTTAAGCCTTTGCCATAGATACCAAGTTTCAAAAGTAGCTGGAAAGAAAGTCAGGCAGCATCAGAATGACCCTGGCCACCCTACCCAGGAGGTGGCTTAGACAGTAGGACAGGCAATGGGAGAGCCTAGTCAACCCAGTGTGAGAATCATTTAGACCGTGTGGGATCTGTCAGTTCAGTGAGATTACAGACCAGAGGGTGAGCCTAGAATGTCAGTAGGTAAAGCAAGGAATAGAAAGAGGTAATTGCCCAAAGATAACTTTTCTTGTTTCAACTTTTTTTGGGATTATGATAAAACCTAAGAGGGTGGAGTCAAGATTTAGCCACATGCAAGCTGTGAAACTTTGGAGACAGATGTCATTAGCCCCTCTGTGGCCTTGTCTTAATTTAGATTCTAGGCATAGTCCACACAAGGACCTTGCTGCCAATTTCCATATGCTACAAGGTTGCCTCTGACCCCTTGTGAGGGTCAGCTGGATCCAAGTTTGTTGGAAAACCTGATATTGGATTCTCCCACCCAATATTCATCCCAGACTTTATGTCTCAAATATTACACAAGTCTTTGTTTCTTCTGAAATTAGAGAAAACAAAGGGAGGCCAGCCTGCAATGACATGCCAATGACATGGAGATGATACTTACATGGAAGCACTTTGAGAAGTACAGAGTTCAAAACTAGAATGAGCTCTCCACCCCACTCATCTCCAGAGGGGCTCAATAATCCATGATATCCAAATTAAAATCAGTGCTGTATGTGGTCTCCAGTTTTGATATCACATAGGCAGGCTGGCCTCTATTGCAGGGGGCCACAGTGAACCAGCAGAGTAAGGCCACAGACTCAAAGGAGGGGGTCCTGCCCACCTCCTCAGCTTGCTGTGCCCTGCATGCTCGGCCCTCCTTCTGTTAAGGCACTGCCCACACCGTGTTGTTACTCTCTTCTACATTCAGGCCCAGGCTTCAGCAGCCCCGTCTCCACATCCCCTGGTGGGTACTGGAGCATCCAAAGGGCTCTGCAAGAAATGAACACTCACAGTGCCCGACACAGTGCCAGCGACAGTCAAGGAGGCCTGGAAAGAGCTAAGGCCTTGGAATCAGGTACTTCTGGATTTGAACTCTGGGTCTGATTCTTATGAGTCCTATGACCTTGAGCAGATTACTAAACCTCTCTGAGTTTCAACTTTCTCATCTGTAAAATGGTGAGGATGCCTGTCTCAACACATTACTACAGATGCAACCTTGTAGCATATGGAAAATGGCAGCAAGGTCCTCAGCACAGGGTAGGGGCTGACGCTGTTTTTCTCCCCAGCAACTGCTGCCAGTAGAACCTTCTTTCCAGTTGCCCTATGGAAGTTCTTAGTGCTTTCTTGGGAGGAGTCAAGGACCCTGGTCACCTGACAGCTTGCTTTTCTTAGGCTTCTCTGCATCTGTGTAGACGGCTGGGAAACAGTCACAGGACTGACCAGCCACAGACAAGGCCTCCTACCTCTGGGACTCAGTTGAGAAGAGACTGGGGCAGGAAAGCTCCGGGGCCAAGTCTCCCCAGGATGCCATTCTCCTCTCTAAAACCCAGCACAGCTCTCCCCAGAGAGCCCAGTGCCTGGTGACTGTCCCCAGATCTCAAGGATTCCAGGTCAGTTTGAAAATTGCCCCACCTACTGGGAATACAGCCATTAGCATCATTCATAGTCTCTAAACAGTTGTGCTTAGAACTGTGTTCTCCAACTTCTAAGACTCCATGCCCTTTGGGAATATAGTCAACAAATACTTTTGAACACCTGCTATATGCCAAGTACTGTTCTAGGTGCTAGAAATGCACTACAAAGAGAAACATTCCTTCCAGAGATTACATGGGTATAGATATGAAGTAAACAAAAAAAGTAAAATTAGAACTAGAAAGTAACTAATGTATTTCATTCGAAAGTGACAAGTGCTTTGAGAAGAAAGCAATGGAGAAGGATAAGAAGGCTAGGGGTAGGGCGGAGCAAGATGGCCGAACAGGAATAGCTCCAGTCTTCAACTCCTGGCCCAAGCGACACAGAAGACCAGTGATTTCTGCATTTTCAACTGAGGTATTGGGGTCATCTCACTAGGGAGTGCCGGACAATCGGTGCTGGTCAGCTGCTGCAGCCTGACCAGCGAG
>NW_012118465.1:315160-315708 GCF_000951035.1 Colobus angolensis palliatus | reverse complement strand
CCCCACCTACTGGGAATACAGCCATTAGCATCATTCATAGTCTCTAAACAGTTGTGCTTAGAACTGTGTTCTCCAACTTCTAAGACTCCATGCCCGTTGGGAATATAGTCAACAAATACTTTTGAACACCTGCTATGTGCCAAGTACTGTTCTAGGTGCTAGAAATGCACTACAAAAAGAAACATTCCTTCCAGAGATTACATGGGTATAGATATGAAGTAAACAAAAAAAGTAAAATTAGAACTAGAAAGTAACTAATGTATTTCATTTGAAAGTGACAAGTGCTTTGAGAAGAAAGCAATGGAGAAGGATAAGAAGGCTAGGGGTAGGGCGGAGCAAGATGGCCGAACAGGAACAGCTCCAGTCTCCAACTCCTGGCCCAAGCGACACAGAAGACCAGTGATTTCTGCATTTTCAACTGAGGTATTGGGGTCATCTCACTAGGGAGTGCCAGACAATCGGTGCTGGTCAGCTGCTGCAGCCTGACCAGCGAGAGCTGAAGCAGGGCGAGGCATTGCCTCATCTGGGAAGCGCAAGGGGGAAGGGAA
>NW_012118465.1:297080-312409 GCF_000951035.1 Colobus angolensis palliatus | reverse complement strand
CAAGTATACATATGTAACAAACCTGCACGTTATGCACACGTACCCTAGAACTTAAAGTATAACAATAAAAAAATAAAAATAAAAATAAAAAAGAAGGCTAGGGGTGGGGGTACATACTCTCAAATCTGGAAGAGGTGATGTGGGAAGGCCTCCCTAGAAGGTGATACTTAAGCAAAGACTAAAAGGAGAAGAGGGAGAAAAATTATGGGAACACTGGGAGAAGTGCATTTTGGGCAAAGAAAAGAGCAAATGCAAAGGCCCTAAAGCAGCAGCTCACCTGGTGTGGACAACATGCAAAGCACACACTGCCCACACCCTCTTCAAGGACGAGCTCCCTGCCTAGTCACTGGAGCAGTGACTCAAACCGGGACGGTGTCTAATTTACCTCAGATAGTCTCACAACGGCAGGTCCTACTAAAGGCAAAAAAAAAAAAAAAAAAAAAAAAGAATTCAAACTGACCTGGTGGTTTAACACTAAAATGTTTTCAGGGAGCCAATGTTCCAAGAAATAGGGTCAACCGCCAATAGCTCACTAGCACCCAAGCTTCCAGTTAAGGGCACTCAGCTCACAGCCCACCTGCACGCAAGCATCCCGTCTGCAAGCATTCAGCCTAAGCAGCCCTACGTCATCTGTAGCCCTTGCCTCTTTGCAGACAGCCTTCCCTCTGCTGTATTGCCCGTTGCTGCCTTGCAACGTATCTCTCCTTTTCTCTAAATAAATCTGCCTTTCTAAATTCATTATTGTCTTAATTAATTCCTTTATCACCATGCGCTGGCCTCACACAGCCGTTAACCACGACAAATTGCATCCTCAAAGATACTTAACCCGAGGAAAAAACTGCCACAAGGTGGCGCCACATTGCACCAAGGGAACAGATGGATTTGTCTTGCACGTGGTCCCCAGAATTGCTCACAGGCTAGCTGCAGATGCCTTCTAATAACACAATTCTACATTTTATGCTAACTAAGTTTGGGACCCAATTTATTGCCTAATTTGGGATTTTAAATGTTAAACCAGAGGCTGGAAAAGATTCCTAAGGAGGCAGATACTGATAAAGGAAAGAGAAGGGCCTTCAGCATATGCTAACATTTGAGCAGAGTTTCTTGATCTTGACACCATGGATATTTTGAGCTGAATAATTCTGTGTTACGGGGACTGTCCTGGGCATTAGCAGCATCTCTAGCCTCTCCCCACTAGATGGCAGTAGAAACACCCTCAAACACAACCGTAGACCTCTCCAGCCATTGCCAAATGTCCAGACATTGCCAAATGTCACCTGGGGAGCAAAATCAGCCCATAGTGGAGAAGCAATCATTCAGAGGACAGAGGACGCAGCAAAATCAGAAAGGAGACCAAAGACAGCGGCCAGAGGGGAGGAAACCAGGAGAGTGTGGATAGTGCAGCCAAGGGAGGAAAGGTCCTAAGGAAGAGAGAGTGACCGATTGCATCCAACAGCGAGTACCTAAAGGTAGGATGGCTGTACCTCTGCTTTCCTAAGACGGCCCCAATTTATACCTCTTGTCTGGGTACAACTAATAATATGCTTCCTTTCATTTCTTAGGAGTGTTGCAGTTAGGATCATTTATGTGCTCACATGACTCACAAGTCAAATAAGAGGAGAGCAGAGACAGCACTGGGTTTGGCCATGTGTAGGCTGGTGATGGCCTCAGCAAAAGCAGTTTAGGTGCAGTGGCAAAGACTACAGCCACTTTGGTGTGTACTTTGGGAGCGAGTTTAAAATAGAATAGGAGAAATTACAGAAAGGGGGGCCTCTATAACACTTTCTATGGGTTTTGCTATAATTAGGGATAGAACAACATGGAAAGAGAGATGGAGAGAGTGGTGGAGATGGGAGAAACAGCTGTATGCTTTGTGCCAGTATAACTTGTCTGCTGAAGAGGAACCATGATGATGCCGGAGCATGAGGGGACTTGCTAGAGGCACGTCCTGAGCAGGTGAGAGAGTACAGGATGAGTGTAAAAGTTAAAAGGACTTGGATAGAGCATAGTCAGCTCACCCCAAGGGATAGCAGAATAGGCCTAGGTTGGGGGTGCCATGCTGGCAGATGGGCAGAGTGGTGGCAGTGCGTGGCATTTGTTTATGTTTGCTTCTGTGTTTCAAGTGAAATAGGAAACAAAGTCATCAGCTGAAAATGACGTGGAGGTGTTGGAGGTTTGCAGAGAGAGAAGAACATATGAGATACTCACCTAGGAACCCAGGAGACTGAAGGAACTAAGGAAAACACATAATGTGTTGCCAGGCAGCACTGAGGCATATGCAAGTATATTGACACATAGTGCCTGGTGCGTGTGTGTATTTTTCCAACCTCCATCAGCCATGCTGTGCGGGTGCCGGCACAGAGCAGGGATAAGGCTAGACTCAACCAGGGCTGTGGTTTTGCCACATAAGGATGATGAAGTAAAAGGGGCAGAATTGTTGACAGTGGCTGCAAGGGAGTGATTCCAACAGGCCTTGGAATTTCATCTGGGTAATAAAGGAATGAGAACCCTAGTGGGGTGAATAGTGGTGAAAAGGTGGATGACTTAATGGATTGCATGGATCAAAGGATTTTTTGACTCACGGGATAAGAATGAAGAGGTTGGAATGTGAGGTCACAGATTAGGATATTAGAAACTAGAATTAAGGAGGGGCTGGAGTTATTGGTAATGATCTGGCAGTAAGTGGCTAAGCTGGGGGATCATTGCAAGGTTATCGGAGGGAAGAAAATTAAAGATCTGAAAGGCTGCCCCACTAGAAGGAATGTCTATGTGTGTATTGAACCATCAAGGATTGGGACAGGGTTCTGCTGCAGCAAGTGACAGTCACCCTCCAACAAATGAAGGGGAGGGACAGGAAGATGGTGAATGACTGCCATAAGAGGACACACTAGAGGGCGGCAGGAGTTGGAGCTACCACAGTGAATTGGAGGAGGAAGAATGATCTGGAAGCATCAAGGAGGACCTTACTCCATCCCCGGGCCCTGTGACATAAGAGTTAAGGGAGGAAAAAAGACAGCCACCCCTGGAAAGGACTGAGATAAAGCAGTACCCTCAGGCAGAGCCAGGTTGCAGTAAAAGCAGGAGGGTGAAGGGAAGGGTTAAAGAAGAGGTACAGAAACATGCTGAGGATGAACCAAGCATTCCAGAGACACCCTGGAAGAGCCCCTGGAGGTGGAGAGGAGTGGATGGAATTGGAGCAGAAGATGCAAAAAGCCATATCAAAATTACAGTGCAAGAGATGAGGATGGCCTGGGTGATTGATGCAAACAAGGATAAAGAAAATAATGAATTTTGCCCCCGTTTTCAAAGACAGATAGCAGCAGCAAGACTGAAACTCTGAGGAAAGTCGTATTCCCTCCTCCTCCAACATAGCACACACACTGACAAGAACAATACACAGACTCCTGGCCAATGGGCTTCAGAACTGAGGAGGATCATTAAATTCAAATGTTCATCACTGTATGAAATCTCCCTGGGTCCTACCCTTCCTTCCCTACCCTCCTGCACTTGGGCCGGGGCACGGCAGTGATTCTCTCACCTCTCAGAGTGGAGCTAGTGTTGGCTGCATTGAAGGCTCCAGGTACGCACACAGGACAGACATTCCTGGACCAGAGTGCACAGAATGAGGCTCCAATGCACCCTGTTAACTGCAGGAAGAATGAATGAGCCTCTGGTATGGGCTGGGACAGAGAAGGGGATTCAAGGGGTCCGGGAGGGTTTGGGTGGAACCTATCAGGAGCGGCAGCACAGACTCCTTGGGAAAGTGGCCAGGATTTAGCCACATTCACCAACAGGATAATCTGGAGAATTTTCTAGCTTGAGTTTCTGGGAGAAAGCAGATTTCTGGATTATCTGGTAACAAGTAACAGGGCCAAGTTCATCCACAGCCATCTGCAGTGTTAGCACCTTAAGCTGAGTTCCTTGCACTGGGATGCTGTCACTGCCAAGTCAGTGTGAGAAGGTCCTTGGCTGAAGGACTGAAGAGCTTGGGTAAGTGATTTCACCTAAGCCTCTATCCCTTGCTCCGGTAAGTCAGAGCCCTTTATGGCTCCTTGCAGGCTTGACTTCAGGGTTAACAAGAAAATGAAGGTACAAGTGCTTTGTGAACTCTAAAACTCCAGACCAGTCATTCTCAAAGTGCCGTCCACCAGTCCAGCACATCAGCATCACTGGAAGCTTGTTTGAAATGCAAATCATAAGGTCCTGCAGAGCTATGTATGAATTAGACACTCTGGCAATGGGGCCCTGCAATCTATTTCAACAGGTCCTCCAGGTGATTTTGATGCAAGTTAAAGCCTGAGAAATTCTGTATTATACAAATGGATGTCAACTCAAGCTGCTCTTCAGAATCATCTATAGCACTTGTTCACCTGAATCCCTGAGAATGGAGCCTCAGGACTGCTATTTCTCAAAGTTTGCCTGGTGATCCTGAGATGGGGTTTGGGGGACAGAGATCCAAGGTGCTACCGGGTGTGAGGAATTGTTAGAAGGCAAACCTGGCTGTCATCTAGGGCGCTTAAAAGGTACAGATCCTAGGATTCTGCCTCCTACAGCTCAATCAGACTTTCCTAGAATGGGATTGCTGTCCAATGGCATGCCCCCTGGGTGACTCTGATGTACAGCCTGGGCTGGGAACCACCAGAGGATTACCTTCCAATGACCAAGCTGACAAACTCGCTTCAGGCTCTGAGTTTCACATTTGATTTTCTAGCCCCTGTCCTTCCGTGGATCACCTGCCCCCTTCCCTCCTAACCAGGAGCACAGTCAGTGGAAGCACTAATGCGGCCTCTGCTTGGCTCAAGACAACAGGTGGAAACGTGACCATAGGTGTACAGGGCTGCCTGCCATGTATTAATAGCTACAGATTTGAAAGATCCAAGGACAAGAGACTAGAAAAAAATTTAAAACAGCCAAGCATTGGCCCAATATGGCATTTTAGAAATCCACCAAATATTAAGACGCTTTTTGAAAAATATCCAGAGCAATCATGTAAAAGTGCTTAATTATTAATAAAAGCTAACATTTGTTGGGTACTTCCTGTGGGTACTTCCTGGCACTAGGCTAATTATGTTTTTAGGAGTTAGCTCAAATGCTCCCTGTCATAATTATGTGAAGAGATATAAATATTAGCTCCATGGTACAGATTAAGAAGAGGTTACATAAATAAAAAGGAATGATACTCAAATTAGTAACCCGAGCCCATGCTCTTAAACACTATGCTGTTATTTGTCGACTTGTACATAGGTGGCAAAAGTCAAACGCTAAATTGACTTCTGTCCACTTCCATCCAAGATGAAGTACAAGATTCAGATACGCCCTTCCACATTAAACAACCTAGGAATCAGACAAAATATACAAAGCATTGTTTATTACACATTGGATAACAGACAGCACTAGATAGTGGTGTCTGAGGAAAGCAGTGAAATGAGGTGAGTCTTAGAATTGCCCCAGTTTACTATGGGGCATAGTAAGGGCGTAGCTGCAGCACAAGGAAGCAGAACCCAACAGAGACTGGTGTTCACCTGAACTGAGGAAACCAAGTTGAAAATTTAGGAACACTAACACAGTTAGATATGTAGGCAAGAGTATCAGAGAGGAGACAGTTCCAGGGAAAAAGAGTTTTACAGAGAGAGAGGGAAAGAGAGAGAGAGCTCCAGAGACCTGCAGAAGATTCTCCTAAAGTCACTAGCTGAGTACTGATCAGCGCATACATGTAAGGATATTACTCAATATGTGGAAAAGAACAGAAGGAATGATGTCCAAAGCTCACCCAAGGACAGGAATCATTTATGTTTCCACCAGCCAGAGTGGAACACCCTTGTAATGCATACGGAGTATGAGGAAATGAATATTTCCTCAATAATAAGTTCAAATTAACTGAGACTAAAGCCTGCCTGCTTTGTCTGGACATGCCTAACAAAGTTTTGAGGGAAGCCTCAAAAGAATGAAACTGTGTCCAAGTAACTTAACTGTGTCCCAGAACAAAACTCAAGAATATTTAAAGAAATATTAAAATATTATCAAACCCAACAAGGTTAAATTCACAATGTCTGGCATCCTATAAAAAATTACTAGGCTTGAAAATTGGCAGGAAAATATTAATCATAATGAAGAGAAAAATAGCAATCAATAGAAACAGGCTCAGAAATTATACATGTGATAAAATCAGCAGACATTAAAGGGTTATGATTATTTTACATGTTAAAGAAGGTAGAGAAGAGCATAAGCATATTAAAGAGAGACAGAAAAGTCCCTGTGCTCACACAGGGCCAGGAGCAGTGCCTGTTTTCACCAGTCAGGTGGGAAAACTTCATATTTCATGGAGCACTGGTAGAGTACACAGTGTCTTGCCTTAGTAGAGGGATAAATGCTGTTCTGTTCTCACCTAACCCATCTTAAAAGAAAACCTGAAAGGATCAAACTGTATTCAAGTAACCTAATCACATCCTAGCACACAGCTTGACTAGTTACAGAAATACAAAATATTAATATCTAGAAACACAAAAATAATGTCTAGCACCCAACAAGGTAAAATTCACAATGTCTAGCATTCAACTGAAATTTTCTAGGCCATCAAAGAAGCAGTAAAATATGACCCCTAAGGCCAGGCACAGTGGCTCACGCCTGTAATCCCAGCACTTTGGGAGGCCGAGGTGGGTGGATCACCCAGAGGTCAGGAGTTCAAGACTAGCCTGGTCAACATGATGAAACCTCATCTCTACTAAAAATATAAAAATTAGCCCAGCATGGTGGCGGGTGCCTGTAATCCCAGCTACTCAGGAGGTTGAGGCAGGAGAATTGCTTGAACCTGGGAGAAGAAGGTTACAGTGAGCCGAGATCGCACCATTGCACTTCAGCCTGGGCAACAAGAGCAAAACTGCATCTCAAAAAAATACGTATATATATGACCCTTCAGCCTGGGCAACAAGACCAAACTCCATCTCAAAAAAATACATATATATATGACCCATAAAGAGGAGATAAATCAACACTTCAAAACTGACCTAAACTTACAAAGATACTATAATTAACAGAAAATGACAGTTTACTAAGTACTCCATATGTTCAAAAAGTGAAAGGTTGAACATACTAAGTAGAGATGTATAAGATGTAAGAAGACCCAAAATGAACTTTTAGAGTTGAAAACTACAATATTTAAGATAAAAATACACTGGATGGGATTAATAGTAGATTATACATTGCATAAGATTTTTAAAAAATGAGCCTGAATACAGCACAGTATAAACTACCTTAAACAAAAACACAGAGAGAAAAAATGACTTTAGAGACTTGGTTCTTATCCTCTATTTGCTTTTAAACAGAGGATAAGGGGCAGAAAAAAGTGTTTGAAGAAATCATAATTTTTAAATTTCCACCTGAGATAGGAATAGCACTGGGTAGTTGCAGGAGGTTGGAAAGACCCAAACAGCAGTTAAAACAGGAACTAGGCAAAGAAACTGCAGGATAACAGTAAACCTAAAATAAGGGAGAGAAAACAGCCAAAATGCTGATCCAGGAGACATGTCCATGACTCTTGGGCAAATCCAAACAAAGGAGAAGTGGGGGTGGGTAACTGGGAGGTCCCTAAAATCCTGTCCTTTTCCAGAATACCTTATGACTATTTCACTTCCTAACTAAAGAAACGCTCATAAAACCAGAAACCAAAACTCTCTTGTGTGCGACTCATTCTTACAAGCATGCCCTTCTCTCTTAAGAGAGAGCACTTCTATTGCAAATAATGCTGCAGCGAACATACGGATGCATGTATCTTTGTAATAGAATGATTTATATTTTGGGAGGTATACACCCAGTAATAGGATTGCTGGATCAAATGGTATTTCTGGTTCTAGATCTTTGAGGAATCCCCACACCGTCTTCCACAATGGTTGAACTAATTTACATTTCTACCAACACTGTGAAAGCATTTCTATTTCTCTGCAACCTCGCCAGCATCCGTTGTTTCTTGACTTTTTAATAATTGTCATTCTGACTAGCATGAGAGATGGTATCTCATTGAAGCTTTGATTGCATTTCTCTAATGATCAGTGATGTTGAGCTTTTTTTTTGGTCATATGTTTGTTGGCTACATGAATGTCTTTTTTTGAGAAGTATCTGTTCATGTCCTTTGCCCACTTTTTAATGGTGTTTTTTTCCTTGTAAATTTGTTTAAGCTCCTTGTAGACTCACAATATCAAAGACATGGGATCAACCTCAATGTCCACCAATGATAGACCGGATAAAGAAAATGCAGTACATATACACCATGGAATACCATGCAGCCATAAAAAAGAATGAGACCATGTCCTTTGAAGGGACATGGATGGAGCTGGAAGTCATGATCCTCAGTAAACTAATGCAGGAACAGAAAACCTAACACTGCATGCTCTCACTTATAAGTGGGAGCTGAACACTGAGAACACATGGACACAGAGAGGGGAACAACACACATTTGGGGCCTCTCAGGGGTGAGGTGGGGGAGAGACAGCATTAGGAAAAATAGCTAATGCATGCTGGGCTTAATACCTAGGTGATGGGTTGATAGGTGCAGCAAACCACCGTGGCACACACTTACCTGTGTTAACAAACCTGCACATCCTGCACATGTACCCCAGAACTTCAAAATAAAAAGAGAGAACACTTCTCTCCTAAGTGTCTTTTGCTTTGCAATAAAAACTTCCTGCCTTTCACTTCATTCTGACTTGTCCCTGCATTCTTTCTCGTGATGGTGTCAAGAACCTAGACACTGGCTGGGGCTGGGGATTCACCGGCATCCAGAGACCCTCCTGAGCCATCCAGCAATGCAACTTTGATACAAACTATGAAATCACAGATCCAAGAAGCTCAAAGAACCCAAGCATAAGAAACACGATGAAACTACATGAACAAACACCAGAAACAGATTGTTCAAAATCAGTGACAAGGAGTAAATCTTAAAAGCAACCAGAACAAAAGATACATTATATAAGCAGGAGTAAAGATAAGTATGACAGCAGATTTACAAATAGAAAAAAACACAAGTGCAGCAACAGAAACAAACTATCAATGCAGAATTCTATACCTAGTGAAAATTTCCTCCAAAACAAAGGTGAAATAAAAACTTATTTTCAGGAATACAAAAGTTGAAAAAATTAATCACTAGCATTCATCACTGCAAGAAATGTTAAAGGAAGTCCTTTAGGCAGAAAGAAAATGATACCAGGTGAATACCTTGATCCCCACAAAGAAATAAAAAGATCCAGAACAGATAACTTAATGGGTAAACATGTAATTTTCATCAACAAGTGAAGGAGTAAACAAATCATGGTATATCCATATGATAGACTACTACTTAGAATACAAAAGAAGAACTACTTATGCACATGATAACATGAATGACCCTCAAAATTTTTCTTGAGTGAAAGACACCAGATCAAAACAAAGTACATATTATATGATTCTGTTTATTTAAAACTCTATAAATTGCATGCTATTCTATAGTGACAGAAAGAAGATCAGTGGCTGCCTGGAGACAGGAAGAGATTACAAACAGAAATGAGAATCCCTTAGGAGGTAATGGACAAGTTCATTGCCCATCATATGTATACAGCCATAATGGTTTTACAGACACATATATATGCACACACATACATAAATATAAGTTATCAAATTACAGTAAGTCCTGATTTAATGTCATTAAGTTCTCGGAAACTTCAACTTTAAGCAAAACGATGTACAATGAAACCAATTTTACCATAGGCTAATTGATACAAAGAAGAGTTAGGTTTTACAGCATATTTCTGATCACAAGAACATCATCAAACTTGTAAATAAAGACACAAAACACTTCTAATATTAAATATCAAAATAAATATGAGTTATACTGAATTTAAGAAAGATTAACAAAAATAAGTAAGATCATTATTTACTGGATTTTCGGTAAGCAGTGAGTCGTGGTGGTAATAGTGGAAGTGGGTTAAGTCAAGAAATAAGTGTTTGCAAAACAAAAATTTTAAAGAGCCTCTCCTACCACCACACATCAAACAAGAAAACATGGTGGGCTTACTAAGCACTTTTGTACCACATCACATCCTATGCATTTGTATGATTATCGTAAATGTTTTATGATATTTTTCAGAGACAGGGTCTCACTCTGTTTCTCAGGCTGGAGTGCAGTGGTGCAATCATAGCTCACTGCCAGTCTCAACATCCTGGACTCAAGAGATCCTCCCACCTCAGCCTCCAGTGTAACTGGGACTACAGTTGTGTGCCACCATGCCCATCTATTTTTTTTTTATTATTTTTTGTAGAGACAGGGGTTGTGCTTTGTTGCCCAGGCTAGTCTTCAACTCCTGGGCTCACGCAGTCCTCCTGCCTCAGCCTCCCAAAGTGCTGGGATTTCAGACATGAGCCAGCAGCACCTTGACTAAAAATTTTATTTCACAATAATTATAATTCATTCCTTCATTCATTTTACAACCTACTTGCTCCAGTTCAGGATCTCGGGTGACCAGAGCCTATCCTGGCAGTTCATGCACAGGTCAGGAAACAGCCCCGGACAGGGCACCATCCTACTGCAGGAGGAAGCTGTACACCCACACTCACTCAGACTGGGAACATGCAATGAACCTAACGTGCACTTTGTAATGTGTGTTATATGCCCACCAGAACGGCTACAATTTAAAAGACCAACCATACTGAGCATTGATCAGGATGTGACACAACTAAATCTTTTAAGCGCTTCTGTGTAAAGGGCACAGCCACTTTGGAAAATAAGTTGGTAGTTTTTCAAGTCAAATATACCCAAACTGTATGATCCACTTCTCAACAATGAAACAAGAGAAACAAAAGCAATGTCTACACAAAGATGTATACACAAATGTTCATAGCAGCCTTCGTTATACTAGCCCCAAGTTGAAACAAACCAAATGTCCATTACCAGATGACCGGAACATACAAATTGTGGCATATTGATACAATGAAACACTACTTAGTAATAAAAAAGAAAGAGCTGTCAATATATGAAGCAACATGGATGAATCTGAAAACAATGATGCTAAGTGAAAGCAGCCACACAAAAGTTACATACTGTGTGATCACAGCTACATAAAATTACAGAAAAGGCAAACTAATCTATAGACAGAAAAGCAGATTAGTGGTTACCTAGGGATGGGACAGAAGGGAGGAAAGGACGGATTGCAAAATAGCACAAAAATATTGGAAGGATGACAAATATATTTATCATCTTGATTGTGGTGATAGTTTAATGGGTGTATATATAGATAAAACCTCATCTAATTGAATACTTTAAATATATGCATTTCATTGTGCATCAGTTATTTATCAACAAAGCTATAAAATAATACATGCCTACATACATTTTAAAATATTCAAAATCTCACATAGTTATATACATAAATGCAACTGAATATGTATTTAGCTGTTTTAACAAGCCAAAAGGACTGGTTAAACTCATAAGAGTGGCTGTTTCTGGGAAGGGTGAAGGAAACAAGAGGTGGAAAAGAGGATGAGAGCCAGAAGAGACCCTTGTAATGATTCCTTTCCTTTATTAAAAATATACTGACAGTTAAAGCTGAGAGGTGAGAATAATATTCTCACGGTTTTTGTGTCCCTAAAATTTCACAAACTAAGTGAAACGGCAGAAAGCGAAAAAATAAACCTAAGTAAATATTATACTGATCAAAAAGAGATTTAAAATGGAGGTTAGACACATGAGGCTTACTTTCTCAAAAAAGTAGAATCTGCAGGGAAGTTTAACAACGGTAAAGAATGAAAGCTGGTAGCTTCTACCAGCCCAAAGCCTAAAATGTTCTGCTTATTATAATTCATAGGTAATATATTTTATGTTTGCAAATGAATGTAGTGATTTTAGACCTCACTTTTAGAGGTGCTAAAAATGCAAAGTACACATTCCAAGTCTTCTCAATTTTCCTTCTCTTTCCATGAATGAAAAATATACATATTTGATGATTTCCAAGTTCATACAATTGATCTTTCTCTTAATTTTCTCTTACCAAACTCCCTCCCTCATTCAGCCACCAGCCAGTCCGACTGTGCCACCTGCACAGCAGCCCTCATACCATCTCACATCAGGATCCTGCCCAACCTGCGAGGAGCAGCAGCAAGAAGGAGGCAGAACCTCCATGCTGAGCATCTCGGGGCTTTCTCAGAGACTCCAGAGGACCCTGACAGGGACACAGCCTGGCCAGCAATCCATGTTGCCAGCTGTATGATTGTGGGCAGGTAAATTCTCAATTTAAAATGGGTGTAATAATAACATGTTCTTCCCAGAATGAGCTTTATGAAGATCATATGGCTGTTTGGAACTCAGAAAAGCACTGGTGAGGATGCCAACAGGGGAGCCAACAGCCTATAAATAATCATTTAAGAAAGAGCATGAATGCAATTTCTTAGGAACAAAGGGCAGAGTGGAAAGATGCCCAGGACTGAGTTGGACAAGCTGCACCCTTTAGTGGCTCAGCCCATGGGCTGACAAGGAAAATGGAGGAGTTACCAAAGAAGGTGGAAGGAAGCCAGGAGAGTGGCCCTCAGCCTGCCCAGGGCAGGGCTCAGTGGGAGAGAAGAAGATCTGTTATAAATGCTGCCAGGAGGTCGAGTCATGTTAAAATGTCCATGTGAAAACATCCACTGTGTGTATCTAAAGAGAGTGGCTGTAAAACAGGTCAGGGTCAATGGTCTCATTGTCTCAGATGTTACCTGCACACATTGTCTCACGACCAAGAAATTACGCAGCATGGACACAAAGGGTAAGGTTGCAGCGAAAGTTTAATAAGTGAAAGAAGAAGGCTCCCTGCAGCGAAGAGGGGAGCCTGAGTGGGTTGCCACTTTGACAGCTGAATCCGAAAGCTTTTATAAGAAACTCCTCTCATCTCTGTAGCTGTTTGAGTAACTTCTCTGATCTGTAAAACTGTCTGTATAACTCTCCCTTATCTATGCAACTGTGGGATGTCTCCAGGTAAGCATAAAGTTAGCTTCTCTTGTTTGCATAACTGTGGGTTTGTTTTAGGCAAGCCCCCATCCACTCCCTGTGTAAGCTCCCATGGAGCCCACCATGTACATGTCTGAGAAGTGGAGGACATTTTTTCTGGGAACTCACTAATCATACAAAGAGCAAGAGGCTTCTGTGCTGCTTATCTATTCAGGTGCAGCCTGAGTTTTCCCCAGGCTGCTCTATCTTTGCCTGTAGCTATGATTTTTCAGGCAGGCTGCTTCTCCGAAAACTAGCCTTAACTGTCTGCCTATCAGATTTTTCCTTTTCTTCTCCCTCAACTGGCTCCCCTCACCAAGGCTAAGCAAGTGAAAAGAAGGTCCCAGGGCAAGCCAGTAGTGAGCAGCAACAAGGAATTGAGACAGCAGAAACCACTCTTCACACCTGGGTTGAAAAGGGGTGGGGAGCTAGGACCATAGCTCAGGTAAGAACATAGGTAAAGAAATATTGTTGTTGTATTGTTTTTAACTATGAGAAAGCATTGAGCTTTAAATCTCTACATGAAAGATCCAGTTCAGACAGGAGCACCCAATATTCAGAAGACAAGGACATGGTGTAAAGGTCCAGGGAAGGCTGAGAGGATTGGGACTCAGAATCCAGAGCAGAAACTGTCTGTGAACAGAAGACGTACCTCCCCTAGTGTAACAAGAGGGAAGGAGAAGGGACAGATGCCAAGGTGGTTCAGCCAGAAGGTTTGGTGGTAAATGTGAGGCTGTGCCCACCTGCTGGCTTCAATTTTCTCTTTAAAATATCAGATGGAATCATTTGATGAAGGTCATGCCATGTAATGAAATAGCAATCTGAGGTATGGAGCAGCTCCAGCTTAGCCTGTGTTTAGGGTAATTATGGCTCCAATCCAGGAGACAAATATGACTAGGGAAAATGAAGTCTAAGAAAAAATGGTCTCAAGTTGATTGCGAGTCTTCTGGAAGCTGAGACCACAGGTGGGGCTGACAGGGGAAGAGGAACCCACCTGCTGAAAAACATCAGGCTGTTGGCTGGGGGAGGGATGAGGTCTGTGTTGTAGAGATGGATGGATGCCTAAATTTGGGTAAAGGTTTCAACTCTCCCCTCTGCACAGTGTGGAAATAAACAAAGACCACCCAAATGAGAATAAGCAAAGACTATTTATCCAGAGCCTGCTCTGACAAGGGAGTTGGCCACCATCACTTGCTTGGCAGAGACTCAGAAGTAAGCAGGGGAGAAAGCCTCATAGCAGAAAGAAGGGAAGGCTTCATGTGTGCCCTTATGGGAGGCTGTAGATGTGGGTGAGCTGAAGACGGCTAACTAGAGATGGGGCCTCCTGTGTGATTGATTAGGGGCATGTTCGGCTTTCTCTGGTTGGTCCTACATTGGAAGAGGGAACAAAAAAATTAGGGCAGCTGTACAGTTATTAATCAAGTGTTGGCCATTTTTGACTGACTGTTACAGGAGTGACTGACTCCCTGGATTGTTTGCTAGAAATAGTGGTAGTTGCACTTCCTGCAAGTCTGACCTTCTGGTAGTAGGCTTCCTGGGTTGGCTATTGTGGATAATGAGTAGATTTCCTGAGCTGATTCCTGCAGATTGTGGATCAGAGTTATTTTATATAAACAGTCTGGCCATTTTCCACTTACATATTCCATCTTCCAAGAGCTGGCCAAGCTGATCTCTTACCTGTCTCCCCCAGCCCCTCCACTCTGGCTGTGAAAACACAAGCCACTAGGTGAGGAATGGGGACAATTGAAGACTGAAAGCTTTTCTTTGCTAGGCTTTGCAGAGCTGAGGAAAGAGATGACAACATCCAAGTGTCTGCCCTGGGCCAGTCTTAGGGCTGCAGTGGTAATGCTAGAACTGTGTGAGTTTATATTTCCATTTGTCTCTCTAACTAAGGTGGAAAAAAAACCCCAGAAAATTGTCTGTCTGCAGTTTTTGCAGAAGTCTAACACTGGGCTTCCCAACATTGCAGCCATTAGCCACAGGTGAGTATCAAGCACTTTAAGTGAGACTGGTCCAAATTGAGATGTGCTCTGAGAATAAAACACACAGCAGATTTCAAAGACCTAGTACATGCCCTGATTTCAAGCTATATTACAAAGCTATAGTAATCAAAACAGTATGGCATTGGAAAAAAAATAGACACATAGGTCAATGTGACAGAATAGACAGCCCAGAAATAAGCCCATGCATGTATAGTCAACTAATCTTTGACAAGAGTACCAAGAATACACAATGGGCAGCACTTTGGGAGGCCAAGATGGGCAGATCACGAGGTCAGGAGATCGAGACCATCCTGGCTAACTCGGTGAAACCACGTCTCTACTAAAAAATACAAAAAACTAGC
>NW_012118465.1:261200-296174 GCF_000951035.1 Colobus angolensis palliatus | reverse complement strand
GCAAGACTAGTCTCAAAAAAAAAAAAAAAAAAAAAAAATAAGTGTCAACCAGGTGTGGAGTAAAGGAAACCCTTGTACAGTATTCATGGGAATGTAAATTAGTACAGCCATTATGGAGAACAGTATGGAGATTCCCTAACAAAATTAAAAATAGAATTACCATATGACCCAGCAATTCCACTTCAAGGAATACATTCAAATAATATCAGTATCTCAATAAGATACTTGCACTCCTATGTTCATTGCAGCATTGTTCACGATAGCCAAGATACAGAAACAAGTTAAATGTCCATCAACAGATAAATGGATAAAGAAAATGAGGTACATATATATACAATGGAATATTATTCAGCAAAATCCTGACATTTGTGATAACCTGGATAAACCTGGAGGACATTATACTAAGTAATATCAAAGCCTGACACAGAAAGACAAATACCACGTAATCTCACTTACACATGAAATCTGAAAACATTGAATTTATGGAAACAGAGTAGAATGGTAGTGGCCAGAACCTGGGAGTAGAGAAAATGAGATGCTTGTTAAATCAAATCACCACATTGAATATATATAATCTATTTGTCAATTAAATATTTTAAGAATAAAAATATCTAGTACCAAAAAAAGAATGCAAAATGTCTCAACAATGTTATATGAATTGCATTTTGAAGAGATAATATTTTGAATATTAGGTTAAATAAAATATATTTGAAAAATTAGCTTCACCTATTTCTTTCCATTTTTGTTAACGTAGCTACAAAAAAAATTAAAATTACGTATGTGGCTTATGAATGTGGCTCATGTATGTGGCTCACATTATACTTTGATTACACTATACAGATTAGTGACTATACAGACTAGTCTAAGAGATGTAGCAGGGTTCCAGAAAGACCCAGGTTTGGCCGGGCGCGGTGGCTCACACCTGTAATCCCAGCACTGGGAAGCCGAGGTGGGAGGAACACGAGGTCAGAAGATCGAGATCATCCTGGCTAACACGGTGAAACCCCGTCTCCACTAAAACAAAAATACAAAAAATGAGCCAGGCATGGTGGCGGGCGCCTGTAGTCCCAGTTACTCAGGAGGCTGAGGCAGGAGAACGGAGTGAACCCGGGAGGCAGAGCTTGCAGTGAGCCGAGATTCCACCACTGCACTCCAGCCTGGGCGACACAGCGAGATACCATCTCAAAAAAAAAAAAAAAAAAAGACCTAGGTTTAATACAAATGAAGGGGCCAGCTGGCTTAGCCCAGCTTGTGTGGGAAATGTTGGGGAGTGGTTTAAGACAGAGCAAAGCATGACATTTTGATGCTGTTGACATTTTTGGCACACAATCATTTTGTGGCCTGAAAAAAACCCAGAACATTAAAATTAGCTTTTTAAAATTAGCTACTGGCCAGGCGCAGTGGCTCACATCTGTAATCCCAACACTCTGGAAGGCCAAGGTGGGTAGATCACCTGACGTCAGGAGTTTGAGACCAGCCTGGCCAACACAGCGAAACCCCATCTCTACTAAAAATACAAAAATTAGTTGGGTGTAATGGTGCGCACATGTAGTCCCAGCTACTTGGAAGGCTGAGGCAGGGGAATTGTTTGAACCTGGGAGGCGGAGGTTGCATGAGCTGAGATCCTGCCATTACACTCCAGCCTGGGTGACAGAGCAAGACTCTGTCTCAAAACATAAAAATAAAAATAAAATTAGTTACCAAGTAATATGTGCAACTGACATGCTCCGGAATTGTTTGGCTTCTCTCTCTCATGCTCTGATCCAACCCTGTGGGCCTCAGCTTCCTTGTTTATGACCTGGATTTCTGTTGCTGTCCGCCCACTGATGGTTTGCTTGCCTCAAATTCTCGCTCTCTTGGACCATCCAGGTCACTTCAGTCAGACAGATATTTCCACAATACACATCTGTTATCAGTGCTGCCACAATACACATCTGTTCTCAATGTGTAAAACCCTCCATTGGCCTCCGTTGCCCGGAGAAAAAAATCCAAACTCTTTGGCATGAGTCAGGTGCTGACAGGGGCAGAGTATACACACAAAAGGTGCATGCTGGAGGTAATGTAAGGAAGGGGTTACTTATAAAAGTGCAGGCAGGTGCAGAGGAAGCAGCAGGAGATGGTGGAGCTCCAGGCATTGCTGACAGCGGAAATCCACAACCCTCTCTGGAGGAGGAGGAGCACGGTATGGGGAGGTGGGTGACCCGCTGAGAAAGCTGGGGCTGTGAGAGGGCCACTGACAGGGGCTGTGGCCTTCTGTGTAGGGGAATGTGGCCACTGCCAACCTGAAAGGGTGCAGGTGCACTCTAACCAAGCCCTCTTCCCTCCCTCTGACCTCCCATTGCCTGAGCCCAACCAGGAGATAGAGGATAAGAGACCACTAAGGCAGCCCATAAGGCCAGTCTTGAAGGTACAGAGTAGATGGAGACACCTGGCATGCCCGCCTGAAGCTCAGAGACCCCATTTATCACCTGGATTCCTGGCCCATAACTGCACACCCACCTCTAGCCACTCCTTGCTCTGGGTTGCCCGCCTCATTCTGGCCAAGAAATCCTCCTAAAACGCAAACCCAATCACACCATTCCCCCAAGTAGAACTCTTCAGTGGCTCTGCACCATCTACACAGCAAGTCTAGCTCCGTAGTGAAACCATAAGACTTTTTATAACCCAACTCTGCTCACATGCTTGCTCACAGAAGTTTCATGAATATACACGTTTGGTTCATCACAAATGTCTAAGAGAGCCATCCTCAGCCCCTGCCTTCTCCTGGGTCCTGCTACAGAGAGCACCTAGCTGCTAAGGAGTCCAGAGATTGACTTTTGGTCATCTGTAGAACATCACAACTTAACAGCTGTGCCCTGCTGGAGCTACTGGCAGAGTTGCGCTTCCCAGGACCAGTAGAGGGCGCCATGACATAGAATGGCCACATGTTGGAGACCACATCTTGGGCTTGTGTCTGCCAGAGCCCTGAGCTCAGAATGGTACCTGCAACTTTGGGAGGCTAAGGCGGGTGGATCACCTGAGGTCAGGAAGTTGAGACCAGCCTGGCCAACATGATTGAAATCCTGTCTCTACTGAAAATAGAAAAATTAGCCAGGTGGGGTGGCTAATTTGAAAAACTTAGGTGGGTGTGGTGGTGCACGCCTGTAATCCTAGCTACTAGGAAGGCTGAAGCAGGAAAATCTCTTGAACCCGGGAGGCAGAGGTTGCAGTGAGCCAAGATCATGCCACTGCACTCCAGCCTGGATGACAGAGCAAGACTAGTCTCAAAAAAAAAAAAAAAAAAAAAGTCTGCACGAAAAAGTTATCACAGGGAACAAAAGCAAGAAACAAAGAATGGGAACTTCCTTAAGTGTCTACAAGTGCAAAACAAGAAATAATGTACATTATGAGCTTGGCTACAACAATGTCAAGAAGCCAGTCACAAAATGGTGCAATTAACGATGAAAGGCAAAACGTTCACACAATGGCAGAATCATTCTCTTTATGAGCTGGTGTGAAAACTCTCTGCACTATGTATGAGAGCAAGAAAGTAAAAAGAAAAGATTTCATTTTCAAATAATAACACTAAGATTATTCAGTTAAAGTTTTCATTGCAAATTGATTTTTAAAAAAAGTAGTTGTGCACATATTTTTAATAGCAATAATTAGGGTCCCTAAAGAAAACTACTACAAGACATGCTAGGAGTGAAATACTCAGTGAGTAAATCCAGGCTTTAAAACAAACAAATCAGAGATGATGTTTGTTTTAACCTTGTTGACATTTGTTTAATCAGAGATATGCCAGAAGCACTGCAGAAATTTGTACCCTCAGGATAGGGCTGCTATAATAGAAAGAGGTGGTGGCTTTTATACCAACTCTGTCTGAAAGCACTGAGGTTCAGGTACTTTGAGTGATTATTAAAGTTGCAGATTTGTAGTGTAAAATGTTGCTTGGACATCTGAATTCCACACCAAATGACATTAAAACATAAAATTCAGCTGCTTCCATCCAATTTGTTTTCAGTTCCTTGTGAAGATGTGAATGCAGAATACCCCACTGAAAACACACAGGAGAATTTCACCAAGAGTTTGCAAGCTAAAGGCAGAATTGATATTTCATAACATAATACTTACCCTTACTGTTAGGAAAGCAGGAGCCTAGGAGAGCCAGATGGACACCATTTTCAAATCAAGCCCATCTTAAAACTAGCAAGACACATTCCTTGCCAGTCACGACCCATGGCCCTAAGATGTTTACAGCTAAGGAAGTGGCTTGGTAATGCCTGCAAGGACAAACTTCTACAACAACAGAAAGCCCAGATGTCCCAATACCCATAACAATAAATGCTCTCAAGATAATTACAGTTAAGCTTTGATGTACTTAAACACACTAAAATGTCAAGGATAGTTTTCTTTAAATCAATAGGAGAATTAAATTTTTTCATGCTGTCAGCCCACCCACACATAGGCAAAGCTTAGTTTAGTCTTTATATAGACAATATTCCTATATAAGAAAAATTTAATGATGGCATATTCCTCCACTTGCTTTCTGTGGATGCTCTACTCTGTAATGGAATAACTTTCAATAAACTATCTCAATTCACCGCACCCTGCAACTCACCTTGAATTCTTTCCTGCGCGAAATCCAAGGACCATCCATGGGGGTCTGGTTTGAGACCCCCTTTTCCAGTAACATTACTATGTTTAATAGATTCCCATCTTTCATTTTCTGTTCTGTTCCTTTTTGTTTTTCAATTGATTTTTATAACTTGTGATGGATCTCACCCTTCAGTTGGTAAATCACTATCCTAGAATTGGGCTAAAAGAAAATGTAGATGATTGGCAGTGGGCTCTGGAAGACAGAGGCCTTCTCACCTGCTCCAGGGCCCATGGAGAGAGCTGAGCTTGAGGACTACAAGAGAAGAATCCTTTTGGTTCATCCTGTCGCAAACTAAGCTTGGACTCCACCTGTGCTTCGTGGGTTAAATAGAGGACTGACTCTTGTCCTTTTCACCTCTGTTATAATGAGTTAAGTCACAAAGACTGAAAGGAAAGGTGCTGCTCTATGTAAGTGTTTCCTCACGATCACTCAGCAAGGACAGCCTGCTCCATGCATACCTCTGTGCCTCATGGCCGTGTGGGTCCGGGCCCAGAGCCACAGCTGCTCACTGAGTATAGTCAAAAGGCACAGGCAGTCCCAGAGCTAAAAACAGACTATGTCCTGCAGGTCTAAGTCCATTGTTCAGAGCTGTGAACTCTGAAAAAAGGTTAATCCTGAGTGACTAACTGGACCTAAATTCAAATTACAGCCAAGTGGCCATTTTCTGACTAGAGGTCATACATGTATTTGGAGTTCCCAGAAAACCCTGCATGGACCAATCTGAATTCAGCAAGTGTAAACAAATCAGAACTAAGCAAGTTTGCATCCTTCATTCGCATGAATGGAACCCGGGCAGAAACTTTCTCTCTAAAAGACAAACTCTCCCTTTGTTATTTGGAGCACACACATCTTCATTTTACACTGAAGGTTGTCTCTCCCTGGTCTGCAAACTGTTTGCTGGAATAAAGTCCCCTTTCCCTAAATTCCTTTTCAGATAACTTTAGTTCGCAAAGCCCACAAATGCTCATGTGACTCATGCTGTGGCTTAGCAGGCAGAGTCTGCCATTGTTCCTAGCATGGTACCGGTAGTGGCCATACCACAAAATACCCACAGAACTCATCAGATGATGGAACAGTGCCATTCTAACAAAATGCCTCAACACCTCAACCAAAGGAGAGGTCACCTCCTCCGAGACTTACCTATGAACATAGGTGTGCAGATGCACCTGTCATTACCTTTTCCCCCAGAGGGAGCATCACCCAGGCCACTCTCATCCTGTGTCTCTCTATAGGTTGTGACAGCTCTGCTGAGTAGCTGCAGGGACATTTTGATCTGGGAAAAGTGGAGCAGAACCCTTTCAGATATAAAGAGACTGAGAATCAAAGTGGCTGGAATTCTCTTAGGTCAGCATTGTGTTGAGAGTTACCCTGTGTGTTCAATAAAACAACCACTGACTTGTCCTCAGCTTCCACTGCCAACATCTATGTTCATAAGAGGCACTTAAGAAGCCGATTGGCCAAATCTACAGCAATGGGGGATAAGACCAAAGGTTAGAGACACAGCCCTTGGAAATTATTCTGTAACAGCAATCCTCTGGGCCCAGCTGGGGCCGTGTAGACAGGAAGGAAGGGACGCACCGGTCCACACACCCGCAGGCACTCACAATCTCTCACAAAGGCCAGAATTGCTACTTTCAAAAGGATGTCACACAAGCTAGAAAAATGAAATACTAAGACAACAACTCACCCCCGAAAAAAGTTTCAGCTTCCAATATACTAAAAGCCTTGTCCTGTGCCTACTCTTTAACCTGGAATCCTCTTTAGAAGCTACACTCTAAAGAAATATTCGCCTCACTGCTGAGCTTATAGGGTATGCCTAATGTCCAACAATATGAAATCCCTTCAATGAACTGCAGCACGTCCACATATAACCCACATAGAAGCTGTCCTCTTTCCTCACCTTCGAGGTTCCCATGCCAAAGAGGGACCTCTTGGACCCAAATATGTCTTAGCAATAGAGAAGATGCTGGAGACTTGTAGGAGAAGTGAAGAGGGTTTACAGCGTAGCCCCACAGAAAACAACTTATGACCCCGTCACTCACTTGTCCCTTTTTTCCATGCCTCAATCTAGTCAGGAAACCACTAGATCCTAGATGGCCTCTTCTCCTTTCCCCCTCCTTTCTCTTCTCCTCTCCCTCCCTTGCTCCTCCTTCCTCCCTCCCCCACTCCTTACTTCCAACCAAAACTTGACTAGCTCCAGTCTCATCCCTCCTTATTGAAAACTATTTTACTCATCCCTCTTCCCCCACTGCTGCCCAATCTTTATTCCTTACCCATATCAGACTTCACCAAAACAAAGGCAGGATAATAAACACGACAAACTCTCTTTCAGAAAACATTTTAATGACCATATTTTGTTATTGTGCTACAATTTGAGGAGTCCGGATCCCCAGGGAAGACTAACAAGAAGTTCTCCTAACAAAGATGGGTCTCCCCTTACTAAAAACCCCTGTAATGGCTGAAAAGAGCATGAGGCTTTCTGTGCATCTTTACACATTCAATAGAACAAAATGCAGCAGTTAAAAACAATCTGTAGAAGGCTATCTTGTGACAGAAAGGCATTGGAGATATACTGTTAGTGACAAAAATAGGTTATAAATGAATTTTTCCATGCATGCCTCTATATTTATAAATACACACAGACACATGCAAAGACAGGAAGGACAGACATTAAATGTTCATAGTGCTTAAGATATTGCATAGTATAATAGTTAGAACCATGGCCCTGGAGACAGAAAACTACAGCCTCTCTCCTACTTATCAGCCATGGGACCTTGGGCAATTTAGCCTCTAAGCCCCCGTTCCTTTATCTATGTGCTAGGGTTGTTATAAGAGTTAAGTGCAATACACAGAGAGTGAGAGAGAGAGTACCTAACATGTATTATGTGCTCAGTAAATGTGCATCATAGTACTCATTGTTACATATATTCCTAACTGCTTTATACATTTTTCCCTGTCCTCTAAGTTCCGCCCCCTCACCCCCACCCCTCAACAGGCCCTGGTGTGTGTTGTTGCCCTCTCTGTGTCCATGTTGAACAAAATTTTAATAGCACTACACCAACCAGCTTTAAAATCAGGACAAAAATATTCGAATTAGATGCTGCACCTTTTTAAGGAAGTTAACATTCACGCTTTTTTCATCTTAAAGCATGCTCACAAATCAGCAACACCAACAGGAAAAATAAAGCACTGTCTATGACAATCATTTTAGCTTGTTTGCTGAACCAAACAGGTTTACATCAATCAGAATATATTTAATTACTATCAAATAGCAGCTTTAATACCAGTCAAGTCATAGATTGAAAATAAAAACAAACTTATATCTTGGAAATTAATCTTTAGGAGTTTTGAAACCTTTCTGAAAAAGCTATGTGGCTTTTTGTACCTTCAGAAAAATCCAAGCAATATTCTTGGTCAGAAAACACTGATTAATGTAGAAAATGAATCAACTCACTGATAAGACACTAAAAAGAAAGGTGTACCAAAATAATCTCATTTTGAGTCTTGGTTATTTCACTGAGCTAACGCATACTGTGTGTTTTCAGTACCAGTTAAACCTTGTGTCTGTGTGTGTACTATTGGTCAGATAATGTTGTTACTCTGGAAGAATTCATGACATACAAAGACAAATGCTTGCCCCTAGCACATTCTCAGCTTCAACTGCTACAGACTGTCACTGAAAAAAATGTATTGATCAGTCTGAGCCATGTCAAGTTAGCTATGGAAGTAGCAAATCCACACCACAAACTGTGCTAGCACTTTCTTTTCAGGTCTAACTCCAAAATAGGTACAGCCTGGAAGCCACTACCCCAATATGTGAAAAGTGGTGGAACTTGGCTACCAGGAAGGTGTGGTTGTACAGTACGTTCTCATGGCCCATACCAGGTTCCCACGGAGAGCTGCAGCATTCACAACAGTGCATTGACAAGATTCCGATGCAGCTCAGCACCCATGTGTCTGATGTGCATACTGTGGAGCCTGCTGGGAGGTAACTGAGTATCCCATGCTGCTCTTCGGCTGGGATGTGCTTGGTCCAGGGTTGGGATATAGGCAGCATGTGTGTTGGAACGCTAATAGTCTGAGGCCATGAAAAGTCCACCTGAGGTACTGGTAGGAGGAACAAGCCTCACTTTCTTCTGTGTGTCTTGATTCCTGGGTGGCCAGTTCCATTCGTGTGGTTATTGCCCCTGCTGCTGGTGGTGGTTCCTTTTGTCTCCTTTGTCATCAGGTTCTTCTCCCATTAAAAATTCTGATTTGGGGTAAGGGATTTGATAACCGGCAAAAATGTCTGATGTAGGAAGTGGGTCTTCTAAGAAATGGGGAATTTGTTCTGAGGTAATTCACTTTATTGGGTCCGTGGTAAGAAACTTCTAAAGCAAGTGGAATGCTTTACTATCTGGTTTAACTTTGTGTTTTTCCATATATTTGATAAGGCTGCAGTTTAGTAGCATACTATTTTCCTCACCATCCTTCAACCCTCCCTAACAGTTTCCTTGAGGCCTGCCAAGTTCCCCCTGCCACTCAGACCCAAAGCCAAAGTCACATGTCTTAAGCTTTCATTGCTGTAGCACCTCACTCCAGTACCAAATTCTGTTCCAGTAATCTGGAACACATCAGCCCAAAGCCTAATGGATTATTTTGCTCATAATTCTGCAATTTGAGCAGGGCTAAACTGAGATGGTTTACTCTGTTCCACATTGCTCAACTGGGGCTGGAGGATGCAGTCCTAAATGGTTCACTCACCTGATGACAAGTTGCTACTAGTTGTCAGCTGGGAGTGCAGCCAGGGCTGTATGCAAGACCCCAGTTTATCACCGTGTGGGCCTCTTAACAGGGCAGCTTAGAATTTCTCACTGTATGATGGCTGGGTGTCAAGAACAAGTATTCCAAGGGGCAGAAAGTATTAATAAAAGCTGCAGCTCCTTAAGACTGAAAGAGGCTGGAAATGGTTGCAACATCATTTCCACTGCATTCTATTGGTCAAGCGATCACAGAGCCACCCCAGAGTCAAGTGGACCAAAGAACCACACGAATGGAACTGGCCACCCAGGGGATCAAGACAGCAGTCACACACAGGGACCCCCACTGAAGAAAGTGAGGCTTGTTCCTCCTACCACTACAGCAGGTGGACTTTTCACGGCCTCAGACTATCAGCGTTCCCATATCCCATGCCTATATCCCAACCCTGGACCAAAGAATTTGCAGTCATCTTTAATCTGTCCCATCAATGAAGCTATTAGCTGATTGCTTATTGCTATCATAATTTCATATCTATCCACTCCCATTTTATTATTCCCAATGATGCAAGAGTCTCAGGTATCATTGTGCTAGAAGACACACCAGAACTCCAGGCATCCACTCACAGCTGTCAACACTGTACATCCCTGAACCAGGTTTGTGGTCCCCACCCTCAGATTACTGAAATACCTCTCTGGGCTGTCGCATCAGTAACTTTGGCCTTTCCCATCCCCTAGCCCAAGCGTAAATTATCTTCCTTAGCTGTGAACCTGCATGGCTGGGGAGATGAAATAGCATCATTGACTTGGCCAGGCTGTGTTTTCAACTAGAAGGATCTCCTCCTAATAGCTTTTCTAACTTTCCAAATTTTATCCTTAATATCTACTCTGACCAACTTGCTCCAAGGTACAAGAGTAGACTTTTTCTCCCAGGAGGGCTTGCACCAGAAGTCAGTGAGTTAATAGTGACGTAGACAGAGGGAGAAAATGGAGCATGAGAGTATAATACCTTGGCGCATTGTGGTAAGGTACCACTGGTATCATTTGTTCCTCTATTCCAAGGGCTGGGATGACCGATATTAAAGGCAAATAGAGAATTTGTCTTAGGAAAGTGTTTTTGGAACCCGCTGCTTTGGACTAACTTTGCTCGATGGAGATTGATGCCAAATGTCTGAATATAGCATCTCTTTAGGCAGACTTGTGGACATCACTTGAGTGCATACCATCTGAAGGTCTGTTGTGAATTTCATCAGCCTTGTGACCAATTATGTTTGTGACTGAGTGTCAGTCACCTAGATGTCTCCAAGTCCTGCAGGCTTGGGATCATCCTGCTTGTATTTTTTTTTTTCTTTTTTGAGACACTGTCTCACTCTGTCACCAGGCTGGAGTGCAGTGGCACGATCTTGGCTCATTGTAACCTCTGCCTCCCAGGTTCAAGCGATTCTCCTGCCTCAGCCTCCTGAGTAGCCAGGACTACAGGCACGCACCACCATGCCCAGCTAATTTTTGTATTTTTAGTAGAGACAGGGTTTCACCATGTTGGCCAGAACAGTCTTGATCTCTTGACCTTGTGGTCCACCCACCTCAATCTCTCAAAGTGCTGGGATTACAGGCATGAGCCACCATGCCCAGCCCCTGTTTGTAATTTTTAAGTAGAATTTACTTGAACCCCCATCCAACTTATGGTGGAAAACCCAGTTTGCTCCACCCTATTTCCTCATACCTGAGGAGCACCTCTTGTGTCGCTAATTTCTTTTCTCTCCTGACTTCTCTCTCATGGCTCACATATTTCAATTGTTTCCTGTGTTGGTGCCAAACTGACCCAGAACTCCCTCCAACACACACACACACACAAAACACTATCACAAAACATTTGTATCAGTCCAGTAATTCCTCAAACGTGGCTTTAGAAACACCTGGAGGACTTTTAAACATCCTGATGCCAAGCCTGCTCCCTGGATATTTCAATGTCAGCTACGCCTGAGAACCTGTCAACTAGCCCAGTGCTTCTCAAATGCCAGCGTGTGTGAGAATCACCTGGGGAGCTTGTTAAAATGCAGGTTCTGTTTCTGGGCCCTGAGTGGGGCTCTAGATTCTGCATCTCTAACAAGTTCTCAAGTGATGCTGATGCCGCTGATCCCCATACCACACTTTGACCAGCATGGAGCTAGCAGATATGAGGGATGACATGGGCCCAGCAAACAGTTACAACCAGACATCAGACACCTCAGTGACACCGCATCAGGAACTTCTCAGAGGCCATCCTGTTCTCTCAGTTCCAGCTCCAGGGCCGCCTCTCACTTCTCATTTCCCTCGACTTCTACCTATTCCCAGGCCCTTGTCTCTCTAGGGATGCCATGGCCACTATATATTTATTTAATTAATTAATCTTTGAGAGAGGATCTCTTTCTGTCACCTGGGCTGGAGTGCAGTGGCACAGTCATGGCTCACTGTAGCATTACCCTGGCTGGGCTCAAGTGATCCTCCTACCTCAGCCTGCCAGGTAGCTGGGACTGCAGGTACATGCCACCACATGAGATTAATTTTTTTTTTTTTTTTTTCTGTAGAGGTCTTATTGTTTCCCAGGCTGATCTGAAACACCTGGCCTCAAGCAGTCCTCCCACTTCAGCCTTCCAAAGCACTAGGATTACAGATATGAGTCACTACATCCTGCTAGGCTGCCGTGTCTTTATCGGGCAGCTCAATCTAGTTCTCTCTGTCTCCAAACATATCCTGGTCCCACTCTAAGAGCTGTCTTGCCACACCTAAATGCACCATCGAAAGGATTTGCCGACCCCAAGGCAGTACTGTGCCCAAGGAATGCTACCTCTAGCTTCTAAAGCAGAGGTTCCCAAACTCTCTCAGTTCATGGTATCCTTAGTGTGCCAGAAATTTCCTCACAGAGTACTTTAAGCCAAAAGAAACACCTGACAGTTCTGTTTCTCCCTCTCTCTCTCTTTTTTTTTTGGAGTCTCACTCTGTCACCCAGGCTGGAGTGTAGTGGCACGATTTTGGCTCACTGCAACCTCCGCCTCCCGGGTTCAAGCAATTCTCCTGCCTCAGTCTCCTGAATAGCTGGGATTACAGGTGCATGCCACCATGCCCGGCTAATTTTTGTGTTTTTAGTAGAGACAGGTTTTCACTATGTTGGTCAGGCTGGTCTCGAACTCCTGACCTCGTGTTCCGCCCACCTCGGCCTCCCAAAGTGCTGGGATTATAGGCGTGATCCTCCACGCCTGGCCAGTTCTGCTTCTTAAGTAATTGCATTGAAACAATTTAATGGCAATAGTTTTCATGGGCCTGACAGATGTCACTGTGTTTTCCTCAAAATATTTAAATATCCCACGACACCTTATGAGTGTGTTGAGGTGCCCCTGTAGTCCACACTTTGGGAACCACAGTTCAAAACTAATAGTTGGTATATATGTCACCTCCAAATGCCCTAGCAAGGTAATAGAAACCCATAGTGATGACTGTATGTAATGCAAATGGGGGACTGAATCTGATGGGAGAGGAGGGGATTTCAGAGAGGTGCTGTCCCACTCTTAACACCAGCTGGATCTGGCACAAACAGGCCAACATTACTCTCTGTTGTAGCCAAGAGAGTCGCTTTCTAGATTCATCTCCCAGTGGAAGTTCCAAAGGGTTCTGGGATTAGAATAGTATACGAGAGAAAGTAAGGGCAGAAAGATAGTTCGTCTCTTGGTAAAAAACTTGTAAACATGACTCGTCTAATATCCGAAAATCTAGGAGGAAAGCTTAACTATTATCAGATTGCTGTGACACCTGATGGTGCAAACTGTTTCCAGTTAGGAGTCCAACCCTATGATACAGTGATTCTTAACCGTGGCCGCACAATAAAATCACCTGGAGAGTTTTCAAAAAATACAAATGGCTGGGCTCCCACCCAGACCCGTTAGTTGAATCAGTCTCCGAAGGCAAGATCCAGAGATCTATCTTTATTTTTTATTTATTTATTTATTTGAGACAGGATCTTGCTCTGTCACCCAGGCTGGAGCGCAGTGGCACAATCTCGGTTCACTGTAGCCTCAGCTTCCTGGGCTCAAACAATCCTCCCATCTCAGCCTCCTAAGTAGTGGGGACTACAAGCGTGCACCACACCCAGGTAATTTTTTTTTTCTTTGTAGAGACAGGGTCTCACCATGCTGCCCAGGCTGGTCTCAAACTCTCAAACTCCTGGGCTCAAGAGATCCTCCTGCCTCAGCCTCTAAAGTGCTAGGATTACAGGTGTAAGCCACTGCACCCAGTCTAAAAGTTTTAAAATTTGACAAGGTCCAATTTACCTATATTTTGTTGTTTTTGCTTGTGCTTTTAGTATCATCCAAGAATCAACCACCAAATCCAAGGTCATAAAGATATATGCTTGTTTTCTTCTAAGAATATTATAGTTTTAGCTCTTACATTTAAGTGCTTGAGTCATTTTGAGTTAATTTCTGTATATGGCGTGAGATAAGGGCCCAGTTGCATTCCTTCATATGTGGTTATCTAGCACCATTTGTTGAAAATGTGATTCTTTCCCTCATTGAATGGTCTTGGCACCTTTGCTGAAAATCAGTTGATCATAGATGTATGAGATTATTTCTGGACTCTCATTTCTATTCCATGTATTTACATCTCTCCTTATGAGGTAGGGAGTGGGACTTGACTCTGGAGGCAAGACTGGGACAATGGACCAAATTGAGGACTAACTGAAACAGGGCTTGGGTAGAAGGAGCTTTTCATAAGACATACCCACCAGTTCACCATGTCAGTTTACTGTTCCCATGGCAACACCAGGACATTAACCCCCCTTCCACGGCAATGACTCAATGACCGAGAAGTTATTATCAATTCCCTAGAAATTTCTGCATAAATTGCCCCTTAATCTGCATGTGTTAAAAGTGGATATAAATGACTGCAAAACTGCCCTGACTTCAGGAGTTCGAGACCAACCTGGCCAACACAGTGAAATCTCGTCTCCACCAAAAATACAAAAAATTAGCTAGGCATGGTGGTGTAGTTACTGTTAAAGCCCCACACTAGGCCCTTTGAAAAATATGGAGTGTGTCAGAAATTAATCCTATACAATGATGTGACAACTGCAATACAAGATACTGCAGCATAGCTGACCTCACCAAAGCACAGGCAGGGGCAGCTCAAAGAGGAAAATGTCACTTCCAGCAAGGGATTGAGGGAGGCCTTTAGGGAGGAAGTGGCATATAAGCCAGATTTACAGGATGGGGAGGATATAGAGAGTAGACGACAGAGAAGAGAGTGAAAGCTGGGAATCCCAGCTAAAGGTATCAGTTTTATGGAATGAGTAGGGGACAATACTGCTTGTGTTTATGTTTATGTATGTATATAATTACATAGTATAATTGCTAATTGACAAAGTAATCTATCACATTTTACATTACCAGATTTTACATCTGTTGTTCTAAATAGACTCAGTCATCAGCCCTGTGTGTGGGCTCTTACCCACCCCCATGCACACCTGAGCTCAGACACTGATGGATGGATCATCTGCCTATCAGAGGTGGCGATAGGGACAAGTTCTCAATTTAGAGTTCCTCCTTCTAGGCACAGCTAACGCAGCTGAATGTCTAATTCCACCCATATTCAGATGAATCCATGGCCACAGCTGCAGCAGGTCCTGCCAACTAAGAAAGCCTCCACAAGAGGAGGCACACCCCTCTGACTGTCCCTAAGCTCCTGCCATCTTCACCCCACGAAGCTTCTGCTTCTGGGTGCTTCCTGCCTTGCCATGTCATCCCCACCCTTGCACTGTCCTCACCATTGGTACAGCTGATGCCCGAGGCAACAGAGATCCATGACACCCTGGGCATTGCTGACGGCCTGGGGTCCCCAGTGAGAAGGCACAGAAAAGAGGGTTATCAATACTGCTACTAATAATGATAATGAACTTTCAGTTGATATTACTAACACTGCTACTACAAATGATAATAATGAACTTTCACTGAATCCCTCTTTACTCCTCCTGTCAACCCTATGTAAAATAGGTTTTATTATTCTCCCATTTTACTGGTGGGTGAAATGAGGTTGGAAATTTACTAACTTGTTCAGCTTTCAAAGACACCTACATGTTCCTGGCCATGTCTACGCCTCGTGATCACACCAGGGGAGGCAGGAAATCAAGGCTTTGTTGTCCAACTCTGTAGGAGAAGATTTAATCATCATGGGTGAAGAGCGGGAGAAAGAAATTGCAAGCCATAAGAGCTGGAAGGCGCTCCAAGCACCATTGTCCAAGGGTTAGGTGTGGCCAGGATGCAGTGCAGAGTTTTCCTGGTTAAAGACTGCTTCCTCTCAAAGGATCTCAACCTCACTGGCTCCTGCTCACTGTACCCACCTGAAAGGGGCAAGCTTGCTGGGTGCTTCCTTCCAAAGCTTCACTTCCTTCTGCTTTTGTAGAAGGGGTTGTTGTATTATACTGTTGCTACAATGTCAATGTGGATAAGTATGAAAAACAAAATACCTAATGGAAACGATACATACAGTATGTACTAAACATTTTTAAGGCATACTTATAAACTTCTTAGAACACACAGAAAAAAATTATATGCTCTTCATAAATATCTACATATAAATATAAGAGCAACATCTGTTCATTTTCTCCTCTTATGTTTACATGTAGATTTCCTGGTTGGATACACCCCCGGTCATGCCTGGGCACTGCTTCTCCATCTACAATTGGGGTTGGCCTGACTGATATCTGTCTCCCTGGAGGTTATGGTCTGCACCTGGGTCTGCTCAGCCTTTCACCCTCATTGCCTGACACAGAGTAAACTGCAGAGGGCTCAGCAGTCTAGCCCACACTGTCCCACTGCATGTAAATAAGCCTCTCCCAGCTGCTGTCTTCACTGGGTGCCTCACTGCTGGGGACAGTGCACAGCCACCAGATGTGCCACACGATGGAATTTTTCCATGGTTCAGACCAATATCATCTGGAGTAGGACATCTCCTATCATATGTGTTTAAGCCTAGACTTAAAGCTAGTACAGCGGGCTGCCAATGTCCAGTCACCCAGTGTGGACTAGTCACCCAGAAATGGCTCTCAGGCTGAAAAACATGTTACCATTTTCTAATGAAATGTATGGGGAGGAGGCAGTGTTTCTTCAAAGGGTGAACAAGAAAGAACTGCTTGCATCAGAATTACTTGGGAGGTTTTTTTTTTTTTTTAAGGCAGCTAAATCCCTGAGCTACATCCCAAAACAGTTAAACAAGAATGTCAGGTTGTACAATCTCTCTTTTTAGGAAGCTCCCTCAAGTGAGTCTTATAGCACAGCAGTGTTTTAGCACCTCAGGGGCAGTGCAAAGAACTCTGGACTAGGAGTCACAACACCTGAAAGTCTGCCACTGAAAAGCCACATGACTGTAGTAAAGTTACTTGATGTCTCTACATCTGTTTCCTCACCTACAAAATAGGCACACAAATTCTCCCTCAATTGGTGATTGTCAATCACCCAATGCATGTGTAAATTCCCTCACGGACCAGAAATCACCAGGACCATGACAATGTACTGAACAGTCTCCTCTGCTGTCCCTGCCCCCTTGGTGCAACTGACCTCTGATCCTGTCCTGAGCCCCTGCATGGAGCCTCTCTGATAAAGCACCTTCTGCCAGGGACTGCGGGCAAGGAACAAGGGGGTGTCCAGAGGCTCCAAGTCTCCTGATTAGTTGCACTTTAGAATGCATTTTGCTATGGAAAATTGCCAAGGAAAGGTGGGCTAAGTAAAAAATAACGATGATAACATGTTTTTGCAGTAAAGTATTGAGTAGGCTTTTGGGTGAGAGGTGGAAACCCCAACTATCATGCATTTCAGCCCTCTGCTGGAAACTGTGCTTCAGGCTCTAAATTTCAGGCTCTAGACTGACTCAGGGATGAATGTTTGGAAGCTGAAGACAATCTGTGGTCTCTTCTCCTGTAGAGCAGGAGTCAGCACTTTTCATAGAGTGCCAGATTCTATATATCCTGCCACATGCTCTGTTGTTACAGTACAAAGAAGGCCATAGACAGCATGGCTGTGTTGGCAAATACACAAAACAGGCAGCAAGCTGTATTTGGCCTTTAGGCTGCAGTTTGCCAACCCCTGCACTAACACAAGGAGCTTAAAGGTGGCGGTGGTGGTGTGCTGGAGTTAACTCATATCAGCTTGTAATAGCCAATTGTTAATATCTCTTCCAAACTCTGTGTCTGTGCCTTCGCCTTCATGTTGGTAGTTTGAAATTGGCCATATTTGGAGTAGTTATGCCATGGAAATTGGCAAAAGCTGTATACCCACTTTCACCAGCCCCCTGAGAACCAGCTGATCACATCACTAGGCATGTGTCCACCAGGATGAGATTGAGGGCTGGGGTTGGTTGATCTAGACAGTGCATGGGAATGTGGGAGAAAATATTAGATGTCAGTTCCTATTTTATTTAGTCCTTGTAAATTTTTAAGTTCTGTGTAAGTTTCATAATGTACCAATGCCCACATTTCAAGACATGTTCTAGACTTTGTTTAATTGATTAGGATAATTGGGATCCAAAAAATGTTTGGAGTCTACCACTCCTAAAGCTATTTATTATACCCTATGCTGGATAGCTCATTCACGAACAGAGTGCTGAGTGAATGAGGTCTTCTCTTTCTACTCCCAAGACAGCCTTCCTCTTGTCCCCACCTGCCTCACTCAGCCCCAGGACCTCGGATGGGGTAAGAGGAGTGACCAGCTGTGAAAGGAGCCTCTGGCTGGAATGTTTCCTATGGGAGTTTCCGCCACAGATTAAATGTCCTGAGATCACCTTTTGAGAGATATTAAATTTCATGAGATGAACAGTTATCACGTTGGGTATTATGAGTTGAATTATGTCTCCCAAAAAGATATGTTGAGGTCCTACCCCCCAGTAGCTGTGAATGTGACCTTACTTGGAAACAAGGTCTTTACAGATACAGATCAACTTAAGATGAAGTCATTCGAGTGAGCCCTAATTCAGTATGACCTGTCCTTATAGGACAATCTGGACACAGAAACACAGAGAGAAGACAGCCATGTGAAGATGGGGGCAGAGACTGGAGTTTTGCTGCCACCAGCCGAGGAACTCTGGAGCTACCACAAACTGAAGGGAGGCTTGGAACAGATTCTCTCTCAGAGCTCTCAGAATGAACCAACACCTGGAGTTCAGACTTTGGTCTCCTGAGCCAGGAGACAATAAATTTCTGTTGTTTTAAGCCACCCAGTTTATGGTTCTTTATGGGAGCCCTAACAAACCAATACTTTGGGATTCTCAGGTGTAAGGCATAAGGGCCAAAACTTTTTCACTAAACATAAAGATCCATGATTACAATTACAGTTAGGAAAATGAAATTCAAAACCACCTGAGTTTATTTATACACTTTTTCCAAAATGCATCTACTTTGCAGGGGAAGTCATATTACTATAGAAATAAGGAGAAGACCATCATTTAAATAGAAGCCTTCCTTTCCTTTCTCCCTCCCTCTCTCTTTTTTTTTTTTCCTTTCTTCATTTATAAAAATCTTATGGAGTTCCTACAAGTGCCAAGCGCTGCAGTGGGTTCTTGGCATACATCACAGAGCAAAGCACTTGTGGGACTTACATGCTAGTGGGAGACACAAACAATAAATGTAAGAAGCAAACTATATAGCGTGTTACAGTGAGAACAATAAGACTGGGTAAAGGGGAGTCGGTAGTGCTGGGGTGAGAAAAGTTTCCAGCATTCAATGGCATAGCACACACATATGTGATCACCACAACCATGCCTTTCGTGAAGTCAGCAGTACACAGGGCCTTGTGCTTCAGTAAGGTGTTGATGCATTTGCTACCTTGGTGGAACCTCACAGGAAGCATGAGTGACCCATGCCAGAGTGACTCGCTATATGTCACCAGGTTGGAAGGGGATGGAGCAGGACCAAGCCCAGGCTGTCTGTGTCTCCATTTGGCCTGCATGTTCAGCCTCCTCAAGGCCATGGTCAGTAAGCCCCATCTTCTTTCTGCTAGTCTGTAAAGGAACCAGAGTCCTCACTGCCATGAGACAGCCCTGGCTCAGTGACTAATTTGAATAGCTGTGTCTTAGTCGTGAAAATAGTTTTGTGATATTGTGAAGAAGAGATGCCTTCCTCTCCAAAGTATCGGTGTCACCTGGACACATTTTTTTCTTTTATATACATACGTAATATTTCACATATTTATGGCATACATGCAAGTATTCATTACATGCACTGAATGTGTAATAACCAAGGTAGAATGTTTAGAGTATTCATCGCCTTGAATATTTACCATTTCTCTGTGTTGGGAACATCTACTAAATATACTATGTACTTTTTTGTCACTGGGCTGGTGTTGATCACCATCATCATCAGGATCAGAAACAGAAGCAGCTGACCTTGTCAGAGCTTCCCATGGGTGTCATCTCACTTGAGCCTCCGTGCCTCGGGTGCTGTCCCTACTCCTCCTTTATGGCTAAGCTTTGTCTGCCTGCCCACCACCAACATGCCTCTCTCCTGGGATTAGTTCTCCAGCTCTGCTTTGAGGAACATCACTGGCCTCATTGGATACAGTCTTGTAGGGAGTGTTGATCAAGGTGTGCTGCCCTTCACTGACCAAGGAGTTCATACATGACTCAAACTAGGGCAGTCACATGATTTGTTTGGAATCTCAATCTTTTGCTAACTGACAAAAATCATGATTGGCTCTTACCCATCTGAGTGATGGGACCAACGTTTTCTGGCTTCTGTCATTTTTGGCCTACCAGAAATCCCTGACTTGTTCTTCAGCATGTCTTTCCATTTTGAAAGTTACTTCACATGATAGGCAGAATAATGGCACCCCAAAAACGTGCACATTCTAATACCAACATCCTGTGAATATGTTACCTTACACAGCAAAAGGGACTTTTCATCTGTGATTAAAGTTAAGCTTCTTTGAGATGTGAGAGTATCCTGCATATTGAGGTGGGCCTGGTGTAAATTGCAAGTGTTATTATATGTGAAAGAAGAAGTCAGGAGGGTCAGAGTAAAGCAGTGTGAGAAAAACCCAAGCAGCAAAGAGGGGAGTGGGCCACTAGCCAAGGAACGCAGGTGGCCTCTGGAAGCTGGAAGAGGCAAGGAAATTGACTCTCCCCTAGAGCCCCCCCAAAGCATTGCAATCCTGCTGATTCTTTTATTTTGGCCCAGTGAGACACATTCCAGACTGACCTCCATAATTGTAAGATAATACATTGCATTGTTTAAACCACAAAGTTGGTGGTAATTTGTTACAGCAGCACTAAGAAATGAATATACCCAATATCCTTCTAGAAAGCTCCTTTCATAGTATACTTTTTGCTTAAATAAGCTAGAAGTGATTATTATTGCTTGTAACTGAAGAGCTAAAAGTAATAAACTAATTTCCAGGCCTCCGGCCCCTGTATCCACCCCCTCATTCTGTTTCCAGGCCCTGATTTCTGTTCGACCAGCCTTCCTCTCCCCCACTATGAGGATCTGAGCCCTGCTTAGTGATAAGACCATGCCCTGTTGACAGGAATCAAAGACACTAACTGGCTGCTCACCTGGTCTCCTGGCTATCATCTGAGCCAGATTCCTTCTCTCTGTGTCTTTTCCACAGGTCAGGTCACCCTGCTCCTCATCTGGGACCCAACTACCCGTTTTCCATTATCACTTGGCTGGATCGTGACTTGCTGTTACATTTCTTTCTTGCACGCTGTACCCTAGAAACAGACTCAGCCACTTCTGCCCCAGGATCAATGCCCTCAGAACTTACCAAACCCCAGTAGAAGGACTAATTCTAGAGCACAGCATGCACCGAGCTGCTCCTTCCTGCTACAAGTATTGCACTCAGACTGGCCACATCATAGCATATGACACACACGTGGATGTCTGATGGTTCAGGGTAGCAGTACACAAGCAGAAGCTGGTCTCTTTCCAACCCAGAACTTTGTAATTAAACAAGCTTCTCTTGATGTATCCTAAAAACACAAATCCTTAAAGTATGAATGAGAAATGAAACCCACTGACATAAAGGTTAGTGAGCAGATTTTGTGTTTTTATGTAATTAGTTCGAATTAGCAAGGAAGGCATTTGATGGGGCAGTTTCCTAATCGCTGACCTTACTGGGGCTCATTTCAGCTTTGCAAACTGGTTGAAATGAAAATTCAATGTGTTTCCTGTTCTCAAATTTATCTGTCACTCCAACAGGTTCATTACAATTGCAGGAGGTGCAGATGAACCATCCAGGGTGAGCTGCCGACTCCAGCATGTTCCGGGAGCCAACCTGAGCCCTGTAAAAGATGAAGGGCCGGCGTGCTGATTCCTTTAGGGCAGCCAGCTTCATCAGTTTCTTCTTCTGTGAGGTAAAAGGGATTAATTAGACAGCGCAGGCTTTGAGAGGGAGAAAAACCCAGCATATGTGCTCATCCTCCAGGCTTTTACACAGGAGAGGAAGAGAAGAAAGAAGGCAGATGGTCCTTGGGGAAGATGATGTGTCAGCCTTGGTACTGGTATTTAAGGGATGAGAAGCAATCATGCCTTCTTTTCCATACCCTCTTGTCCCCCAAATTAAAAATACATTGAGACAAAGAGAGAGATGTAAGAGTCAGATGAACACCAAAATGTCAGCTCTATAGTTTTTAAAGTTCGTTTAGAGAATATGGCCTAGATCCATATCCAGTTGAGCTTCCTAAGATTTCTCCCCTCAAGTGAAAGGATGCTCCATGCAGGACTAAATTTGCAGAGCAGGCACACTGCCCTCCGAGTGCTCCCTCACACCCTCCTGCCCTGCAGCAGCACGCCAGGGTCCTGACCCAATTGTGCTGCTTGCCACATGGAGGGCCACAGCAGGAGGGGAGCGCCACCCGCCCAGGGCCAGGGCCTGTGAGCCTAGGAGATGAGAAAGGGTGCTCAGTTCCTCATTGTCTCCCCGCTGTGTGGAGTCCCTCCTTCCCTAGAAGGGGCAAGGAACCAGAGAAGAAGGTATGGTACTCTTCTGCCTGGTGCTTCCAGAAAGGTGGATGTCCCTGTAATATTGGCCAAGATAAGAATTTGCAGAAAAGCGAGAGGCATTGAGGATCTTGGCCTTTTACTTTGGAGTAGCCAAAGGCACAGGAAATTGAGCTAGAATTCTCACCTTCAACTGAAGGGATGGATGACTTTGTCCTTTATCCTTGTCACAGGAGAGACAAAACTCCCCTTTAGAGACCCCCAAGAGAATTGGACTTCCTTTCTCCGCAGAGGCTGAGCTCAAGGATGAGGCTAACGCAAAGAAGATCTCTGGAAAAAGACAATCAGAACATGTGTGGATTCTGAGAGCAGGGAAAGGTCCCTCCTGTCTGCTGGGGTTTCAGGCCTGGTGCGCAGCCCCTCTCCCCTTGACTCTGTGGCCCACATCTCCCTCCATCACACCGGTTTAAGCTTCCTCTTCTTCCAACCTAAGTGTCTGCCTCCATTTTTCCCGCCCTTCCAGAAAGACTACTTTCAGATCTGGTCATCGCTAGAGACCCTTCCTCTGATGCCCTAGTCCCTGGGGCCTCCCCTCCCCGCTTCCACCACTTGCTGGAGATGGGGCATGGTATAGCACGGAGCTGAGCCCACCTGGAGGGAGGCCTTACCCCTGCTGGGTGGGGACAGAAAACACAGCCAAAATTGAGAGTCACCTGGGCGTATGTAGTTTTTATCTGGAACTGCTATGAGATTCCCAGAGTCCAGGACCAGTACTTTGTGATCCTGGTCATGAATGCTAAATTTCTTCGGGTTTAAGTTCTTCACCTTTGGACCTAGATCAATATCACCAGATATCAACACTTCACGTCGAAAATGAAAGACTCAGTCTTCTCTTCCCCACATCCAAGGGCCCCAGCCTCAGCTCACCACCCTGCCTGTGGGCTCAGACATCACAGCCACTGAATATTTCTTCCACTCCTGGGCTTTCTATCTTGCTGGGACAAGCAATTTAGCATTCTGTGCAAGCACATGGGTTCCAGATTTGGACAGATGGATTCAAATCCAAGCTCTGCTGTAGGACAGAGGACAAGTTACTAAATCCCTCCAAACCTCAATGTCCTCATCTGTGAAATGAGAGTAATAACAGCACCTACTTGAGAGAGGAGTTATGAGAACTAAAATGCTTACTCAAGTAAGTAGCACTTAGCCTGAGAGAAGAAAATGTCTTACATATAAAAAGGACTCTTTATAATCATTGTTTTTCTTAACTCTCTTTTTTGCACCCTCTTATTGGAGGCATCATTCCATCAGCAGTGCCTAGAGTGGGACAGATCCCTGCACTGGCCAGTCTAAGGGAGCGGTGATGGGAGAGTTGGGAGGGGTGGAGGCAGGAAGCCTCCAGGAGCGCAGCACGGTGCAAGGTTGGGCTTTAGCGGCTCCTTTGAAAAGCCACAAATCTTGCACCTGGCCCTGGAGGAAGAACTTCTAGCAGCAGGACCAGCCACAACAGTCCTCAGAGGGTTCTTAGGGTGTGGGCTCCTAGCAACTCATTTGGGCCAGGTCTGCCTAGAGTAGGGTCTTAAAAGGGAACCTTCCCTCCTGGCCTCGGATTGGACAGGTGACCCTCACCTCCACAAAGAGCTCAGCACTTGTTTGATAAAGGGCAGGGGCCCCCAGGCTGGGCCAGTGACTGTCAAGAATGGGTAGGTGGCTGGAAAATGGCAAATGTGACAATATGGTAACACAGTAACCACCACACTATGCGAAGCTATAATATGGGTATTTGTGACAGGCAATTCTAACGTAGAGAATAATTCTAAGGTGCCATTCTCCCCCCATGCCATAAGCACACGGCCTCTGCCTGGCTTTCTCATTGTAGAATGTCCTCCTGGTCTCCTCATGCCTAGAGAAAGGGGAGGACTCCTCCTGTAACACCGGCTCTCCTGCCACCTCCTCCCTGCAGCCCTCCTCAGCCTCCTCTGCACAGGCTGGCTTCCTCTCTGGTGCTGCGGCGCTCTGCACTCGTCAGTGGTACCTGCACACAGGTATTGGCATCCTTGTCTCGCTGCCCTATAGCACTGTAAGCTCCCCAGGAGCAGGCTCCCTGTCTGACTCACCTGTGATCCTTCACCTCCCACCCTGTAGTGCCCCAAGCATCATGGACACTCTCAGTGTCTATCGAAGAGATGGCTGGCCCCAGGCAAGATCCTAAGTAACTCCCCAGTGATACGGGGTCAGATGAGATCCATGGTTCTCACCCCTGCCTTCCATCAGAATCTCTTCGGGAGCTTTTCTAGGCCCACCCCAGACAGTCTGAGTTCATGGGGCAGGTGCAGGTTGACTGAGAGTCACTCAGCTAGCTGAACTCTAAGCCTTTCCGTTGCCCACACTTTAATGTGCAAGAAGTTACCTGCAAACTATGGTTCAGTAGGTGTGGGTGGTGCCAAGGCTCTGCCTTTCTGATGCACTCCCAGAGCTGTCTGCCTTTCTGATGCACCACCAGAACTGTGGGTGCTGCTGGTTTGAGGCCACCCTTTGAGTGGCATGGCCTAAGGCTGTGGGGGTCTTCAGTCTCTTGACTATGATCAGAAGAGGCACCTGGAAGGTTCCCAGACACAAACTCTTCCTTGTCCTGTGCCTCTTAGCAGGTGAGCATCACCTGCCCCTCCCCGGGCTCATCTTTCCCGGATTTATCTCCTGATGGGATTTGCTTCCGCAAAGGAAAGACTTCAGCCCCATCCAGCACCCTTAGGTGTCCCCAGTCTACAATTCTCCCACCCTCTAAGAGGGCCCAATGGCGCCATCCCCCATCCCCACCCTTGCACCTCAGCCACCCCCATCACCTCACCCTGGGGCCTTACTTGTGTGAACAAAATTCATGGAGGTGAGGCTTGGGCCTGGTTCCAGGGGGCTTCCAGCCGGGTCTGCAGTCAGACACAGTGAGGTTAGCATACGCAATTGGGATTTTCCAAGGATTTGGGCGTATCAAGGACCATTTAATTCCCTCTTCTGTGTATGTGCTGAGAAATACTAGAGCAGCATGATAGTAATGACATTAAATCATAACTTCCCTCCTCAGAAACATAGAATAGAGATGAATTGGCTCAGGGGTTTGGCCTCTGGCATGCTACAGGCCTCTCCCTTCACACCTCAGTAGACAGTCATTGGGTCAAAAGCCTCCTCCTATTGCCCGCCATGGGCAACACCCAAATGCGTTCCTCATGGAGTACTCAGATGCCCTGTGCCTGGGTCATTTTTTCAACCCAGCCTCAGAGAATTGCTTCTCATTGGAGGCTTCTCTTCCACCTGGGTAGGTTAGGAGGGAAGAGGTGCATTTTGAAGGATATGCAACCATCCAGTTGGCAAACAGGATGCTAAAGCCTCAAATCTGTAGGTGAGGACGATCCTTTTATCTGCCACCTTATGTGCCTGGACACTGAAGCAAAGCTTCCTTTTCCCTTCCAGAATTTCTCTTGTCTGGTTATTTGTCCAGGGAAGTTTGAAAGCTCACTTACTGTGCATGGTCCGCAGGAAACAGCTGGGTCTGTGCACAGCACCTAGCAAAGTCCTGCTCTAGGAATTACACTTTGGCCCTGAGGTAGATTTCCACAAGAACCTTACCTTCTGAGTAGCACTGAGGTTCATCTTTTTCTGAGTAGCACTGGGGTTCATCTTTTTCTGAGTAGCACTGGGGTTCATCTTTTTCCCAGTCTTCAGAGCCCATTTTCACTCCTGAGTTTTCCCCCACAAAGGACATTTTCAACGTTGAGTTATTACTCATCAGAAAATGGAATGCAGTCCAAGACCTAAGGAGATAGAAAGGGGACCAGTTATGGCTTCTTCTGACCCCAGGACAGCTTGCTGGATGTCCCTACTGCTGAACAGACTGCTGGCCTTGCTCTCTAGTTAGAAATGCTTGCTGCAACCAGAAAGGCCACAAGGGGCCAGACCATGCTTTCCTGTCTGTCACGCCTTCAAAGCAGAATTTTCCGAACTGGGAGTCACAGTGCTAATGCACAGGGCGCAGTAGCATTTTTGTGGATCTTGGCATTTTATAAAAATAAAATAAAAAAGTTAAAAGTGCATTGCTCTAGTCTTGGGGCTGGCACACTATGGTCCTTGGCCAAATCTGGTCCCTGACTGTTTTTTTAAATAAAGTTTTTTTGAAATACAACCATGCTCTTGTTTACATATTGTCTGTGGCTGCTCTGAGGCTACAATAGCATGGTTTAGTAGTTGAGAGATCATCTGGCCAGCAAAGCCTAAAGTACTTACCATCTGACACCTTCTATAAAAGTTTGCTAAGTCTCTGCGGTAGCCTAATCTTTGCCTAACAAAAAGCAGTTGCTCTGCAACCTCTTTTCGTGAAAACCTAAGCCACTAAAGGTCCCAGGAGGCTCAGTCCCTAATATCTTAGGGTAGGATTGACTCACATGACTTGCTTCATTGGGAGGGGTTGGAGGAGATATATTTATATATACAAATTCTGCACACCCTATCTCAGTTGACAAAGAGCTTTCAACAACACCAGCCCAGGCCAACATAGGACAGAAGTGGAGCAAAAATTGGCACTCCCATCTTACAGATAAAAAATCTGAAGTTAAGTGACTTGTTCAGAATCATATCACTTCTAAGATTGCAGAGATAGGCAGTTTGTGTACAAACCCAATCCTCTGAGAAAGGTTTAGGAGTGAGACAAAGGGAACAAAATTGTTCATGCAAAAAAAAAAGACAAGGAAGGGCTTCAGGACTCAACAATAAGCAGGTGCAAGTGGGTAGAGCTGATGGGTCATTAAAGACAGGGATATCTGCTATTTGATTTTAACCTGTTTGTGGTTTGGCAGTATCCCTGAATACATGAAGCACAACTGCCTTTGTCATGTTGGGGTAAATCAAAGGACGCAAAAAATTGGAGGCACTTGACTGAGAATTTGGCAGCCAGAACATCAGAGCAAGAAATGTCTGACAGAAATGTAGGTATCCAAAGACATAAAGATACTGTGGTGCTGCTGAAGGACAGAAGGATGCTTACAGGCTGGAGGACCTGGGGTCATCCCTGGGGGGTACTCATGAAATCGGCTGCCTGTATTAAGATAAATGCAGGGAGCTTTCACAGAACTCCCTAAAGAAGCAGTGCATCTGGACATCTGAAATCCATCTCTTTGCACTCAAAATCTGTTCCCAAGGACCAATATTTTCTAGACTCTGAAGTCAGTCTCCTGAGCCTTCAGAGAAGGGACTAGCAGCATTTCCAGGGTTTGTGGGTTTCCTAAGTTAGTGTCTGCCTGGCCCTCCAGCAATGCCCTACTTGTTGGCGGAAGCCCTCCTGGGAGAGAGCAGCCTGCTACTGGGGCTGAGAGCAAGGTGTTCTGGGCAGGTCTCCGAGATCATATTTAGAAATTCAGATGTGCTTCCAGTGGAGATAAAAAGCAAGGGTCGAGATGGCCAGATGCTACTCTACTTCCCCATCCATGCCTGTTGGTCTTGAAAGCGAGCACAGGAGGACCACCTACCTGGGCCAGGGATCCTCGTGGTCTGTAGCTCTGTCTTGGACTCCTGGGGCTCTGTTTGCCTTCAGTTCTCACGATCCTTTACCTGAAGGAGCTAGGTCTGGAACTCATTTATAATCAACCGTTTGTGAGTGGCTATGCAAATACAACACAGTATTCCTTTAGCCAATAATAAATAGCATCCTCGGTTATCAGTCATCACTCATTTCCTGCTATTTTCCATGCCAAGGGTATAAACAAATTCCTGTGGGGGTAGTGCCACTCTGCTAAGGACTGTGCCACACCCATTCAACACATTTCAAGGCACTTGTGATAGATCAGGTGGCTTCCAGTCCAGTTCAATAACAGAGGTATAGAAAACAGAGGAGAGTGAAAGAAAGAGGGTACACAGGGCTTAGATCAGCCAATGAGCCTGGGAGGTTCAAGGAAGCCCTTGTTCTCATGATGGTTCTTTGCCACAATCCCAGAGTTCATGCAAGTGGAGTCCCCATGTCCCAGAGAAAAACGTTCTCCTTTCATGTCCCCTTCCAGGTACACTCCGGGACGCGCTGACAGTGCCCCATACCTCTTCTGTGTCCCCTCTTCTTCAAAGGTGACATGCAAAGGAACCTTCCTTGATCAAGCCCTCCAAGGACTAGCTTCCTTCTACAGCCCATTAGCTATTTACCTGCATTTCCTTGCATTTTCCCATTGTATTTGCCCTTGTCAGTTACTGTGTATGGCTATGTTTTACAATGCCACACACAGCTGGTCAGTATGAAGGGAAATCCACATAACCAATTAAGGTAATAGCTTCCGGACCACCAGCAGCAGCATGTCAATAACACAGAAACAACAGGCCAGCACAATAGTCAACCACCACGCTCTCACTGTGCCAGGTCTGGGCTCAGCCCATTAATTTCTTTTTCTCCAGCCAAATTCTTTGATGACCCTGGGGGTAAATACCATCCTTCCTGTTTTACAGACAAAAGGCAGAGAAGTTTAAAGAGGATGTACAATTTACCCAAGATCACATCCTTAGTTACTGGAAAAACTATAACCCAGGGCTTTCTGAGCATGCTGCAGCCTCATCTCTTAAACTTCACTGAAGACTGTGGTCTCATCTTGTAGCCTTTCTTCACACACACATTTATGTAACATACAAATACAGGAATGTGTCTGACAAATCATTTTGCAAGATACATTTCCCACTTAATGTATCTTGACTTTTCTACTCAATATGATATCTCAAACATCATTCCATTTCATCAATACTTTTCTACAATAGTGTATCTAATTATACTATTTAATTACTTAATTAGATACAATAGTGTATCTAATTACACTATTTAATTAATTAATCTAATTACTGCAAGGTATTCCATTATTTGTCTAAAGACCTGGGAAATGTCATTCCCTTGATGGCTAGAATAAAAATCCCTGATTTGTCTGTTAAATTCCCAGTAAGGAGACACATATCTTTAGAGAACTTCTTGATAAACCTCTTGGGATGGGATGAGATTGTGAAGGAAAAGAGGAAGTAAAAATTTTAAAAAGTCAAAACAAACACTAACTTATCTTCTAAGAAGGTGGTTGGGGTAACTGTGGGCATTTCTATGGTGCTGACTTCTGGAATGAATGAGGATGTGAGTGTGGGGGCAGCAGGTCCTTGCTCTCAGGACAGGGAAGATGGAGATGCAGGGAGGGTGCCATGTTGTGGTAATTGCAATAGAGACTTGTAGAGATTCAGCCGAGTGGTTCCGGAAAGGAAGGGAAATGAGAGAGAAGAGTTTGTCTGTAATAGGGGTTGCTACGTAGTGTGGTATGGAGTATTCATAAACCTTTGCCTTTATTGTCCCATATAAAACCTCAATAAGTTCAATTATCTGTACCAATACTGATATACAAGGGACACTGTTTGTAGGAGGTTGAAGCTCGAGAGAATAAGGAGCAGCTAACTTGTATGTCACATATGGACAGATCATAGTTTAACTAATCCTCAGTTTTGAACATTTGAGTTATTTTCACTTTTACGCTATTATATGTATGAGATATATATCTATATACACATATATGCATACCTAATTCTGTGCTTAATATGCTTGTCCAAATCTTTGCATATATCATTGATTACTCCACTAGGATAAATTCCTACATGTGTAAATGCTAGGCCAAAGGATATACATATTCTATTTTATATACTTTTTAAAATTTTCTATCTTACAGTGATTTTTAAGGACTTCAATTTATTGGAAAAAAAAATTCACTTTTCTAACTACTCACTGCAGAGGCAATCACCATTCAGACTTTTGACAGGTAGCTGAGTTCCTGTGTGTATGTCTCTGTGGTATGTGTGTATTTGAGGGGATGCATGATGCATGTATGCTTTGTGTGTGTATGTTTTGTGCATATGTATTTTCATGTCATGCATGGGGTTGAGAGGTGAGGCCTGAAGGACTTCCTGGGTCTAGTGGGGACTTGGGGAGCTTTTCTGTCTTACAAGAGGATTGTAAAGCACACCAATCATGAACTTTTCTGTCTTACAAGAGGATTGTAAAATGCACCAATCAGCGCTCTGTAAAATGCACCAACCAGCAGGATTCTAAAAGTAGCCAATCACAGGGAGGATTGAAAAAAGGGCACTCTGATAGGATGGAAACAGAACATGAGAGGGACCAATAAGTGAGTAAAAGCTGGCCTCCCCACCCAGCAGCAGCAACCCGCTGGGGTCCCCTTCCAGGTTGTGGAAGCTTCCTCCTAACTTCACAATAAACCTTGCTACTGCTCACTCTTTGGGTCCGTGCCATCTTCAAGAGCTGTAGCACTCACTGCAAAGGTCTGTGACTGCTTTCTTGAAGTCAGCGAGACCACGAACCCACTGGCGGGATCTATCTCTGAACACAGGTTTGTGGGCATGTTTGGTGTGTGTTATGTGTATATATTTCTTGTGTGTGTTGTGTGTTGTATGTGTTGTGGGTTTGTATGTTATTATGATTTTGTGTGTGTGTTATGTGTGTGTTAGGCGGGGAGAAAGGCCTTTGGTTCCTTTGTATCCACAGCACAAGACAGGGCTCAGCATGACTAGACATTTGCAATTGATTTATTTACATGAAAAGTATCCCCTTTTGCACTTTAGGCCGGAAAAAAAAGGGTGCAGTAGAGCGATGCTCCTCCATTTGAACCAGCCTCCTGCATTCAAGGTGGCAGATGTGCTGAGAGACATCCAAGAGTTGTTTTAAGAGGATTACCAGATGGCTCTGGAATTCCATCCATTCCCAAGGATACTCTTTTGATATTTCTGAACAGATTAGACCCCACTGAGAGATTCTACCTTTAAAGAAATTCCAGTGGCCACTTGCCAGCAAAGCCAGGTAAGCTGACACGAGGAGACAGACAGCACATGCCGCCAGGCATTCCCTTCATCAGACACCAGCTCCTGCCCACCAGCATGGGAAGCCAGGGTCCTGGTCACTTTGTGGGGCCAATGCTGCTGCTTCTTGGGTGACACTGCAAAGAGCATGTGGTCACTGGCCATCCTCTCTGATACCAGACATTTTGGCATTTGGGACCCTCACCTGAAGCTTCTGGCAGCTCTGGGGGAGGGGGGCTTGTTCCCCCATGCACAAGTTATTTCAATAATTTACACCCATTTTTTTTTTGTTTTTATTTGGGCCATAGGATGTGAGTTTTAACAGAGACGAGGGAAAACTCTCCAGAGAATGTTCCAGATTCCTGGGAATCCTATGAGCCCTCCTCTACGTGACTAGGACTGCATTTTTAAAGCCTTCATTTGTGCAAAGGTCTTTGTGCTGACATAGTAATACCCCATTCCAGGGGCTTGGGCCATGGCCTCCTGTCTCGGCAGCATTTCTGGGTTAAGGGGCAGCCAGTGATTGTCCTCGATGCTTGAGGCACTACAGGGTAGGAGGTGGAGGATCACAGGTGAGTCAGACAGGGAGCCTGCTCCTGGGGAGCTCACAGTGATGTAGGGTGGTGAGACAAGGACACCAATACCTTTATGCAGGTACCACTGACGAGTGCAGAGTGCTGCAGCACCAGAGAGGAAGCCAACCTGTGCAGAGGAGGCTAAGGAGGGCTGCAGGGAGGAGGTGGCAGGAGAGCCGGTGTTACAGGAGGAGTCCTCCCCTCTGTCTGGGCATGAGAAGACCAGGAAGAGATTCCACAATGAGAAACCAAGGCAGAGGCTATGTGCTTATGGCATGGGGGGAGAATAGCACCTTAGAATTATTCTCTACACTAGAATTGCCTGTCACAGATACCCATATTATAGCTTCACATAGTGTGTGGTTACTGTGTTACCATATTGTTTTATTTGCTATTTTCCAGCCAGCCACCCACCCCTGACAGTCACTGGCCCAGCACAGGGCCTTCCACCTTCCATCAAACAAATGCCTGAGCTTCTGACTGAGGGGTAAATCACCTGCCAGTTGGGAAGGGTCCCTGTTATAATCCCTGTCTAGGCAGGCCTGGTCCAAATGAACTCCTAGGAGTTCCCAGTGGCCCTGGGAAATCCCCTGGCCACTCTTCTGGCTGGTCCCACCAGCTGGAGGAGGTTCTTCCAGGGCCAGATGCAAGCTTTGTGGCTGTTCCAAGGAGGCTCTGCAGCACTAGCTCAGCCTTGTACCATGCTCCTGGGGACTTTCTGCCTCCATTTCTTCCTTCTTCACTCCTCCATTATCGCACCCTTGGCCCAGCCCATGAGGAATTTGTCCCATCCTAGGTATTTCTGATGACATGATGCCCCCAGTCAGAAGGTGCAGAAAAGATGTTTAATAATAACAACAATAATAAACACTTTGTTATTTTCAATGGTCAGGCATCTTGCTAAACGCTGTTCATTTAATAACATTTTTAATTCTCAAAAACCCCTATTAGGTGGGCTCTATTACAATCCTCACATCATGCATGAGAAGTCTGAGGTTTGGAAGGATTTTAAAGGTTGCTCTACGTCCCACACTAATAAGTGAGAGAGCTCAGATTTCTACCCATGTCTGTCTAATTCCAAAGCCCAAGTTCTGAATCTCTCAGCAGTTTCTACTGTGACAAAGACGAAGGACAAATCCAGCACTTTCCAGGGCTAAAGGCAAGTGGTTCAGGAAATAGTTTTTCTAGTGTTCTAGCTGAATGTCTCTCACTCACATTCAACCCAGAGTCGAAGGGAACCCTGGGAGTCTGGTAAAACTGCTCGGTCTTCATGCAAAGGGAGGAGAAAATTGTCCTTTTTTGCTTCCCACGTTGTTTCCTTGGCCCAAAAGCTAGGAAGCCCTGGCATTGGCACGTACTGGGGAGAGGATCTTCATGCATGTGGCTCTGTCTCTTCCCCTCTGACTGTGGGGCTGGGCATCCTGAGGACAAGTGTGTCACCTCCTGCCACTCCTTTCCTCCTGGAAGTACTCACCACCAACTCACATTCTGTTCTCTGGAGATCTCCACACAAGTGTGGGCTAGTAATTCTCAGAATGACCCTATGCTGTGAGACTGAAACTCCCTCTTGGACAACTAATCCGACAACCTGGCCTCAGTAGAGTGAGTAATAGGGAACCCACCTGGGTATAGATCCGTCACATATTGTATAGTCCAATGTTCAAAGAATTGGAGCATTATTTGATAAGCACCAATTTGATTCCTGCCTCCTGCTTCCTGAAGCCTGCATTGTCATAAGATGCTGTCATTTCTTATGATTCGTCCTGGCATGTACTAATTCTCCACTTTAGGACTAACCATGCTCAAGGGGTTGGATAATGCTGGGGAAACTGATCCAGCTGCAGATGCTCAATGGAAACATTCAGTCTGATACCCAGAGCAGAGTCCAAGGGAGTACAGCAATGCATTGTCTTGGTAAGTATTCAGTTGGGGTAAATGGGAGGGGTCCCACACAGGTATGAGCAAATCCCATTAGGTGGGAGAAGCGCAAGGAGGAATCTGGGTAGGCGCTGGATGCTCCAGATAAGCATAGTCAGTATCTGCAAGGCCCATGAACAAGGACCAGGGGCCCAGTCACAGGAATGAGGCTTGGAAGATTAGCAACTTTTAAGGGGTCAAGATATTAGACAGTAAGCAGGACACAGCCCAGAAAAAGAAACAGTAGGGAAGTAGAAGAAATTATGTGATTTCATGTTTACTGTAAGAAGCTCTGGAAGTCAGTAAAGACATGGTTGCAATCCCCATCATTAGTGCTCTGATTAACATCTTCTGAATGTCAGTCCACTCGTTTTAAGATTGCATTTTCCCACAATGTCTGTACCTAAATGTTTGCCGTGTTTTCTGCAGTTGTTAGATTTGGTGTTCTGTATCTATTCATGAGGATCCTATTGATTAAAATGTATTCGTCCTATTGATTAAATGTTTGCTCTCCTTACTGCTCTCTTTTTATTTTTTTGGTCATCTTAGTCTGTCAATAATATAAGAGGTACATTAAGATCTCCCATGTAATGTAGATTTATTATTTTGATCTCAATTTTGGCATTATATATTTTTGAAGCCATGTTATTAGTGAGCCCTATGATAATCCTCACTTCATGGATGAGAAATCTGAGGTTTGGAAGATTTAGAAATTACCTATATGTCTTACACTAATAAGTGAGAAAGCCTAAATTTGCACCCAAGGCCGGGCGTAGTGGTTCACGCCTGTAATCCCAGCACTTTGGGAGGCCGAGGCGGATGGATCACGAGGTCAGGAGATCGAGACCACCCTGGTTAACACGGTGAAACCCTGTCTCTACTAAAAATACAAAAAAAAAATTAAGCAGGTGTGGTTGCGGGCGCCTGTAGTCCCAGCTACTCAGGAGGCTGAGGCAGGAGAATGGACGAACCAAGGAGGTAGAGCTTGCAGTGTGCTGAGATCACACCACTGCAAGCCAGCCTGGGGGACAAAGCGCGAGACTCTGTCTCAACAAAAAAAAAAAAAAAAATTGCACCCAAGTCTGACTAATTCCAGAGCCAATTCCAATTTAGAATTGTTATATCTCCCTGATGAACTGAAGCTTTTAAGGAGACACCCTCTTTATCTCTACCAATGCTTACTGCACTTTTTCAGATACAGCTGCTTTCTTTTAATTAGTTTTTGTGTAGTATATCTCTTCCCATCCTTTTTCTTTCGACCTTCTCCATTCTTACATTTTAGATGTGTCTTTTTTT
>NW_012118465.1:255192-261150 GCF_000951035.1 Colobus angolensis palliatus | reverse complement strand
CTGGAGTGCAATGGCATGATCTTGGTTCACTGCAACCTCTGCCTCCTGGGTTCAAGCAATTCCCTTGCCTCAGCCTCTCAAGTAGCTGGGATTACAGGTGCCCACCACCAAGCCTAGCTAATTTGTTGTATTTTTAGTAGAGATGGGGTTTTGCCATGTTGGCCAAGCTGGTCTCGAACTCTTGACCTCAGGTGATCCACCCGCCTCGGCCTCCCAAAGTGTTGGTATTACAGGCATGAGCCACCACACCCAGCCAATTTTAGCTGTATCTCAAAAACAGCATAGGTTCTATTTGCTTTCCTTATTCAGCTTTATAATATGAATCATTTACATCAAACATGTAAAACACCATGGATTGTAAAACACAGCCATATTTTATGTATGAATTAAAAAGAGAAACGCCACCAATTAGGTCCTGAGACAGTCACCTTAACAATATCTCTGTGATGTGCATAAATCAATCACATCAGTTTCTCTGAACCTCAAAATTTCTTTCATCAATTCTCGAGATATGGCAGTTTCTTTGGTTTTACATTCCCAGAAGCAAAGAAAAAGTACACAGCTTCTTCAAGTCATGAGTAGCTTCTTTTTTATAGCTCTTGATGTTTGCAAAAAAGAATGGAATTGCTTCACTAATGTTAAATTTTCATCCTGCTGCTCTATTTCTATGACAAAGCAGAGGGCATCTTTTTGAAGACATTTTAAACAGCAATTAAACTCAAAACATGTGATGACAATGACACACAAAACTCAACTTATAACCAAATGAAGAGTTCCAACCAAGTTGACACAAGCTGGCTGACAGAGCTTGTAATACACACAGCTTGGCATATGCCTCCCCATTTCGGAGATACAAAAATATGAATAAATGTTTGCCCTTAAATCAATGAAACAGAGCATTTGGACTGAAAATCTACGACTGTTACAGTGTTTTCTATTCATTATTCTCATTCTGTTTCTTCTCCACCTTCTTGCTTTCTTTTAGTTTGAATATTTTCTATCATTTCATTTTTCTTCCTACTAGTCTGAAACTTATGCATTTATTTTCTCTTTTTTACACTTACCTAAAATTACTCTGTAATCCATGGATCCTTAATTTATTTAAAAAACTAATGTTAATGAGTAGCTTTATTTTCCTCCCATCTAATTTAACGCCCACAGAAGACCTTCACTTACCTCAATCCTCTCCCAACTTATATGTTCTTAATGTCATATATGTTAATTCCACATATTTTAAAACTTTCTAAAATAACATTATTTTATAGCGTGAGTGTTCATTTACATTTTTGCATATATTTAGAACTTTCTTTGCTCTTCATTTCTTCTTCTATTTATGACCTCACCTCTGGGATCATTTTCCTTCTACTTGAAGTACATATTTCAGAACTACAGTACTCAGTACAGCAGCCACTAGCCATATACAGCTATTGAAGTTTAAACTAAGTAAAATCGAGTAATATTAAAAACTCAGTTCCTCCATCTCACTAGTCACATTTCAAGTGCTCAGCAGCCACATGTGACTAATGACTACTGTACAGCAAATATGTAGGACATTTCCATCATGGCAAAGAGCTCTACTGATAGTGTTCATCCAGAGTTTCTGTTCCAGGACCAAAAACAGGGCTAGGCTGCTATTTCTCATGGCCCAATAACGAGATGCAGGTGAGGTGGGGAGGAAGAGAGTTTTTATTTCTGCAACCAGTTACAGGGAGAAGGCCTGGAAATTATCACCAGACCAACTCAAAATTATGACATTTTCCAGAGCTTATATATCTTCTAAGCTATATGTCTACATGTAAGTGTGCATTCGTCTAAAGACATAAGTGATTAACTTCTTTTAATCTATAACTACGGTCTGAGTCCTGAAGACCTTCCTCTGGAGCCTCAATAAATTTACTTAATCTAAATGGGTCCAGGTGCTGGGGTGATTGCCCTTATCTTGTCCTCTGCTAAATCATGGAGGTTTGGGGAGTTCCTTCAGACACCAATAAACATGTTTGTGGAGGTCTGGGGAGTTTCTTCATCCCCACAATAAAACTTATTTAATACTAAATGGGTCCTGTTAAAAATTCCTTCGTGATTTTGTCATATTTTAAGTCCCAGAAAAGGCCTAGGCAAAACTCTTGATGGGCTTTTATTACCTTCCAACCTTTGTGTAAGGGCACTGGCTTTTAATATTTAACTTAACCACTTAGTCAGTACTGAAACAGTTGTTATGGAGGTCTGCATTAGTGAGACCTGGCCTGCCACATTTCCTTTTCTGAAGATATTATGGTAGTGATCACCTTTGTGAAAGGAAAATAAATCTTGGGGCCCCAAAATCACTAAGCCAAGGAAAAAAGTCAAGCTGGGAAGTGCGTTAAGCAAATCTGCCTCCCATTTCATTGCTAAATAACAGCTACAAGGATAAAAAAGCTGCATACCTCCCTCACAAGATTGCCCACTAGGAAATTCCTTGTGGACCCCCAGATCTTTACCCTAAAAGAGTTCTGTTGAATTTCACTCTGACAATGTAAATTGATAACTTGTCCTCACAGGTAAAGGACAAAGGACAGAACTCAAAGTCATCCCTCTTTGCAACTGAGACAAATGCATATTTGATTGCTTCCTCCACTCTATGTTTGTTTTATCTTAGGTAAATATGCAGATTCACTGAGCTAGATGAATGCACAAGTGACTATTCGTCTACCCGCCTCTCATATGTAAACTGCTGACCAAAGACTCAAAAGAAGGCAACCATTTGCCTCTTATCTACCCATACCTTTTATTTTATTTTTTAAATTTAAATTTTTTTTTTTTTGAGATGGAGTCTCGCTCTGTCATCCAGGTTGGAGTGCAGTGGCTCGATCTCGGCTCACTGCAAGCTCCGCCTCCCAGGTTCATGCCATTCTTCTGCCTCAGCATGCCCAGCTAATTTTTTGTATTTTTAGTAGAGATGGGGTTTCCCCGTGTTAGCCAGGATGGTCTCGATCTCCTGACCTTGTGATCCACCCGCCTCACCCTCCCAAAGTGCTGGGATTACAGGCGTGAGCCACCATGCCCGGCCCCCGCACCTTTTAAAAATTTATTCGTCTTTCTCCAATATCTGCCCTTTCCCACTTAAGTATTGAAGCCCTCAAAATCGCTTTTGGAGAAAGGCACAGACCTGTCTCCTGAGCATGCATGCCTAACCTTGGCAAAATAAATTTCTAAATTGATTGAGATCTGTCTCAGACACTTTTTGGTTTACACCTTCTATTTGTGTTTGGCCAAAAATATTCTTCTTTCATTTTCATTCTTGAATTTCCAAGTTCATTGTTACTTGAAAGAAGCTTCAGTTTGTTCTCTGCCCAAGTTACTCCTACAAGTCACACTGTCCTGCCATTCACTTCAAGGAATTATCTAGTCTCTGTCAAAAAGCAATCTAAGAAGCTCAAGTGGAATTTTTATTTTTTTCCTAGAGAAACAGTGTTGTCAAATGGAGTATAGATAAGTAAAATGCTAATATTACACCTAGGAATATAAAAGGAACTAAGTGGGCTTTTGTAGGTGAGACTGGGAAGCCAATCATCATAAATTATATTATTTCTGTTGGAAAATGCATCTTAAGTTCCAAACTGACTCACAAATAAGCTTTTGGAAACTGAAGGGAGCCCCTGGCCTTAGTCCTCTAAGAGGGACCTACAAATACAGCAGGTAGAAAGAAGAAACTAGTATTAGGTTAGTGCAAAAGTAATTGTGGTTTTTGGCAATTACTTGTGGGCAATCCGCCCGCCTCAGCCACCCAAAGTGCTAGTATTACAGGTGTGAGCCAGCCTGCACAGCCTGTTGTATTTTTTAAATCCTAGGATGAAATGTATATACACTGTAACAAAATAATCTAACTGTATTAAAAATGTGTAAAATGACCTCATAAAGGGAATGAGTGAGAAAGGTATGGACCTAAAGTAACTTTGGACATGAGCAAAGTCTGTAAAACTAAAGGCAAAAAGTACTGTACACAAGCTCTGTACTCTAGTTGATAAAGTCGTTTCCCATCAATTCGAGTTTACAGTTTTGAAACCATTGTACCTGTATACTGGAATCAAACAACTGAGGAAATAGGTGGTGGGTGGTATAGGAGCCAGGTTTCTCACTGTTAGATTAAGAGTTTACAGACAAGCATGGGGGGTAAAGCTACAAGGATTTGTGTGATAATGGATTAGAACTGGAGACATCAGTATGAACTCATGTTTAGTTTAACATAGAGACAGATGGCTACATATAGAAATATTTATAGCTCTATCTCTATACTACTTGGTATATACACATATAGTTCCCTGATCAATCAACTGAGACAGCCTAGAAGCAATGACACCCCAGTAACAGTGAGCATACCTAGGGCCCAGATCTCAATTTCCAGTATTATTCTCCAATAAAAGTGACCAGGGACCTTAGAAAAATGGCTGATTTTAGGGATGGGGAAGAAAAGATATGCGATGAGCCTAGAGCATCCTGTAGTGCCAGAAAATAAGATAGTACTTTAAAAAATGCAATGATAGGATATGTCAAAGGAACACAGGAGCCAACAGTAAGAGCTACCAATGGCCAAAGCTGAAACAATTTGCTGGGGGAAAAAAAAAAAACATAAATGTAGCATTGTATTATAACCTAAATTATAAAATAAATACCCACAAATCCATACTGATGCCAATAAATGATTGAATAAATAAATGGGGAGAAAAGACAGATCTCCCTGCAGAAGAATTAAGCAAATTTTAAGGTTTTGTTTTTGTTTTCTTGAGGCAGCATCCTGCTTTGTCACCCAGGCTGGAATGAAGTGTTGCAATCAAGGTTCACTGTAGCCTTGACCTCCCATGCTCAAGTCATCTTTCCACCTCAGCTTCTTGAGTAAGTAAGACTACAGGCATGCACCACCATGCCCAGCACTTTTTTTCTTTTTTCAGAGATGGGGTCTCACTATGTTGCCCAGGCCAGTTTTGAAATCCTGAGCTTAAGTGATCTTCCCACCTTGGCCTCCCAAAGTGATAAGATTACAGGTGTGAGCCACTGTAGCCAGCCAAAACAAAGGGTGGGGGCGGGGGGCCGGTAAGAAATGAACCATTTCTTACCACTATAAGAAGCTGAAGTCACAGATAGGGTAGGATGTTTTAGACATCAACTGTAGAATTGTTTAAAAACAAAATAAATAAAAAAAGGATTGTCATTTAACTCAGGAATAGAAGAAAGTATCCAGACAACTGCATACTTTAAAGCCACAATATTTCAATTTAAACAGAGAATTTAGTAAATTAGCCTGATTTTGTGGACTTCTCAGGAAAAGAAATAACTTGCATAAAAGGTAAGGATTGCTTCTTATGCTCTAGGCTTTTACAGCAATAGGAACACTTTCAATTTTCTATTGCATACCTGACTAAAAAATAAAATAAAACCAGTAAGCCATTAAAATACATCTCACCATTTCTTCTTGTCTCAAAGCCTCAAGGTATTAGAGACTATTTTTGTTAGAGGACCTGCTTCATTAAGAACTGTTTTACAACATGATGTTTTTTAAAAACCTGGTATAATCTTTTCTGTTCAAGTAGTGACAGGGTGAGGATCAGGAGCTAAAGAAAGCTTAGACAATTCTGTTGCACAATTTGGGAAGACCAGAAAGAAAAACATTTGCATCCCCTTATATGAAACAGGGGTTGACCACAAAAAGACAGTAGTTCTAGCTAATACTCATAAGGCTCCTTTCTAGCAGTTAGTGAATATAAAGGTGGTGTCTGGGGAGAATAGAAATTCTTTTTGCTTGTTTGTTTGTTTTTTTTGTTTTTTTCTCAGCTACCTTCAGCCCTTTTGTGGAAAAAAAAAAAAAAAAGACTGTGCAGGTCTAATTCATTTGTTTAGCTATACTTTGACGGAAATCAGTTCAAGTAATTACCAGATTATTAATAAAGACAAATGGTCAGATGTTTAAGTCGGACTCTTAATTTT
>NW_012118465.1:253010-254877 GCF_000951035.1 Colobus angolensis palliatus | reverse complement strand
TAACAAAAGTAACCTTGAAGTGAAGTGACCAATCTGATATTTGTTCCTTGTTTCTGCTTTCCCCTCCTTTTTTTTTAACCTATAAAATACATCCACTCTTTAGCTAGTCAGACCTCTCTTCTGTTTCATAGACTGGATGCTGCCTGGTTCATGAATTACTAATAAAAGCTAATCACATTGTTAAAGCAAACTAAATATGACCTGAGATGGACTCTGTACTTCTATATTTGAGTCCTTGGGGATGAACCGTAACCTAGCTTAATAGTCAAACAAGATTGAAAGCCTAAGTATAACAATAGCTAAGTCTTGACTAATCCCAGTGGCCATACATCAACCATTCATACACTGCTGAATGTTCAAATAAGACAAACGCCAAGCTATAATCAATCCAGCCATTCTGTACCTTACTTCCAATTTCTGTGCATCATTTCCCTTTTTTTTGTCTATAAATCTTCTTCTACCACGTGGCTGCATTTGAGTCTCTGTGAATCTGCTATGATTCTGGGGACCGCCCGATTCACAGATCATCCATTGCTCAATGCTCAACAAAACTTTAAATTTAATGTGGCTGAAGTTTTTCTTTCATCAAAGTCTTTGAAACTCAATGTGTTGAATTTTTTTCTTTGACAAGTCCAACTCTTTATGTCAAAGTAAGTTTGAAAAGTTCTTTCCTCCAAATAAAAAGGACAACTGTCACAAAATCCAGGAAGTTTAATAGGAGGGAGAGATAGAGACCCAACAGTCAGAACTGACAGCAAATTGGCTGTATTGTGAAACAGAAATTACAGAGTGGTGAAAGGGAACAAGAGGAGAAATCAGAAATCGGACAGAAGACTTTATAAAATGTCTTTTTAAAAGACAGAGGTTACATTATATTTTGTTAAAGGATAATTTTAAAAAAGAAGTCATGACTCTCACATAAAACAAACACATATTAAAGATTTTGCTTAATAATGGGAGAGCTGATAAAATGTTACATCCAATTCTGAAGTGTTGTTGAGGTAAAAGAGGCAATTATGAGGTTAAATTATGGGGAGAAATCCTTAGGATTTGGAAAATGGTGTTCAGAGTATAGAGAAGGAAAAATACATTTCCTCTACCATTCTAAATTCTGGGTTGGGAGCCCCTGCAACAAAATATGGATCAACAGAGAAAAACAAGCAGAAGTTTATTAACCTGTAAATTTCATATACATACGTGAAAAAATGTGGTAAAAAGTGCCTCTCAGATAGATGGTTTAGCATTGCCCCTGATATACCAACTTCTACAAAGAACAAGAAATCTTTAAAGAAGTTGCAAGACAAAGGAAAAGAATCTTGAGTCCTAGAGGGAGCAAATTATGGGAAGGCAAATCTATGAGAAATTAACAGTAGACATAGGATATTTAGGAAAGTGTGTTATGTAGCTTCCTCAGGTGCAGTCTCCAGGCTGATAGGGGCCTGATATTGTCTCCAGTGATCAACCTCTGTCTTTCCAGTAGAGAGGGGAGGAAGGACAGCTTCGTAAATTTATGCCCTGCTTTAGTCAAATGGTGAGGCGATGGACAGAGAGTTTTCCCTCTTGTATCTGCATCTTCTCTATTGCCTTCAGCTCAAAGTAAGCCTTACGCCAAAGTGGCTTATTTTGACATGAGGCTTATTTTGTGGTGGCATATTCTGCCACCCTTCAGGGGTCAGATGGACTTGGTATCAAATTCCAACTCATCTACTCTCTACCTACTGTGAGTGTTGTCAATGTGGGCATGTTATTTTGTATCTCTAATGCTTCAGTTCCTTTTTCCACGTACAATGCTGGATTGTATAAAATGGAATAAAATCAGTGGAAGTTCCCACATTTCTATATAGCAAGAGTTTAAGCTGTGTGTGTG
>NW_012118465.1:252083-252463 GCF_000951035.1 Colobus angolensis palliatus | reverse complement strand
ACACCTAAATTTAAATATTTTGTTTCATGGCAAGACAGTACAAGCATTTAGCAATCATTTTGTAGGGCCAAGTTTTGTTCTCTAACTGTTGCTGCAGATGAAAATTTTATTGACCTAGAGTAAAATGAGATTTAATAATGACATGTAAAGTACTATACTGAATATAGATGCCACCAAAATTTTATAATTTTTCTCTCCATACATTTGTAGTCATCTTGCTCACAGAGTGAACACAAGTTATGGGACTTGACGCTCATCTAATTTTGTGTTCTATTTTTTAAAACGATACAAATTTATGAATACAAAGTTAGGCAAGAAAATGAGTATTCATAAAGAGAAAAGCAATCACAAAATTAGAACATTTCAAACAGCTGACAAAT
>NW_012118465.1:250209-250635 GCF_000951035.1 Colobus angolensis palliatus | reverse complement strand
GTGAATCAATTAAACCTCTTTTTTTAAAAAATAAATTATCCAGTCTCTGGTATTTCCTCATAGTGCTGTGAGAATAGGCTAATACAATGACTGACGAGGGGATGGATATTTAATGCTTAGACCTCTCAGGAGTGAATAAATGGTTTATCTCATTAGGCAAGACACCTTGATGAAGTAGCCAGTGGAGGAGGAGTGTGTAGCATGGGAAGGCAGAAAGGTCTAATAAAAAAATTCTCTCTCTCTCTCTCTCTTTCTCTCTCTCTCTCTATATATATATTATATATATAATATATATATATCAAATACTTGATTTGATATCAAGTATATTTGATATCCTCAGGAATAACTGCAGTAGTAGTACTTGTATTTTCTCACAATAACACACTTCCTGTAAGTTTTCCAAGAGGCAGAGTCTGGATGAAATAA
>NW_012118465.1:245654-249412 GCF_000951035.1 Colobus angolensis palliatus | reverse complement strand
ACTCCTGGAAAATATAACTTCATGACTAATAAGAGGCCACCTGAACTTTTCAGTGTCATGAAATGGGTGGGTCCTTCTCTGGCCTCCCTGAGCTCCTCACCTTCCCCACCCTGCTACAGGCAATGCTTTTCTTCCTTTCTCTTTTCTGTCTTTTATGTTACTCAGTGAAACTGTCTCCTCTTTCATCTTGCCCAGAGACCACATGTTGAAAAATGTCCTTGGGAGCTTGACCTTGTAACCACATGTTAGTACTTTCTCTTGGTACCACCTTCCAGGGAACAGGAATTTGGGGGTTCATGTCATAGCTAGCCCTAACAATTATCTTGAGCAGTTAAAAGTCTTTGCGAGTTCAAAATTGTCTGCTCTAGGCTCCTTCTAGGAAGAGCAATGGAAACTATAGCTTAGTAGCTAAGGCTCATTGGTTTCACCTGTGAGGTTACTTTTGGTAAAGGTAAAGCCACAAATATTGGAGGTTTGGTGTGGCTAAAGTCAGGTAAATAAGAAATTTAAAAGTATTTTTTTAAAGAGTGGTATGGTTAAAAGTCAGCTTAGTTGAAAGTGGATATTCAAGCTTTAACAGCCTGGGACTCCTTAGGGAAAACAGAGGAGGTGCCCCAGACCCTGTTTTGGGAAAAAAACTATTTTCCTCATTCCCCAGAGATTGGAAATGGATTGATTCCTCTAAGAATCTATGGCTTTGTTCTTTTTTGCATTGCATTATCTGACATTTTTTTGCTTTTGAGAGTAATCAGAAAATACTTTGCATTATGAGAGAGCTTTGGTGTGTAAACTAAGTAGGAAAGTAGGAAATACACTTTTAACGAAGGCTAATGGCATTTATCAAGGGATACTTGGCTATTTGCACATTTGGATAAAAAAGCATGCTCTTGGCCACCTAGAAAGTATGGAAATGTCCCCATCCCCTTCCCCCCACAAAACTGAGAGAGAAGACTTCTTTGAGGGATGGGCTGATTCCCTCTTTTTCAGATCCAGGATCTGATATAAAAGTGGAATCATTAATTGTAGGGATTTGTTTTGCCTTCCAGCTGTGCCTACTTATTAGGCCATAGAAACTGCATGCTCCTCTGTTCCTGTTCCTCTAAGGGCTCCACCCTGAAGCCAGTAATCCAAATAAGAAACTGGCAAATAAAAAAATCATACAACTACTGGATCTTCATCTATCTGTGTATTTATATGTGCTGTGTGGGTGATATAAAAGAGCTTTGATTAATTGGCTTAAAAATAATAAGTGCTTAAATCAAATATTTTATCAGAAAAGTAAAAAGTGCAATGCCTTTTAGTTCACCTGACTTAAGTAATCTTTGGGAAATAAAAACAGTTTTACATGCAAGGTATTTTAGGAAAGTCAAGTGTGTTTTGGGAAAAAAGATAAGTCCTGGGAGGTGGATTTTTTTTTTTTTTTTTTGCCTAGTTTAAACAGTTAAAGGACTGTTTTAAGTTAGATAAGATAAAGCTGAAGGTTTGAACAAGTTGTGCAAGCTTTGTGAAAAATTAACTTTGTAAAAAAATTATTTGTGTAAACATTGGCTAAATTTCAAGTTTTTCCATCAATTGAACATTTGAATAAAAGCACAACAGGATTTTCTTGGAGCACTGACCTATTCTTTAACCAAAATTGTAAAGGGTTACAGAAAATTTATCAAAATCTTAACTTATGGTCAAATTGATTAAGATTGGATAGATTTGTCTATAAAGTTTTAGAGAACCGGATTTAACATTAATAGTACACTAATGTAAAGATAAAATTTGACTTATTTGGTATAAAAATCATACAGAAAACATCATCAAATTTGAAATGGTGTTAGACTTTCTTTGGGCTGTATTTGTGTAAGTGTGCTATTTGTATATGTTCCAAAATTATGGGAAACTGCTATAATTCTGATATGATTTAGTGTGCATTATCAGTAATAATTATAGTTGTCATGTAAAATTTTTGTACGCCACAGAAGTAACCAAAATTCCTTGTCAGTTGTGGCTCTAATAGTGGCCTTTTGTCATCCACAGACAATTGTTGTCTCATTTTGATCCTCTTCAAAAGGTAGTTTATAATTAGCGATAGGACTAACAGGTACTCTTGAATACAGGTTTCTGACAATTTTGGAGATCAAAACTTTAAAACAGAGGAAAAAACTTCTGGAACTCTCATGGAGAGCTGGAATGTTCATGAATATTAAGCAGAACAGGAGTTAACTGCATGGACTGAACTGGTGGAAGACTGAAGTAATTTTTTATAAGTTTTTGCTTAAAACGTTGCTGATCCCTTGTTATATTTTTCAGAGCCAAGAAAACGTTTATTTTAAGCTATTTACAACTTGTAGCAATTGAGTAAACTATACTCCTGTGAATAAAATTTGGAGCATGCTTGTCTCTTACCTCTTGATTTTTCCAGAATTTGGAAACTAGTTGTGAGTATTTTTAACTTACGGCAATATAGTTATTTGCTTAAGTGTAATAAGAATCTGTTTTTAAATGTAACAGGACACAATTGGAGCAACTGGTCATTTTACCATGGCTTTGACTGGAATGGTGTGCTTTCTTTTAAGGAATCCAACTTGGCTTATAGAGCCCATAAAAGTCCCTTGGGAAAATTGGCCTCGTAACTTGTCTATGCAGTCCCTGTACAAGGTTCCTGACCTGTGGTGAGTAAAGAATGTCAGTTTCTGATAGGCCCAGGAGCCCCAGGTTATCGTAGGACCTCAAGAGGGGAAGACCTTGCTGATAAAACAGTATGAGGTAAAGAAACCAGCCAAAACCAAGATGGCCACAAAAGTTACCTCTGTTCACCCTCACTGCTCCTTACAAGCTAGTTATAATGTAATAGCATGCTAAAAGACACCTCCACCAGTGTCATTACAGTTTACAAATGCCACAGCAATGCCAGGAAGTTACTCCATATGGTCTATAATGGGGAGAAACTCTCAGTTCTGGGAACTGCCACTCCTTTCCTGGAAAACTTATGAATAATCCACCCCTTGTTTAGCATAAAATCAAGAAATAACCGCATAAATTGGCAACCAGCAGCCCTCAAAGCTGCTCTGCCTACAGAATAGCCATTCTTTTATTCCTTTACTTTCCTAATAAACTTGCTTTCACTTTATAAAAAAGAAATTCTTTTTTAGAGCAAATGTTTTTGTAAGTGTTAAGTCAATAAGATGCTAAAACACCTACAATTAACTTTTCATTTTCATTTGTGGCTATCTGTCACTCCCAAGGGAATACAAAGGCTCTTGCCTTGTATGTAGTGTGCTCTGCTGTTGTGCCTTCATCTGTCAACTGTGTGTCCAATCTGTTGTGTCTCAGGGAACTAGATCTCACAAGGCCTGCCATTTACACATTATTCAAAAACGTTATTCATTTTTCAAACAATCTGTTTAAAAGAATCACTAATGAGATGTGAAAAATACCTCATTGTGATACACTTGGGCAATGCAGTGTGAGAATAATTCTATCAACTAATATCAAACTTGCTGAGTAGATGAATAACTAGATACTCAATTTTTACATTTCCTTATAAAAGTAAAAATTAGGCATATACTAAATGTCCAATAACAGTAAGTTCATTTGATAAATTATGGCAAATTCAATTTAAAGAGTATTTCATAGCCATTAAAATCAGGCTGGGAAAAAGTGTGTAATGATGTGGGAACACTAAGTGTTGAGTGGGAAAAGGTTACATAATAATATGAAAATTTGATTTTTATATATAAATTTAAAATCAAAGATATATATGTACATGT
>NW_012118465.1:237713-240039 GCF_000951035.1 Colobus angolensis palliatus | reverse complement strand
ACAGAGTTCCTTTATTTCTGAAGTTTCTTAGGTTAGAAGCTTTTTGCCCCTTCACTAAGGCTATTTCATACATTTATAATACAGCTAGACTGTTTGGTCACACTCTGCATTAAATCCTGGGATTCCCTCACCTCTTGAATATTTTCAAATTTGCATACATGAAGTTTCACTCTTTGTGCTGTAAATTACTATGGGTTTTAGAAAATGCATAGTGTCATGTGTCCAACAATACAGTATCATATATAATGCCATAGTTGAAATGCCAAATAAAATCTCTCCTGCTTCACCTTTTAACTCTTTCCCACATCCCCCCAAACCCATGGCAATCACTGATCTTTTTATCATGTCTATACTGTTACCGTTTCCAGAATGTTATATAATTGGAATCATACAGTGTGTAATCTCTTCTGACTTATTTATTTCATATAACAATATGCATTTAAGATTCATCCATCCATTTTTTTTGTGTAGCTTGATGCATCAAACTTCTTTTAATCACTCAATAATATTACATTGGATGGATGAATCACAATTTATTTATCCATAACCTATTGAAGAACATTTTGGTTGTTTCACATTTTAAGGGATTATAAATATACTTGCTATAAATATTCATGTTTAGGTTTTTGTGTTGGCATACTCTTTTAAATAACTTGCATTAAATACCTAGAAGCACACTTGCAGGTTTATATGGTAAGATTATGTTTAGCTTTATAAGAAACTGCCTAATTGCCTTTCAAAGTGACTATAATGTTTTGCATTCTCATCAACAAAAAATTATAGTTCACATTCTTCTGCATTTTCCCTGTCAACTGTAATTGGACTTTTTTTTTTTTAAGGTTCTATCAATTCTAATAGGTATGTGGTGGTATCATATTTTTGTCCTAATTTCCAATTGCCTACTGACAAATGATGTTCAACAATCTTTCATATATCTATGTATTCCCTGTATATCTTCTTTAAAGAAGTGTCTATTCCAATTTTTACCCATTTTTCAATTGAACTGTTAATTTCTTATTGAGTTTTGAAATTTCCTTGTATATGGTAGATGCAGATCTTTCGTCATATATGTGTTTTGCAAATGTTATATCCCAGTCTATACTTTACCTTTTAATTTTCTTTATAGCATCTTTCACAGTACAGTTTTTAATTTTAATAAAGTTCAACCTAATGGTTTTTTGGTTTTTTTGTTTGTTTGTTTTTTGTTTTTTTTTGAGACAGAGTCTCGCTCTGTCACCCAGGCTGGAGTGCAGTGGCAGATCTCTGCTCACTGCAAGCTCCACTTGCCAAGTTCATGCCATTCTACTGCCTCAGCCTTCCGAGTAGCTGGGACTACAGGCACCCACCACCACACCCAGCTAATTTTTTGTATTTTTAGTAGAGACGGGGTTTCATCATGTTAGCCAGGATGGTCTCCATCTCCTGACCTCGTGATCCACCCACTTTAGCCTCCCAAAGTGCTGGGATTACAGGTGTGAGCCGTCGCGCCCACCCCCAAATACCATTTTTTAAGTGGATTGTGGATTTTGGATTTGTTCAAAAAAAAAACCTAATTGGCAAACAAACCCCAAGCAATTGAGATATTTTTCTGTGTTCTCTTTTAGAAGTTTTACAGTTCTGCATTTCACATTTACACCTATGACTCATTTTGAATTGGTATTTGTTGAATGTGTAAGGTCTGTGTCTGTTTATATATTTTGTTTTTTTTTTAAATATGGATGTCCAATTGTTTCAGAATCATTTGTTCAAAGGCTATCTTTTAGCCACTGAATTGCCTTTGCTTCTCTGTCAAAGAGAAGTTGATTATATTTCTGTGGATTTATTTTGCACTGCTTATTCTTTTCCATTGATCTTTGTATCTATTATTGTAGCCACACCATGTTGGCATAATTCCAAAAGCTTTGCAGTCATCTAGAAAACTGGGAATTGTAAGTTTATCAAATTTGTTCTTTTTACGTTTGTCGGTTATTCTAAGTCTTTGCCTTTTTATATAACCTTTAGAATGATATTTTATTTCCTTTTCTTGTCTTATTGTACTAGCTGGGACTTCCAATAATACCTTGACTATGAGTGCTACAAAAGGATACCCTTGCTTTCTTTCTGATCTTAGGGACAAAGTGTCCAGCTTCTTACCATAAAGAATAATGTTAGGTATAAATTTTTTTGTAGTTGTTCTTTGTGAAATTTAAGACATTTCTTCTCTATTCCTAGTTGGTAGAAAGGTGTTTTTTAAATCATTAGTGAGTATTGGATTTTGTCAAAAACGTACACTTCACCAATTGATATAATTACATGAATTTTCTTCTTTAGCATATTAATGTGTTTG
>NW_012118465.1:236098-237663 GCF_000951035.1 Colobus angolensis palliatus | reverse complement strand
TAATCTTCATAATATAGATGAAATAAAATCGTGTCCGATAAACAAGAACTGAGAGAAATAGAAAACAGGAAACCTGCATTATAAGAATACTTAAAGGAATTATTTAGACTGAATGAAAATGATCCCAGATGAAAGTACAGACTGTAAAAAAGAATAAAGAGTATAAAATGGATAAATATGTGAATTAATAAAAGCAATATTGCATTTGCAAAATAATATAAGTAACATCTGAAAAATATACATGAAAAATATGTGCGACAATTATGTAACAACCAGAGAGGGCTATAAATTGAGTAGAGGTTTTAAGGTCCTAGCAATATAGAAATAGAGGTTAAAGTAAATATTTATACTATATTATAACAAGTCATAGGTGAATATGGCAACATGTAAGGTGACCAGTAAGAGAATAGTAAAATAATGTGCTTCCAACAAGTTCGTAGAAGAAAATAAAATGACAGCAAATATATGTGATTAATCCTTTAAAAAGGGGGCAAGAATTGAGGAAAAGACAAATACAAGATTTGGGCCACCTCAGAAACAAATGTAATATGTAAACCTAAATTTGGCTCATTGAACTCCCTATTACAAGCCTACTCCTTCATTCCACAGTGTGTAGCAATTACTCTAGCTCCAGCCAGTACATAGTTGCTGTTTTACAGCCTGTTGGTCTATGAATGACAAATCTAAAATGTCCAGGACATGCTTGCTACTTCAGAGTGGTAGAACCTTACTCTATTCTCTTATAGAGAGGTGCACCTTCCACACCTGGTGCAGGAAATGGGACTTCTAAACAAGACTAAAATTGTTGTTGTTTTAAAATAAACTTTCTTCTTTAGAAGTGTCTTTATGGAATTACAGAAAATTGCAAAAATAGTACTGAAAGTCCCCATAAACTCCACACTCACGTTCTCCTTCATTTTACATTAATGTAACCATCAATGAGCTAATACTGATTGAATTGATTATCATTAAAGCCCATACTTTATTTAGATGTCTATTTCTTGTTGTTGTTCTAGGAGCTCATCCAGGATACCACATTACATTTAGTTGGCTCTTAGGCCAACTAAATGTAGGCACTTAGCTCTTCTTGGCTCCTTATGCTCTTCTTGGCTGTGGCAATTTTTCAGATATGTTTTATTATTGATAATCTTGACAACTTTGAGGAGTGTTGATTGGATTTTATAAAATATCCTACAATGGCTGTTGGTTGGGGGTTTTTATAATGATTACACTATAGCTATATATTTAGGATAGGAGGACTAAGATGTAAAGTACCATTCTTAATGCATCACATCAAGGATATATGCTTTCAACATGATTTATTCCTGTGAATGTTGACCTTGATCACTGGCTAAGGTAGTGTTTGTCAGGTTTCACCACTCTGGTGTTACTCTTTACTCTCTTTCTCATACTTTACTTTTTGTAAGACAGACACTGTATACAATCTACATTTAAGAGCTACAGAGATAATGCTTCACCTGCTTGAGGGCAGAGTATATACATGAATTATTTGATATTCTTCTGCATGGGAGGTTTGTCTCTTTCTCCATTTATTTATTTATTTA
>NW_012118465.1:229436-230923 GCF_000951035.1 Colobus angolensis palliatus | reverse complement strand
TAAATTTGTTGACATGTGTTTTGTGGCCTACAATGTGGTCTATCTTGGGGAATCCTTCACAATAGCTTGAGAAGAATGTGCATTCTCCTGTTGCTAGATGAATTATTCTATAAATCTCAAATAGATTAGTAGAGCTTTTCAAGTCAATCATATTCTTACTAATTTTCTGCTTACTTGATCTATCAAATACAGCATGTAGGGCATCGAAGTCTCCAATTCTAATAATGAGCTTGTTTATTTCTTCCTTCAGTTGACTTGATTTCACCTCACACGTTTTGATGCCATGTTGTTAGGTGCATACACATTTATGATTGTTATGTCTTCTTTGAGAAGTGATCCTTTTATCATTATGTAGTGTCTTGGTTATTCCAGTAAATTTTTCTGGTTCCTGCTTTGTCTGAAACTGATTTAGCCATTTCAGTTTTCTTTTGATTAGTGCTAGCCTGATATAGCTCTTTCCATTCATTTACTTTTAGTTTATCTCAATCTTTACATTTAAAGTTTGTTTCTTGTAGACATCATATAGTTTGTTTTATTTTGTTAAATCTATTTTGTCAGTCTCTTTCTCTTGGTGCACTGAGATATTAACCATTTAAATTGATTACTGATATATTAACACTTAACCTACCACATGTGTAATGTTTTTCTATTTATTGCACTTATTCTTTGCTTTTCTGTTTCCCCTGTTTTTATGTCTTCTCTGTTTTTAATTTGGCATGTTTTGTTATTTCATTTATGTCTGCTTTTAACATATTATACTTTTAAAATTTTTTCTAATATCTTGAGAGTTTCCAATATACGTTATAAACCAAGCTTGCCCAAGCCATGGCCTGTTGACTGCATACAACCCAGGACAGTTTTGAATGAGGACCAACCCAAATGTGTAAACTTTCTTAAAACATCATGAGATATTTTCATAATTGTTTTTAGCTCTTCGGCTATCATTGGTGCAAGTGTATTTTTTGTGTGGTCAAGACAATTATTCTTCTTCCAATGTGGGCCAGGGAAATCAAAAGGTTGGACACCCATGTTTTAAAGTAATCGATGACCACCTTCAAATAACAACATTATTTTACCTGTAACATTGCTACCAACAGAATATTTTCAATTTTTCCCTCTGTTTTTTATGACATTCTAATTATTCATCTTACTTATTTATATTCTAGAATTATCCAATATATTGTTATTGTTGTTGCATTTTAAGAGTTATTTTTAGATCAGTTAAGTATAAAACAAAATATTTTATTTTACCTTCACTTATTTCTTCTCTGAATTTCTTCCTTTATTTATGTAGATCTGAGTTTTTTTAGCCAAAGCACTTTTTCTCTGAGAACATCTTCATTTTTCCTTCTGGAATAATTTGGCTGAATATGGAACTCTAGTTTGATGTTTTTGTTTTCTCTTGCAATAATTTAAATATTTTGTTAATATTTTATCTTCTTTCTGCTTGCATAATTTATGATGAGAAGTCTGATGTAAATTTTATT
>NW_012118465.1:228074-228688 GCF_000951035.1 Colobus angolensis palliatus | reverse complement strand
TAAAATCCACAAGGTTCCTGGGCAACTCCTCAGACTGTTGTGCATAGGAGTTTTTATTCTCAAACTGGTCCACACGCAGCCTCCAGCAGTTCAACCAAATTACCATTTAAAAGTTTCTGCTAGTTTATGGCTTTAGTGGCTTCATTATATGTAGGTAGATCTGAATGCGCTTGATCTACTCATCTGTCTAATTTTGGAGTACACTAAGGTGTTCAGGAAAAGTTAGATTTTGGGGGCTTTTTTTTTTCTTTTGGTAAAGATGGTGATGTGGCAACTTTCAATCTGTGATGGTTACTTTTATATGTCAATTTGACTGGGCCACTGGATACCCAGAGTGCTGGATAAACATTATTTCTGGGTGTGCCTGTGAGGGTATTTCTGGATGAGATTAAAATTTGAATTGGTCAACCTAGTAAAACAGATGGCCCTCCCTAATCTGGGTGGGCATTACTCAAACCATTGAGAGCTGGACTGGAACCGAAAGGCAGAGGAAGGTTGAATTCATGTTCTGCCTGGCTGTTTGAGTTAGCACATCAACCTCCTTGTGCCTTCAGTGCTCCTTGTTGTCATGCCTTCAGACTTGAACTGGAATTTATATCATTGGCTTTATGGCC
>NW_012118465.1:226023-228024 GCF_000951035.1 Colobus angolensis palliatus | reverse complement strand
ATTATTATTATTATTATTGAATTTCAGTTTGGAAGCTTTCTATTCACCTGTCTTTGATTTTTGTAATATTTTTCCTTGGCTATATCTAGTCTACTAATAAATACATCAAAAACATTTTTCATTTTCATGACACTATTATTTTTCAGCATTTCTTTTTGATTCTTACTTTGGATTTCCATTGCTTTGCTTAAATTACTCATCTGTTCTTGCATGTTGTCTGCTTTTTCCATTAGAGCCTTTTATATATTTCTCAAAGTTGTGTTACAGCCCAACAAGTTCTTCATGCCTGCTGCACAGATAAAGCCAATGCACTGAGACAGTAGTGTTGCAGTAAAGAAAGAGTTTATTGCAAGGGAGTCAAGCAGAATGATGGGAGATATTTCTCAAATTCACCTCACCAGGAACTCAGAGGTTGGGGTTTTTAAGGATAATTTGTCTGGAAGGAAGCTAGGGAATGAGTGCTGCTGTTTCACTGGGGTGTGAAATAATAGAAGTGTTGAAAATGTTCTTCTGAGTCATTTTCTGGATGGGAGTCACAGGGCCAGCTGAGTAAGTTCCTTGGTATGAGTCATAAGTCTGGAGTCAGTCAGTCATCAGAATGCAAAAGTCTGAAAAATATCCCAAAGATTAATCTTAGGTTTTACGATATTGATGTTATTTACGGTAGCAATTTGGGGAGTTACAAATCTTGTGTACTCCAGCTACATGACTCCTGAGGAGTAAGATATTATAGAAAAGCAAGATAACACTGGCAGGTTATCACTTAATTATGCCTATATTTTAGTAGAATTCATCTCTCTCCCATAATCTTACCTTGATGATCTTTTATTAGTCTACAAAAGCAGTTTCAACCTCTGGAGGGAGTCAGTTTTGGGAAGGGACTATAATTATCTTTGCTTCAAAGCAAATTATTAACTATATTACTCTAATAGTTCACTTGGCCTATGTTCAGGAATGAGCAAAGGCAGTTAGCTTGTGAGGTTAGAAGCAAGATGGAGCCAGTTATGGTAAATTTCTCACTGTTAGATTTTTGGCAAAGGCAGTTTGTTATTTTAAATTTTTCATCTGATAATTTCAACATTGATATTACATCTCTGTCTGGTTCTGATGCTTCCGTTGTCTTTTCAGGCTAGTATTTCTTGCCTTTTAGCATGCCTTCTAATTTTTTGTTGAAAGCCAGTGTATTAATCCATTTTCATGCTGCTATAAAGGTACTACCTGACTGGGTAATTCATAAAGGACAGAGGTTTAATTGACTCACAGTTCTGCATGGTTGAGGAGGCCTCAGGAAACTTACAGTCACGGTGGAAGGTGAAGGGGAAGCAAGGCACATCTTACAAGGCAGCAGGAGAGAGAGAGAGAGCACCCACTTCTTTTTAAACTACTTTTAAAGCAGCAGATCTGGTGAGAACTTCCTCACCATTATGAGAATAGCATGGAGGAAACTGCCCCCATGATCCAATCACCTCCCACCAAGTTCCTCCCTCGACACATTGGGATTAAAACTCAAGATGAGATTTGAGTGGGGACACAGGGTCAAACCAGGTCAGTCAGTCATGTTTTTTTGTTGTTGTTGATTTTTTTTCTTTTTTTTCAGCTAAGAAGACTTCAGTGTATTGTGGGATCTGGCGAGCAGCCTGCAATACAACGGGGCTCTCTCTTTGTTCCCAGGTGAATTGGCAGGTCGAGAAAAAATAGACACATACAAGATAGTGAAAGCTGAGTCCAGGGGGTCACTGCCTTCTGGTCCTGCGATACCACCAATGCACTGGATATACCAGCATTTATTATTAAGTTTAGTGAGGGTGGGGGTAGGTTAGTGAGCGATTTATGATCGTTTGATTATGAGGTGAGATGGTCACATGGGGATGAAGCAATTCTTTAACATTAAATCTATATGCAGAAGTACAGTATACAGAGATAAGAATTTACAATATAGTGTGTGCATCAGTAATATCTAACAGAGCCTTAAAACAGAAACACAGTCTTTCCATAATCTAC
>NW_012118465.1:216005-217798 GCF_000951035.1 Colobus angolensis palliatus | reverse complement strand
TACTGTTTTAATTACTATAGCTTTGTAATATCTTTGAAAACAATAACTATTATGTCTCCAGCTTTGTTCTTTTTCAAAATTTCATTGGCTATTTAGAGCCTTTTGTGGTTCCATATACATTTTAACATTTTTTTCTATTTCTTAAAAAAAAGAAACTACCATTGAGTTGTTGATAGGCCTTACCTATAGTTTGTAGATATCTTTAAGTAGGATGGACATTTTAACACCAGTATGTGTTCCAATCTATGAGCATAAAATATTTTCACTTATTTGTGTTTTAATTTATTTATTTGACAATTTGTAGTTTTTAATAAATGAGGCTTTTACTTCCTTCGTTGAGTTTATTCCCAAGTATGTTATTATTTTTGATGCTATTACAGATGGTATTATTTTTAAAATTAGTTTTTGGATAGTTTCTTTTTAGAGTATAGAAATACAATTCCATTTTATGGTTAATATTTTATCATGTAATTTTACTGTATTCATTTTTAGATCTATTTTACACATAGTCTTTGGGATTTTCTACATATAAGATTGTATCATCTGTAAACAAAGATAATTTTACTTCTTCCATCCTAATTTGCATGCCTTTTTTAAATGACTAATTCCTCTGGCTAGGACTTCAATACTATATTAAAAGTGGCAAGAATGGGCTTCTTACTTTATTGTAATTCTTAGAGCAAAAGCTCTCTCTCTCTCTTAAACCATACAGCATGGTATTAGCTATGGCTTTTCATAGATGGCCATTATAATGTTGAGATATATTCTTGATATATCTAGTTTGCTGAAAGGTTTTTTGTTGTGTTGTGGTTTTTTTCTTCTATATTAAATTATAAAAGAGTGTCGAATTATATCAAATGCTTTTTCTGCATCTATTGAGATAACAATGTAATATTTATTCTTCAGTTTATTTGTGTGGTGTATCACATTAATTGATTTTTGCATATTGAAACTTGCATCCTAAAAATAAATCCCACTTGCTCATGGTGTATGATCCTTTTAATATGTTGTTAGATTCAGTTTGCTAGTATTTTGTTGAAGATTTTTGCACCTATATTTATCAAGTTTATTTCCCTGTAGTATTTTTTTCTTGTAGTGCCTTTGTCTGGCTTGGTTTTAGGGTAATTCTGACCTCATAAAACGAGCTCAGAAGTATTTCCTCTTCTCGATTTTTGAAGCATTTAGAAAGAATTGGTCCTAAGTTTTCTTTAAATGTTTGTTAGAATTCATCAGTGAAGCCATTTGAGCCAGGGCTTTTCTTCATTGGGAGGTTTTTTAAATTACTCTTTCAAACTACTTATTTCTTATTGGTTGATTCAGGTTTCTATTTCTTCATGATTCAGTCTTGATAGGTTGTATATTTTTATGAATTTTAAAATTTCTTCTAGGTTATCCAATTTGTTGGTATATGATAATTCATAACAGTCTCTTGTAATCCCTTTTATTTCATGGCACCAGTTGTAATGTCTTTGTCATTTATGATTTTATTTGAGTTTTATCTTAGTCTGTCTTGTGTTGCTATAATAGCCTACCAGAGACTGGATAATTTATAAAGAAAATGAATTTATTTCATACAGTTCTGTAGCTGAGAAATCCAAGGTTGAAGGGCTTGAACCTAGTGAGGGCCTTCTTGCTGCATTGTGCTGTGGTGGAAAACAGAAAGATAAGAGAGCACACAAGAGAGCAAGAGGGATGGAATCAAATTCATCCTGTGTAAGGGTACCACTCCTGCAATAACTAACCCACTCCCATCATAACAGCACTAATCCATTCATGAGGGTAAGGCCCTCATG
>NW_012118465.1:214134-215955 GCF_000951035.1 Colobus angolensis palliatus | reverse complement strand
TTGTCAATGAAAGTCAGCCTATTCTATGGTTATTAATATTACCACTGTCACCATACCTTCTGAGCATCACCAATCCAATATACCCCAACACTTTATATTCCAGCTACTTTATATCCCAACACTTAATTTTCCACGTATATCTCCTAGTTTATACTTTCTCGCAGATACAAAGTTCTATGACTGCGATGCCAGGTATTATCACTAAGCCACTTATCTTTAGCAATGGGCTTCCACTTGCAACAGAATGATAAATAACCAAATACCCCAATCCCATCTTGAGGCTCGGCTTTCTCAATCAAATTCTAGTACCAACTGAATTAGCCTGTTTTCTCAGAAAGCACAAAAGTTTATATGCTACTAATATATTGTGGAATGAAATACAGGGAAGTAGAAATGACAGAAAAGATGAGTGAGACAGAGAATGATGAAGAGAAAATATAAGGTATGATATTGAGCTGAGCACTATTTGACAGCAAGAATAACTAATTGCTAAATTTTGTGGGATAGTCTTAGAAGAGACCTTACGGACTTTTGCATCTCAGGATGGTCAGTATGGTGGGAAGACATGAGGAAAATGTTTATTTGCTGTTCTTGACTTCCACTGGTCGAAGTCTTGTCCTGATCTTCAGCAGTAATTCTTAAGTTAAAAAGATTATTAGGTTGATATTTTTTATAATGTACATGATATAACCGCTTCCCAGCTAATAAAAAATTTGTAGAATATGGTAGAGTTGCTGACATGTTTTTGTTACTTTGAAAAATTAATACAATTGAAAGAAACATCCATTGTAAAAAATGTAATAAATATGCAAAATAAATTTGCAATTGATCTGTCATAATTACTACCAATGTAGGTACAACTTTGTACAAAATAAGTAAAAAGTAAAATTGGGGGAAAACAACTATCTACAAATTAACAGATAATTTTAGTATCCCATATGAGTACAAATGAAGCATATGCTTCATTAATATTATTTTGACAGTTTCTATCATTAAGCACCGTAATATTCTTTTTCCAAAAGAAAACTAATTAAAAACTATTTAATGAGTTATATGCAACAATGTAATTTAACAGGATTACAACTATTCAACATAGAAATTCAAGCAGCTACCAAAAGAGAAGCGACAAAATGTATTCTAATCACAATAGTGCAAATCACCACAAACGTTATTCTAAGCTTGTTTTTAGCTTAATAATATGTGTTGGCAGAATATTATCTTTATTAGTTAGTTGTTTGTCTTTAGACTAAGCTTCAAGTTTCTTGATAGATAAAACACTGCTTGTTAAAATAACTTTACTTAGCTTTTAGTGGTTATGTCATTTATTCATGTATGAAAAAACAAAGTCTTAATTTTTTCCAAGGTTAACTATAGGAACAATGTTGTACAGCATATTTCTAGAAATTATCTTGCATAGTTGAAATGTTATACCTGTTGGCCAGTCATTCTCCATTACCTTTACCTTCAGCCTCTGAAAACCACCAATCTACTCTCTGTTTCTGAGTTTGACTATTTTAGATACCTCATATAAGTGGAATTATGTAGTACTTGCTCTTGTGTTTATTTCACTTAGCATAATGTCTTCCAGGTTCACTCATGTTGTTGCAGATGTCAGGATTTCCTCCTTTTTTAAGGCTGAATAATATTTCATTGTATGTACACACCACATTTTCTTTATTCATTCATCTATTAATGGACAATTAGGTTGTTTCCAAATCTTGGCTATTGTGAATAATCCTGCAATGAGCATAGGAGTGCAGATAACTCTTAAAGATCCTGATTTCAATTATTTTGGATATATACACAGACATGGGCTTGTTG
>NW_012118465.1:208340-208674 GCF_000951035.1 Colobus angolensis palliatus | reverse complement strand
TCAAATTCATCCTGTGTAAGGGTACCACTCCTGCAATAACTAACCCACTCCCATCATAACAGCACTAATCCATTCATGAGGGTAAGGCCCTCATGACCTAATCACCTCTTCAAGATCTTACCTCTTGACATGGTTTGGTTGTGTCCCCACCCAACTCTCATCTTGAACTGTAACTCTCACAAGTCTGACATGTCACGGGAAGGACCAAGTGGGAGTTAATTGAATTGTGGGGGGATGGATGTTTCTGGTGCTTTCATCGTGAAAGTGAATAAGTCTCACAAGATCTGATGGTTTTATAAAGAGGCGTTTCCCTGCACAAGCTCTCTCACTTTGC
>NW_012118465.1:207332-207712 GCF_000951035.1 Colobus angolensis palliatus | reverse complement strand
GATGTTCTCTATATCTCTGTTGGTTCCCATTGGTCTATAGTGTTGTTCAAGTCTGATGTTTCTTTATTAATTTTTTGTCAGAATTTTCTGTCCTTGTTGAAATCTATTACTACTATCATATTGCTAGCTATTTCTCCCTTCAGACCTGCCAATGTTTGCTTTACATGTGTAGGTGCTCTAATGTTGGGAACATACATATTTATAATTTTCATACTTTCCTGATGAATTGTATCTTCTTCATTACATAATGACTTTCTTTCTCTCTTGTGAAAGTTTTTGACTTACAGTCCACTCTTTCTAATATAAATATAGTGACTCCTAATCTCTTTTTGTTATCATTTGCATGGATTTTCTTTCCATCCCTTCAATTTTAACCTATG
>NW_012118465.1:206319-206698 GCF_000951035.1 Colobus angolensis palliatus | reverse complement strand
TTATTTCTTCATATAAGCTTTCTTCCACTTTTCCTTTTTCCCTCTAAGGCATCTCTAATTTGTATAATTGATGGTGTCTCACAATTCTCTTAAACTTTCTTCAGTCTATCTTTCCTTTTCGTTTTCCTCCTCTAATGATATTTTCAGTCTGTCTTCAAGTTCACTGATTCTTTTTTCTGCTTAATCAAGTTTGCTGTTAAATTCCTCCAGTGATGTTTTAGTTTAGTTATATTCTTTTTTTTTTTTTTGAGGCGGAGTCTCACTCTGTCGCCCGGACTGGAGTGCAGTGGCTGGATCTCAGCTCACCGCAAGCTCCGCCTCCCGGGTTTACGCCATTCTCCTGCCTCAGCCTCCCAAGTAGCTGGGACTACAGGCGCCC
>NW_012118465.1:180704-205984 GCF_000951035.1 Colobus angolensis palliatus | reverse complement strand
TTATTTCTTCATATAAGCTTTCTTCCACTTTTCCTTTTTCCCTCTAAGGCATCTCTAATTTGTATAATTGATGGTGTCTCACAATTCTCTTAAACGTTCTTCAGTCTATCTTTCCTTTTCGTTTTCCTTCTCTGATGATATTTTCAGTCTGTCTTCAAATTCACTGATTCTTTTTTCTGCTTAATCAAGTTTGCCGTTAAATTCCTCCAGTGATGTTTTAGTTTAGTTATATTCTTCAACTCCAAAATTCCTGTTTGGTTCTTCTTTATTGTTTCTATTTCTTTGTTAGTATTTTTTTTTTTTTTTGGTTCATGTATTATTATCTTGATTTTATTTACTTGTCTTTCTGTGTTCTCTCATGATTCACTGAGTTTCTTTAAGACTATTTTAAAAAATTATTTGTCAGATAATTCATGTTCTTCATTTCTTTTGGGTCATTTAATGAAAATACGTTTTTTTCTTTTGATTGTATTTTGATTTTCTCATTTTTCTTGTTTCTTATAGCCTTGTTTTGGTAACTGAGCCTTTGCAGAAATAGCCTCCTTTCTAGCCTTTAAGAAGTAATTTTGACTGGGAAAGACCTTCATCTGTCAACATGGTTACACATGTTGGGCCTTTATTCCTAGCCGCCCCAGGCATTCAGTCCCCTGTTCCTCATCTGCACAAGAGTCTTTAATGTTATGCTATCTTTAGGATCTGGCTGTGTTTGTTCCATCAGCACTCCATGTCAGGTGAGATAAAAACCAGCCCTTTGGCAATGCACTGAAACCCCTGGGATACTGGGAGCATACTCCACCTATCACCTCCCTGCTGGGAAAGAAGCCTCCGTTATGCACCTTTGTCCTATCTTACAGAGCCATACTGGCTGCAGCTATCTCATACAGACTTCTTCAGTTCTCTGTATGAGTCAGGGCAGAAGCCAGCCACTCATGGAGTACAGTGAAAGGCCATGGACATTGGACATTTGTCTTACTTCCTCTTCCCCTGTACCCTAGAGAAGCTGCAATTTCTCTTGGGGATGGGCTGTCAAAACTTGGGGAAAGAATTGATGCAAGCAAAGTGAAACTTCTCTTCTTGCCTTTATCAGTGCAGTTTATCAAAATTTTATAGTCATCTGGGGTGTTATAACTTTTTAACTCAGGCTGCATATCTCATAAATATTTTGTTGCTAATATTGTAGCTAAATCTGTCTTTTTGTGGGGAAAAGATTGATTTTTTTTTCCCTCAAAATATCTCTTGTCACAACAGTGGCCCTAGAGAGAAATACATTATCTTCTGACAAATCCATGCTGCCCTGGTATGACCTGGGACCCTGGGGACATTGCCCCTGTACTGAGTTACTGAGATCTGCCAGCCCTGCAGGTGTGCCCAGCCTGCCCCATCCCCTGCTGATTTGCATGTTCCAGAGTGCGGCCTCCTGCCCTGAAGACTTTTTAATAGGCTGGTCACACCCTGTGCAAGAGTCAGTCCCAGTCAGGACACAGCATGGACATGATGGCCCCCGCTCAGCTCCTGGGGCTCCTGCTGCTCTGGCTCCCAGGTAAGGAAGGAAAACACTAGGAATTTACTCAGTCAGTGTGCTCAGTTCTGGCTGGAACTTCAGGGAAGTCCTCTGATAACATGATTCATATTAAGAATATTTGTTTTTATGTTTCCAATCTCAGGTGCCAGATGTGACATCCAGATGACCCAGTCTCCATCCTCCCTGTCTGCGTCTGTAGGAGACACAGTCACCATCACTTGCAGAGCCAGTCACCATCACTTGCAGAGCCAGTCAGGGCATTAGCAACTATTTAAATTGGTATCAACAGAAACCAGGGAAAGCCCCTAAGCTCCTGATCTATTACGCATCCAATTTGGAAACAGGGGTCCCGTCAAGGTTCAGTGGCAGTGGATCTGGGACAGATTACACTTTCACCATCAGCAGTCTGCAGCCTGAAGATGTTGCAATTTATTATTGTCAGCATGGTTACAGTACCCCTCCCACAGTGTTACAAGTCATAACATAAACTCCCAAGGAAGCAGATGTGTGAGGCTGAGCCACCCCAGATGCTCTTCCTGGTGCCTCCGTCTGCTGCTGAGAGCATTTCGCAAATTCAGTCAGGTTTTGAAAGTCACGGAGCCTTTTGTAGAGGGGGTCAGGGAGGCTCCTCTGAACCCTAAGCCTCTTTTGCCCTCATCCCCAGCAGAGAGATGGGACAATGCCTGTCCTGATTGAATAAGGAAGAGAGATAAGTCCACCTGAGGAGTCTGTGTTATGGGATAATTGGAATTCATACAGCAAAAGAGAAGCTATTCTCGGTATTTCAAGGAGAAATTGTTCAAGTTGAATAAATTAGTCCAAACCACAGTCTTTTCGAAGCCTATTGTATGTTATTCATGAAGCAGCCACTAGACAGGGGATTCTCAGATGCTCCTGCAGAAGTCAGAGTGCACCTGCTCCTGGTGGTATGTGCTGAGTACCCGCGTGATGATCCTCAGACCTGTCTGGGAAGCCCCAGCTGAGGATGTTGATGCTCTCAGCTGCCTGCAACACGTTTCCAGGTGATTGTCCAGTGCACACACAACTCCACGTGTTTTACTTCAGGTATCAGAGTACATGAATCCACTACTCTGACTTCCCAATCTCTTGGGAGCACCTCTGGTTAAGCATCTCTAAAGAAACCGTAGAGAGAAAACGGGTTTTGGAAAATGTGCTTCCAGAAGTGATAGTAGTGACGGGGAATTGACAGCTGACAAGTTAGTAAGGTTACTCTTTCCACAAGGCTCAAAACTTTGCCAGTTACAGATTGTCCCAGAATACACTCGAATGTGCTTTCAAGTCTTACCAGCAAGTCTGGATTCATAGCAAGAAAACTTCATTAAGCCACAGATGAAACAGAAACACCAGGAAACTGTATGAAATAAAGTGTAAGACTCTGTGTGGTAGCTCATGCCCGTAATCCCCAGCACTTTGAGAAGCTAAGGCAGGAGAATTGCATCATCCCAGGAGTTTGAGATTGGACTGGGCAATATAGGAGGACTCTTTCTCTACAAAACAAAACAAAACAAAACAAAAAGATAGATAGATAGTTATAGCAATCATTTGGCAAACTTTTTCCTTGACAAAAAGGAAAACAACAAGAGAAATCCTAAACATGGATAGAGCATTTTTCCCCTTAATATGAAAGTCCTTTGCTACTCAAAATTATCCAGAACCCAACAGCACCTCAGCAATACTGAGAGGGTGTTTTGTATGATACATTGTACGCCCACCTCAAATTACCTGAAAGAGAATCTTCCTTTTAACACGGTAACAGGTGATCTATATAAAGCTTAACAAGGTGTGTTTTAGGTGATATTTTCGCTAAAGAGATGTATTTTTTTCTCAATGAGGACATTTAAGAAATTTTCAATGGAGGCTCACATGTTGAAAGCACACCCAGCTTTACTTTCCAATTAATGCAACATTGCATTTGAAAACATTTTGAAGATTTCAAAGGGTGAAAATCATAGTTATATACCCATGGAATAAACAAATAACTTCATGTTTAACTGAAGTAAAAATTTTTAGAAACTTTAATAATTGCCAAGTGAAAGAATCAATTAAAGTTGTGTGTACCTATGTTAGAGATTCTTGGACTATTATAATTGTATCAGGTCAGCTTGGTTTGGGATGTTGTCTACTCCTGAGATCTGCCACAAGAATCTTCTGCTGTGAGTAGTCAGTGTCCTTCAGCCTTGGCCTCAGATAAATGCAATCCATAGGCTGGAGACAAGCTCAGTTCCCTGCAGCCAAACCAACCAGCTGATCTCTGCCTTGATCAGCCAATTGATTATTAAAATGAACATTTAGGAATGTGAAAATAAATACCTAGTGTATAAGACACTGAGAGTTTAAGCATTTGATTGTCAATAATTTTTGTGCAAAAACTGATCAATACAGTATTTATACATCTACCTATTTAGATAGATGCATTTTATTAAAATTGATGGCATAAATATGAATATTTATTAATCCATATATAGAGATACTAAGACAACATTTAAAACATTAAAACTTACTACCAATAAAAACTATGAAATTGATATCACTTGGGGAAAATGTACGTATTTCAGTGTGTATAACATACATATTGGTGCGTTTATATTTTTGAAATATTATTGACTGCAGATACTTATATGTACACATATTTATATCTAAGTAAGGCTATTTAAGTATATATACATATACATATATAGAAGTAACACGTGCATATTTACAAAATAGTTATATAAAAATTAAATCTGTGAAGGTTATTTCAGTTTACCTCCATAAAAATACTGGTGCCCAAGACCTGGTATAGTATCTACTCTGGCTACAGCATTTTCCTTTATAGCCATTACTTATAAAACACTCACCTAATGGCCATTTACACCTTAAAATATTTTTCTAACTCAAGTGGAGGGGTAAAGGGTATAAATGGGGATAACGGCCTAAAGTTAAAATTTAATCATTACATCCTATGGAAGTCCAATCATGTGTATGCCCCCACTGATGCCATGCTGGATGGAGATCTCATACCTGGATGCTGTAGTGATGTCACAACTTTGCTGTTGTCAAGGATGCCCTGGGAGACTCGAAGTTACAATAGTGGGTAAACTCCAAGTGTGAAGTCACTGTACACTTTGCAATGAGAGATTAGCAATTCCATGACATTAGCTATTGGTTTGCAGAGATCATCAGGCCTCAGAAGAAACAGAACTGAAGGACTGGAGATAAAGTTGGTTTGGAAGAGCTATGACTGGATCTTTGAAAATATGTCAAGATCAAAAATAAATGCTTCCCAAGTGAATATTTGTCTCTATTCCATTACTGAGGATCAGCTGTTAATAATTAAGAGGATCAAATGCTTGGTCTTCAGTCTGTTATCTTTCCCAAAATTTTTAGGAAGTCACGTGAACCATAGAAATCCATGCATGAACTCAACAATATGAATTTCAGTTAATGAGGCTTGCATGCCTGTGGCTCTTCTGAGCATTCAGCTTGCCAAGTAGCATAACCCCTCCTGAACCACTAACATAGTACCACACGTGAGTGGTTGGATTAACAATGCATATAAAATGAGAACAGTGCACCTAACCCAACATCCAGAGGACAGTGGTAGTTTTCCTGTATATGCATTTGCCTTTCTTTTCAGTCACATTTCTGTCAGAATCAACTCGTGGAAGATTTCTGAGTGCTGTCATCAGGGTCAAGAAATCCTTCCATGATTTAGCACTGGAAGAAGCAACTTGACTATAGCAAAAAAAAAAAAAAAAGGTGAAGCAAGGTATGTTCATGATGTTGTCATGTGTCCAGGGGCAGCTGTTCTTACAGAAAGGAGAAAACCCATTACTAGTCAGGGAAAGTCAAAATACAAACCCTTGTAATGGCAAATCGCTGTCTCACCAGCGATTTGTGCTGAGGCCCTGAAACCCCGATGTGTAAGACGTTATTACCCCATCAACACAACAGGAGAATCTGAAAGATGACTACTACAGGTAGAGACAAGGTTGAAACGTTGTTTTTATTCACTCCTGTCCGGGTTTTCTGGTTGATAGTTCTTAATTCAAAGAATTGGCATGATAACTGTTGCATTAAATTGAAAAAAATGATGACCATGTGGCCATTTATTTCTTATTATGGTTCAGGACAAACTTTGAACAAAGTGTCCTATGGTGTGGACTGGGGTTGTAGAACCTGATAATCAAGGGGAAATAGGTTTCCTTTGACATATTTTAGAGAGAAAGTAGAGAAAATGTGAAAGCTAGAGGAATTTCAGGCCTCTTTTTATTTAGTGACATTTCCACTGGTAAAGGTTACTCTTAACTTCAACAGACTTCGGAATGAAGCTTTGAATAATGAGGCTGAAGCATCACATGCACTTGGGCGCTAGTGCAGCAGAGGGGAGATGAAGTGCACAGTGAACTTAGGAGATGTGAACACCAAAGACAACCTCTTCGTAAGCCTGAGCTGAGAAGCACAAGTAACAGTCCATTCATTCCTTCTTACTTGTTCTATCATTGAATCAGTTGACCATGAGAGAAGCCACTGTGCCTGGTAAGGCAAAATTGCGTTTATTTTTATGGATTAGGTGACTTGAAACAAGATTGAAAAAGCAGAGGAGTGAGCTCAGACAGCTCCCAGCACTCATTTCACTCCTCCCTGATATCTGTCTGTTTCCATGATCAAGAAAAGTTCAAGGCCAGGCATGGTGGCTCACGCCTGTAATCCCATCACGTTGGGAGGCCGAGGCAGGCAGATCGCCTGAGTTCTGGAGTTCGAGACCAACCCGGTCATTATGGTGAAACCCCATCTCTAGTAAAGATACAAAAATTTGCAAAGCGTGCTGGCACACGCCTGTAATCTCAACTACTCAAGAGGCTGAGCCAGGAGAATCGCTTGAACCTGGGAGTCAGAGGTTGCAGTGAGCCAAGATCACACCACTGCATTCCAGCCAGGGTGACAGAGAAGACTCCTTCAAAAAAAAAAAAAGAAAGAAAGAGAGAAAGAGGGAAAGAAAGAAAGAAAGAAAGAAAGAAAGAAAGAAAGAAAGGAAGGAAGGAAGGAAGGAAGGAAGGAAAGAAAGAAAAAGAAAGAAAGAAAGAAAAAAGAAAGGAAAGAAAGAAGAAAGAAACAAAGAAAGAAAGAGAAAAATAAAAAGAAAGAGAAAAAGGAGAAAAATGAAAGTCCTCATATTGTGACAGGAAGATGGTGAGGCAGGGGGCTGTGCCCACAGGACAGTGCTGTCTGCTCAAGTTTCGTGATTCCGTGTGAATTTGCTTAGGATAATGGCCTCCAGCTGCATTCATGTAGCTACGAAGGATATTATTTCATTTGCAATTGCTGCATAGTATCTCATGGTGTATATGTACCACATGTTCTTTATCCAGCCTGCCATTAATAGTCATTTAGGTTGATTTCATATCTTTCCTATTGTGAACAGTGCTGCTACGAACATATGTGTGTACGTGTGTGTATAGTAAAACGGCTTATATTCCTTTGGGTATATGTGCAATAATGTGATTGCTGTCTCGAATGGTACTTCTGTTTTAAGTTCTTTGAGGAGACATCACACTGCTTTCCACAATTGCTGAACTGATTTACATTCCCACCAGCAGTGTATGAGCATTCCTTTTCTCTGCAACCTTACCAGCATCTGTCATTTTTTGCCTTTTTAGTAATAGCCATCCTGACTGGCATGAGATTGTATCTCATTGTGGTTTGATTTGCATCTCTATGATGATTAGTGGTGATGAGCATTTTTTAATGTTTGTTGGCTGCTTGTATGTCTTCTTTTGATTAACTTCTTTTTAAGTCCTTTGCCCATTTTATAACGGAGTTGTTTTTTGTTGTTGGTTTGTTTGAATTTCTTTTTATAGATTCTGGATATCAGATCTTTGTGAGATACATATCTTGTGAATATGTTCTCCCATTTTGTAGGTTGTCTGTTTACTCTTTTGTTAGTACTTTTGCTGTAAAGAACTTGTGTAGTTTTATTAGGTAACACGTAACAATTTTTGTTTTTATTGCAATTGCTTTTGGAGTCTATGTCATGAATTCTTTGCCTGGGCAAATGTCAGGAATGGCATTTCCTAGATTTTCCATGAGAGTTTTTATAGTTTAGATTTTATATTTAAGCCTTTATTCCACCTTGAGTTGACTTTCTATATAGTGAAAGGTTTCCATTTCAGTGTATATAGGTGCCAGTTATCCCAGCAGCATTTATTCAATAAGGGGGTCCTTTCTGCAATGCTCGTTTTAGTCAACTTTGTTGAAGATCAGATGGTTGTAGGTGTGTGGCTTTACTTCTGAGCCCTCTAACCTGTTCCACTGGGTTAGGGTTCCTGTTTTTGTCTCTGCTGAATTAGTTACTGTTGCCTTGTAGTCTAGCTTGAAGTTGGGTAACGTGATGCCTCCAGCTTTGCTCTTTTTGTGTAAGATTTTTTTATTTTTTATTTTTTTAGCTCTAGTGTAGTTCCAAGTAAATTTTAGAACTTTTTTTCTAATTCTGTGAAAAATGTTATTGTTAGTTTCACAGGAATAGCATTGAATCTATAAATAGCTTTAGTCAGTATGACCAGTTCAAAAGTATGGATTCTATCCATGAAGGTGGAATGTTTTTCTATATGTTTGTGTCATTTCTGATTTCTTTCAACAGTATTTTGTCATTGTTGTGGTAGAGATCTTTCACCTTCTTGGTGAGCTGTATATCTAGGTATTTTATTCTTTTTATGGTTATTGTGAATGGGATTGGATTCTTGGACCTGTTCTTGGTGTCAATGTTATTGGTGTATAGAAATGCTACTGATTTGTATACATCGATTTTGTTTCCTCAAACTTTGCTGAAGCTATTTATGAGATCTCAAAGCTTTTGGGCAGAGACAGTGGGATTTTCTGTGTATAATATAGCATTGCCTGCAAAGAGAGATAGTTTGATTTATTCTCTTCCTATTTGGATGTCTTTTATTTTTCTCCCTTGCCCGATTGCTCTGGCTAGAAATTCCAGTACTGCGTTGAATAGGAGTGGTGAGAGTGCGTATCCTTGCCTTATTCCAATTCTCAATGGAAGCGCATCTAGCATTTGTCCATTCTGTGTGATGTTGGCTGTAAGTTTGTCATAGATGGCTGTTAGTATTTTAAGTTGTATACTTTTGTTGCCTGGATTGTTGAGGGTTTTTAGCATGAAGGGGCATTGAATTGTAGCAAAAGGCTTTTCTGCATCTCATGAGATATCACGTAGTTATTGTTCTTAGTTTTGTTCATGAAGTGAATCTCATGTATTGATTTTTACATTTGGAACCAACCATGCATCCCATGAATAAAACCTGATTGATTATGGTGGATTAGCTTTTGATGTGCTACACAATTAGGTTTGCTAGTATTTTGTTGAGAAATTTTGTATTTATGTCATGAGAGATATCAGTCTGAAGTTTTTATTTATTGTACCTCTGTCAGTTTTTGTTATCAGGCAGATGTTGGCTTCACAGAATGAGCTAGGAAGGAGATCTTCCACCTTGGTTTTTTTGGAATAATTTCACTACAATTGGTACTAGCTCTTTCTATGTCTGATAGTATTTGGTTGTAATTTTTTTCTTTTTTTAATCCAGAGCTTTTTCTGATTCGTGGACTTTTTATTACTGATTCAATTTCAAAACTCATTATTGGCCTGTTCAGGTGCTCAACTTCTTCCTACGAGATTCTTGGGAGATTGTACATTTCCAGGAATTTACACACTTTTTCCTAGATTTTCTAGTTTTTGTGTATAGAGGTCTTCATTATAGATTCCAAGCATTTTTCGTTTGTTTTGTTTGTTTGTTTTATTGCTGAGGAGTGAGTAGTGATGTACTGTTTGTCACTTCTGGTTGTTTTCATTTGGATATTCCTTTTTTCTTTTTTAGTCTAGCTTGCAGTCTGTCAATCTTATTTCTTCTTTCAAAATCCTAACTTTTGATTTCATTGACCTTTTTTTGTTCTCTCTATTGCATTCAGTTCAGGTTTGATTTTGGTTATTTCTTCTTCTAACTTTGGGGTTGGTTCACATTTGTTTCTCAATTTCCTGTAGGTGTGATGTTAGGCTGTTAATTTGGGATTTTTCTAACTTTTTGATGTGGACATTTAGTACTATAAACTCCTCAGAACACTGCTTTTGCTGTGTCCCAGAGATTCTGGTATGTTGTCTCTCTTTCTCTTTTTTTTTTTTTTCATTAGTTTCAAAGAATTTCTTAATTCTTACCTTAATTTCATTGTTTACCCAAAATTCTGTAAGCAGAAGATTGTTAAATTTCTACTTAATTTTATGGTTTTGAAAGATCTTTTGGTGTTTTTTTTTTTTTTTTGGCACTTCAGTCTGAGAGTGTGGTTGGTAGGATTCCATTTCATTTTGTGATTTTTAATTTTTGTATTTGTTGAGACTTGCAGTATGGCTGAGTATGTAGTCAGTTTTAGAGTTTTGCCATGTGGAGATGGGAAGGGTGTGTATTCTGTTATTATTAGTGGTTGTTCTGTAGATGTCAGTTTGTTTCATTTTGTCAAATGTCAAGTTTAGGTTCTGAATATCTTTGTTAACATTCTGCTTGAATGATCTGTCGAATACTGTCAGTGTGGTGTTGAAGTATCACACTATGATTGTGTGGTTATCTGGATGTTTTTGTCAGTCTCTAAGAAATTGTTTTATAAATATGGGTGCTCTACTGCTGCATGTTTATATAATATATTTTGGATAGTTAAGTCTTCTTGTTAAATTTAACTCTTTATTATTATTTAATGCTCTTCTCCGTTCTTTTTGGTCATCGTTAGTTTAAAGTCTGTTGTATCTGAAATAAGAATCGCAATCTTTGCTTCTTTTTGCTTTCAATTTGTTTGATAGATCTTTCTCTCTCCCTTTACTTTGAGTCTATGCATAATAATTAGAAACCACCTGAAAGAACAGTGACCAGTGCCTTGAATAATACCTTTTAATAAAGAGTCTCTGGTACCTAGTAAATAGTAAGTTTATTTATTTATTTATTTGAGATGGAGTTTTGCTCTTGTTGTCTAGGCTGGAGTATAATGGTGCGATCTCGGCTCATCGCAACCTCCGCCTCCTGGGTTCAAGTGATTCTCCTACCTCAGCCTCCTGAGTAGCTGGAATTACAGGCATGAGCCACTCACCCCTGGCTAATTTTTTGTGTTTTTAGTAGATACAGGGTTTTTCCATGTTGGTCAGGCTGGTCTTGAACTCCCGAACTCAGGTTATCCTCCTGCCTTGGACTCCCAAAGTACTGGGATTACAGGCGTGAGCCACTACAACCAGCCTAAGCTCATTTTTAAAAACGTATTTTTTATGATGTGAATAAAAAATCTTTTAAAAGATAAATGATAAATCCATATCATAAGGGAAATCGTGAAATTTGCTCATAATATTTATACATAAACTTGTACTTCTCTCTCTTATTTTAGGATCTAGTGGGGATGTTGTGAAGACCCAGACTCCACTATCTCTGTCAGTCACCCCTGGAGAGCCGGCCTCCATCTCCTACAGTTCTAGTCAGAGCCTCCTGCATAGTGATGGAAACACCTATTTGTATTTGCACTTGTAGAAGCCAGGCCAGTATCCACAGCTCCTGATCTATGGGGTTTCCAGTGGGGCCTCTGGAGTCCCAGACAGGTTCAATGGCAGTGGGTCAGGAACATATTTTAAACTCAAAATCAGCAGGGTGGAGGCTGAGGATATTCGAATTTATTAATACATGCAAGTTACATAATATCCTTGCACAGCGGTACCGCCTTGAACACAAACCTCACTGCTGGGGTGTCCCAGTTGCCCACATGCTCTGCTTGTCTGGGGTGCAACTCTGCAGGGTTTCTGAGTCTGCAGAAGAGGAGGCTGCTGGGGAACTCAGAGGCAGGATTTGCTGTTGAGGACTCTGGTTCATGAGAGCCTCGGCTGCACCTCAGTCCCAAGTGTTAAGGTCCCATCCGCTGCCATGACCTTGGGAAGGCACCAGCACGTGCCCTGGGAGCAACCAGCTCTGATGAAGGGAGAGGGAATGGAAACTCATCCCTCCCTATCTTGCCTACATTTTTCAAGTACATTTAGTTGTCAGAACAACCAGACCATGGATGCAGATTAATGACAACACAAGTGGAATACGTGTTGGAAATGACCAGCTTGAGGTTTATTTTGTACAGGAAGATACTTGGTCCTATTGAGAAATGTTTTTTTTTGTTTGTTTCACTTTCCCAGGTTTGTATCTTTTTTAACACTATGCACTAAACTGCCCTCTCCTGTGTCGTGCTGGGGAAGGCATTCCACACAAGCTGTCTTGGCAAAGAATGATTAGTAAAAATGTTTACCTTTTGACTATTCATAGACTTGGTAAATATGGCAGATAAAAGATCTCAATGCCAAAATACTTCACTTCTCCTCAATTACCTTCTTCTCAGTGAAAGTTCTTCCAGTTCCAAGAGTGAGCTTTGAAAATAAACAGCATGAACTCACAGACGGACAACATAGACTCAGTAAACATGTCACTTGAATAATGCAGAATTATGTGATTTTTTTTCTTCTTACCCCAGTTTTAAGAATTTTAAAAGCATTTGATCTAAAAGTATTGTTTTAGAGATGACAAATTTAGTGGTGTGTCCCCCATGAGAAAATATGTCAAGCAATACCAAAATGCCTTGTTTACATACCACCTCATCATTACTAGAAAATACATCTGAATCCTCTATTTTGGTATGAAAGCATAAAAAATGTAAGGTCTCAATTGATTTCACTTAAAATATTATTCTAAAGTTCCATCAAACTGTATGATGAGTTATGTCAGTTACATGACAGAGCATGGTGGGATAGAGACAAAAGAATGATCAAAGGAACAGAACAAGAAGCTCCTGCTTCAGGCTTAGGGTTTAAAATGTATTGGAGATGAGTTTCTATTCTGTGATAATGGATTCAATGGCCTGGGCAATTAAAATTCCAAAGTGGCCTTTCTATTAGGTTTCATAGATATATGGCAAAATTTGTATAGAAATAGTGCAGACCGGAGCCCTCAAATTAAAAAACACTAGACACTTAATATGCTATTTAAAAATCCTGATAAATGCATCGTGGAGTGTAAATGTTTCTACAGAATGCTATTGCAGAGAAACAAACTGTAAGTTGCAAGAGCAGGAGCTGAGGTCGTCTTTAGTACTCCTGTGACTGACAGCACCTACTCACTGTACATTCTGCTTTGATGTGAGACAGGGGATAAGGTCTAAACCCACTCAAGATGTTTAGATGTATTTAACAAGGAAACAAACATACAGCCTACATGATGTTGATATCCCAAGAACTATACTCTCAAATCAAAATGTTAAAAGAAATGATTGCAAAGACTGAAAGGGGATTCAAGAAGAACCAAAAAATAATCAAATTTACTACAAGAAGCCTCAAAACCTCAGAGCACAGTCTACCTCCTTTCTCAGTCACTGCCCCCACACCCATTCCTCAGCAGCCTGAAGTGGAGCAGAGAGGAGAGACAGCTGTTATCCCTGGAGAGTTTCTTTTTTCTTCTAAAGACGAAAGAAAATTCCAGCTTTCCACCAGGGATAAATGTTCTTTTGCCTCAAAGACTCATTTGTGCAATTTTGTTTTTTTTCTACTGTGTGAATCTCCTAAAAACCTGCATTTTTGTTAGTTTGTTTTAATTTAAAAATATAGTTACACAATATTTGGAAATAATTGTTGAATATACAATCATATTGTGGCAGCCTATAGAAGTTGTCATTTATTGTTATAATTATTGCTAAAAAGTCATCTGCAAATGAAAGACTTTCATCTGTGACTAACACGCCTCCTCTGAAAGGAATCTGTTTCTTTTGTCTCTTCAGGCTCTTTTCAAGCTCTTCAATTGGCCTTTGGTTTTTTAAACATGTCACGTACTCAGTGTAATTTATTATTTATGTGAAATTAGTTAATTAGTTTTCACTGTTACAAAATTAAAAATCATGTGTATTGCTATGTCAAACACCTGCCCCTAGACGGCAAACAAATTCCACAATGTAAAAAGAGAGTGCCATGAACTAAGAAATACTGAGAATGTAAGGGTGATGGTGTCTCACTGTCAACTGGGAGCTTCATCTTCAGTTTGGTTGCATTAAACACAAACGTTTCCTTCACAGTCAGGTAACTAGCCTTTTCTCTTTCTGATTAGAATTACACCAAACTGCAGGAACAACTTGCTTGCAATTAATATTTTGCAATGCTCGTGTTTGCTTTCCACTTAGATGTCAGAGGGGACATTGTATATACCCCGTCTCCAGCCCCTTGCCCTGTGTCCCAAGAGAGAGGTCACTGTCAACTGCAGGGCCAGGTAGAGTATTAACAGTATCCTATCCTGACACCAGCTGAACCCAGGCCCTTTTTGAGCTCCTGCTAGTTCATGATTCCCCCTAGACACAAGGCCTGGGTCAAGGGTGCTGGACATGGACAGATGTCACTCTGGCCATCAGCAGCTGAGCTGCTTTCACAGAGGCCCATTCTGAACAGAGTCCTGGCAGCCCTGTGGGCCACAGAAGCTGGTCAGCGAGATCCCACATCGCTGCAGTCAGAGGGGAGGCTGCCAAAAGACCATCAAGTGTTTTTTTTTGTCTGTGTGAACACAGCCACTGAGCCATGTGTGCTGCTCTGTCTGATGGGAGTCCTCAGAGTAAAATGTCCCTCTACTGGGGTTCCAGACCCACTGCCCCTCTCTCCTCAGCACTTGCACCTGTGTGCTCCCAGGCTGCCTTCGCGAAACTCAGCATTCTCAGCCTTAGACTGTTACAGTTTTTCCCAGCAGGGACATCAGGTAGGGTCCTGAACTTTATGACCCTCAGGCTATGTGGTGAGAAAGGATCATGGGGTGGTACACCCTTGCTGGTTTTCAGTGTTCATGCATTAAAGTCTAACATCATACTTTATGCCAACAATTAAAAATATCCCTATGTATATAAATGCACATACTGTGAACCCAGAACATTTGAGACAGGCATGGGGTAATTTAGCAAGTTTATTTTGCCAAAGTTTAGGGCACGTGACTGTGAAACTGTCTCAAGAGGTCCTGCAGACCTTTGCCCAAGGTGGTCAGAGCATAGCTTGGTTTTATACGTTTCAGTGAGACATGAGACATCAATCAGCATATGTAAAGTGAACTTTGGTTTGGTCTGGAAAGGCAGGACAATTCCAAGTGAAAAGCAGGGCAACTGGAAGCAGGGAGGGGGCTTTCAGGTCACAGGTAGGTGAGAGACAAACTTGCATTCCTTTGGGTTTCTGATTAGCCTTTCTAGAGGAGGTAATTAGATATGCATTTATCTCAAGGAGCAGAGGGCTGACTTTGAAAAGAATGGGAGGTAGGTTTGCCATATTCATTTCCCAGCTAGAATTTTCCCTTTAACTTAGTGATTTGGGGAGCCCAGGATATTTTCCTTTCACAATATTTATTCTTAATATACATTCATATTATATACAAAGATATCACTGCAATTTACATCTATAATATTATACGTCTTTAATGTACAAAGTTTGTTACAAATGCATATATACATACACACATGATTTTATGTTTATTTAGCATGTGGTCCTTTTTCTTTCTAACTATAGCAGAATCAGTCTCAGTCAGGACTCTAGGGACATTTGCTGACCTCTGGCTCCAGCACAGTCCTGGTCATTGAGAACCGGTGAGAACAGAGCTGAGAGCAGCTGACCCCACAAGCTTGGGCCCAGTCCCCAGACCCTTGTCTCTGAGCCTTCCCTCCTGGTGGCAGACTCTGGGCTTGGTGCAGGCCTGTGAGTGTGTGAGCCGTTTCCTTCCCTGAAGCTCCTGTGAGGCAGCCCTGTGGACAGAGACTTTAGTTCCCAGGTCCTCAGCCCCATGGCTCAGTAGAGCAGTTGCCTCCTCCACAGTCCAGGGCCAGAGCCCAGTAGCTCTAGGGCAGCACAAGTCTGACCTTAGCCCTGATTCAAGGATAAGGATCTTATTATAAATGTCTCCACAAGTATACTGGTGATTAAAGGTATGCCCTTGGCTTATATAACTGCGTAGGCTACGTTTCCACAATTGCTGAAGTTAACAAGGTCGTGTGAGAAAAGTAAAATTTGACTTCATTTTCATCCTCAGGTCCTTGCTTCTTCAAATGTTGCAAGATGAAGATGCCCATAACTTTTCTCCTCTTTGTACAACTTTCCCTAAAAGCACAGTGGAATTTAAAATTGTGTCACCTACAGAGCAGCCACCCCCTCCTCTTTTAGTGTATAGGGCACTGTCTCTGTCCTGCTGTGCATGACAAGGACACTGAGCCGCTCCCAGCCAAAGACAGGAGCAGGGTTTAGGTGCACATGTGATCAGCTCCACAGTGAGATGTCATGGGTGTGAAGGAGGGGCAGAACTTCTGGGGAAAATGGTGATCCCTCATAAAAAGAGGGATGATGAAGAGCTTTGCCCTCCATTTCCTCTTTGGGCAGTTACTAGAGAGCATGAAGCCTAGAGTCCCTGCAACCTTCTTGAGACCATGAGGTGTTGAACCCAAGACAGAAAAACCAATGTGGTCAAGGTTTCCAAGCAGAATTGTAGACAGAATCTGGGGCCTTTCTCCTGTCAGCAAGCTGCTATACTAACTCTAAATGTGTCAAACTTCAGCTCATTGCTTAAGCCATTGCTATGCTTTCACTTGTTTCTAAAATTATTGTAACTTATCCTTCAATGATACTGAAGAGAAAGATCCTTGCTGGCCATAGACCTGCCCTTTAGGAGAAGAACTGCATTATCATGTTCGCGTATGTGTGTGTTTGTGGGTGTCAAAGGCAGTAAAAGCAGGAACCAGAATAAGTGACGTCCTTTCCTGACATCTTGGCTCATCTCTATTTATAGCTAGGGGAACCCAAACCACTGCAAAAAGTTCATAAGTTCTGCTGTCTTCCTGTCCCACGTTCACGGTTTATATCTTAAGGATGGACATCTTTTTGTTGTCCCTAATTCCTCCCTCCTTTATGATCATGAAATTAGAATAGTGGTCAAGAAAGAGACAAGAACACTGGAAGAAGATGTAAAATCTGTGAACTGTATGCATCTCCTCAACAGTAACATTGTGCTAGCAGGTTTCTCTTTCTTCTCAGTGGTTTTTGATGGGAAGATGCTGACTCTTCTAACCACCAGGTTTTTATCAGAGGTTGCGTTTGGAAGGCTTACAAAGAAAAGCTTCCAGGCAGTTAGAGCTGGATTCCAGGGAGGGTAGTAGGAGGGTGAGTCTGGATTCCCAACATGGAGGAGGCCAGAGTGAATTCTGAGAAGGGCTGTGCATGTGGGAAGAAAAGAATTAGAACTCAGAACTGTGGTCACAACCTTAGGAGTCAAAGAATGAGACACTAACACAGATGCAGCTCAGAGACAACTCAAACTAAAAGTGTTATGGTCAGTTATCATCTTGTTTGTCTTTCTAATATCACATGTAAAAGAGAAGGCAGAATTGTTTACAGTGGAAGCTATGCATATGAAACCCCACTGTCCTTAGTGATGCACTTGTTTGTTGTAGAATAAATAGTGAAGAATTTGAATTGAAAATGACATCTGGCTAGTAAGATCTTACATAGTCTTTTTATTCTAACATTTTCAAAGGTACATAAAAAGGGGATTGGATACGTATATATTAGAAAGATAAACAATATGACAATTGATCACACATATACATATATATTTTTAAAACACACACACACACACACACACACACACACACACATATGTACTTCAAAGTCCATCATCTGATTAAATCCTCAGGAGACCCCCTGATATACACAGTGTTCCATTTCACGGATGAGGAAACCAATGATCAGAGCTCATGGATGCTTTACCCAAAGTCACACGACCAGCACGTGCAGGGCTGGGATTTGAACCCAAGTGGGACTGGGATTTGAAGCCAAGTCTGTCTGACTTTATTATATTTCTTTCATGCAACCATTTTTATCCCATAGGTGAACCCAAAGCCTATAATAAGGGAGAAGACATGGTAGGGACAGGGTGGACTCCACAGCTTCCTGCTGTCTCTGCCTCACACCATGCTGAACTTAATCATAAACTAGCCCCATCTGCAGTTTTCCCTACAAAACACAACTCTGTCAACAACTTTGTGGGTTGTAAATGACTTTATTTTGGACTTGTGAACAAGGACACATCTTTCTTATCTCTGACCCCTTCTACATCTCCTTTCTCTTCCCATTTCCCTGGCTTAGTCTGTGCCTCTCAGAATGTGTTCTGCAAGTCTAATTTGTAACAAAGGGCTACACTCTCAAAAAAGACTGGTGAAAGGTAAAAGATCCCCTTAACCTGAGGGAAGATACAAAGAAAATTTGAATTGGCTGGTACAAAGAAGCCTCTAGTTGCAGTTGACCAAATGTGACAAGGTTTCTGTGTCTGTGACATGTCAGTGCAGACAGGCAGGTGGCCTTGGTGGTGTGGATGGCTCTGCTCCATGTGGTCAGAGCTCTGGTCAGCCCAGAGCTTCCTCCTTCCTCACAGTTGCTGCCCCCACACGCATCCTCAGCAGCATGAGTGGAACAGAGTGAAACGAAAGCTGTTTTCTTCTAAAGATCAAAAATCTTGAACTGGCAAATAGAAAAATAAATGCTATTTTTGCTCCATGTACATACACATTTGAGAAATCTTCCATTGAGTGGATCTGATGATAAACTCACATTTTTTCTATTTTAACCTGAAAATGTATCTATATGACTCTTGGAAATATTTTGTTGATTATAAAATTATGTTTTAGCACATTATTTCAAATTGTTATTTTTACGTTTTGATAATGACTCCTAAAATGCCATCAATTAAAAAAAAAAGACATCTGTTGTTCTGTCCTTCACTGAAAGTAATTTGTCTTTTCAACCTCATCAGACTCCTTTTAAGCTCTTAAACTGTTCTTACGTTTTTACAGATTCTGCACATTACGTCAATTTATTTATGATAAATTTATTTATGTGTCTATTTTCGCTATCACAGTAGAAAACTCCTATAAGTTGCTATGCCAAAGATCTGCCTCTAGATGGCAAACAAACCCCACACTTCCCAAAAGACAGCCAAGTTCTTAGACACCCTGGGAAAGGAAGAGGGCTAGTGTCCCATTAACAACTTGGAGCCCCCAAGGCAAGAATGGCCTGGAACATCTGGAACATCTGGGAGAAGACATCAGGCTGCGGAGTAGTGGGGAACCTGCTCTGTGCTCTGAGACTGAAAGTCCAGCCTTGTCTCTCACTACTGCCTTGACTGTGTCCCCATCTGCTGTGAAGTGAATGATGTCTTCTAAATTCATCCTGAGCCCTAATTGCTGAAAAGTGTGAGACACGGAATGTGGAGATTAAACCCATCTTCCCGCCGTGATGCTCAGAAAGGAGACTTCTTGTTTCCTGTTAGGATTCTTGAACAAAACAAGATTTTGCGTCTTCTGCACATTTCCCTTTCCTGATTGTCCCTCTCTATTGACAGAAGATGGCCCAGGGGATTCACTACTGAGTCGCAACCTCTTACCCAAAGCCCTCAGTCTAGTGTTGCTCTTTTCCTTCACACTATTTTTGTTTGTTTGTTTTCTTGTAATCATCTTAGCAATAAAATAATAACTTTTTTATTCCTAGCTATTAAACATGTTATCTTAGTTAATTACAGTGGTTGCCTTCAGAATGATAAATGGTCTTTCAAAATGATGTTAAGAGATCCAAATCCATGTGCTTCAGAAGTTGCAAGAAGCTCTGTCTAGCCCGGGTGCCAGTGACTCTCCCACAGTACTCCATGCCGTTGGCCCCACAGATTCCCTCTGTGCTGTCATATCCCCCACTGCCTTCTGTGAATGAGATATTCTGATTAGAATCCTGGTGGATGCTCTTTGAGCCAGCACCCACAAAACTCCCATGAAAACTGAAGACCACAGGCCCCTGAAGACAATCACAAGTCTCTAGACTCACAGCTCATGACTGCCCTCTGCAGACACAGCTTCTCCCCAGATGGCTGATGCCGGCCGCTAGTACGGGGAGAGACAGAAGTAACAGGACTGCTGTAATTATGACTGATCAGACGAATAGGGGGGTTTGGTATTGGGAAATTGCAGGGGGTTTTTTGTCATTGGCTGTGTCCTTCCTTGTGCATGACAACAGGAGACAGAGCAGGTCTGTAAGCAGCCCTGAAAGCCAGGTTCTGTGCAAGCCCTCCTGTGTGGATGCCTCTTACCTGGACATAGGTGTGCAAACCAAAAATGACCTGGCCAAATAAATGAATTCCTCCTCTCAGCCAAGAATATGCAAAAATCAACCTGAAATACAAGTGCAGGTCATGATGGGAATGGGTGATTGGATATGCCTTAACTTACCCTTCTTCTTTTAAAATTCAGGCACAACTGACCAGCTTTTAATATTAAGACAGAGACCTTGAGACTGAAAAAACAAGCTCTCTGTCTCAATAAGATACCAACATGACATACCAGCCCCAAGGAGAAATCAAATAACCAAGATATTATTATTTAATGTATTTTAAAATGCCTCTGCAAAGCTGTTTCTTGTGGGAAAAAAAACCCTACATTCTATGGAGAATCCTACCCCTTTTCAAGTCCCTTTCCTGATGCACAGAGATTTAACTAAGAGTTGGCACCTTTTACCATTTGATTTTAAGTCTGCTGAAAAACAATTACAGCCTATTCTCTCTAAAGTCTGCTACCTGAAGGCTTCATCTGCATGATAAACCTTGGTTCCACAACTTTTTTTCTTAACCCAGAAACTCCCTTCTGTTGATTACAGGTCACTAGATTCTGCCTATGGAATCTTTGAATCCACCTATGACCTGGAAGTCCTCAACAACCCCCCTCCTTTGGGCTGTCCTGCCGTTCCATATCAAACCAATGTACAGCTTACACATATTGACTGACATCTTATGTCTCCCTAAAATGTGTAAAACCAAGCTGTAGCCCGACCACCTTGGGCACACATTCTGAAGACCTCTTGAGGCTGTTTCACTTATATGTCTTTAACTTTGACCAAATACATTTCTAAATTTATTGAGACTTGTCTCAGATACATACTAGTTTACAGCTGCCACTGGATACACTTAGAGAAGTGAAGAGATTTTTGATATTGAGAAAAGAAGGAAACCAGGATGTGTGGTGAGAGAGAGAGAGAGAGAGAGTGTGTGTGTGTGTGTGTGTGAGAGAGAGAGAGAGTACTACTGATGTATGTACAGGACTAACACTGAGACCTGGTTCTGTAATGGTGTAGTATTGAGTATCATCCCCAAATAATGAGGTTTCATTCCAAGAAGCCTATGCATGTATCTTATTTGGGAAAAGGGCAATTGCAAGTGTAAATTAGGGAGCTTGAAACAGAGAGATCATTTTAGGTTAATCAAGTGGGCCCTAAATGCGATCACAAGTGTCCTGAGAAAAAAGAGGCAGAGAGGCACTTACCATAGACTGAAGAAGAGAAGGCAATGTGAACAGAGACAGAGACTGCAGTGATGTGTCCACAGCCAAGGAGAGCTGAAGCCACCAGAAGCTGGAAGAGCTAAATCCCACTCCTCTCTAGAGCTTCTGAAGGAGCTAGACCTGATGACTTCAAGATGTTATACCAGCGAAACTGATTCTGGACTTCTGGTCTCCAGAACCGTGAGAGATTCCATTCCTGTTGTTTTAAGCTACCACATTTTTGAGAACTTGTTACAGTAGCCCGAGGACACTAACACAAATGGGGCTCTGGGAAAATGCAGACTAAATGTGCTGTGGTGGTTTGAAATCTCCTTGCTTAACTTACTGACATTACACATAAATACATTGGTGGAAAATTTTGTGATTAAAGAAAGGTACATGAAACTACAGTGTACAGAGAGCCATCTGTTAGTTATAAGACAAATATTGATAATTTTAGCTGAAAATGACATATGACTGGTAATACCTGACATAACATTCTGAGTTACTCAAGGATGCATGAAAGGGGCACTAGATACTCTTCTCATGTGTATGTCTGTCTACACATGTATGTTCACTTCATGGTGCATCAGCTGGTGGAACCCTCAGTACACTCCTTCATATCCTCAATGCCCCATTTCACACATGAGACAACTGTCCATGAGAGCACATGACTGATTTGCCTAAAAGTCACTTGGTCAGCAGTTGTTGAAGCTGAACTTGGAATCCAGGTCTGTCTGACCTTAACTATGTTCCTTCCTCAGAGCCATATTCATTCCATGGAGGAACCCATAACCTAAAAATCCCAAGAAGAGACAAAGCCAGAAGTGCAAGGTGTGTTTCTTAACCCATGCTCACTGCAGCCTCTAGTCCTCATCACGCTGACACTAAGCTTAAACCAGACCCTTCTACAGTTTTGTCTACAAAGCACAACTTGCTCAAAGCCTTTACAAACACCAAGAACCTTTCCTTCAGATATGGCAGCAGGGTCACATCTTGCGTTGCCCTGACCACATTTTGTCTCCTCTGCCATCCCCATCTCTCTGACTCAGTCCTCGCTTCTCAGATTGTGTTTTGTACAGCTAATGCCCCTCTGAATCTTAAAATAGCAAACCCATAGCCCCCTCCTCTGCTCATGTGCTGTGAGAGATGACCTCCAGGCTCTCAGATACCAAGACTGTACAAGACCTAACCCAGAGATTTACTCAAGAGACTTTCTACATAAGAATAATTCTGGTGCTAGCTCTGGTCATAGAAAATTGTTCTCTGTCTTTTGTCGAAATTGGCAGCAAAACACAACAACATAGAACTATTTGGGAGAACAGAGGACAATAATACACTCAGGGAAGTAAAACACAACCCCTTCCCCTTGCATTGGTTTCCTGTTGCTGCTGCAACAAAATACCACAACCTTACTGGCTCCACACAACACAAGTGTATTATCTTACATTTCTGGAGGTTAAAAGTCTCAACGAAGTAAAATCAAGGAGTAATAGGACTGTATTCACTCTGGAGGCATCAAGAGAGAAAATCCAATACTCAGCTTTCCATCTTTCAGATGTTCCCACATTCGTGGCTCCATGGACCCTTTCTTCATCACTCTAGCACCCCTCTCTATTGTCCCAGCTCCTCTCTGGATGTGACCCTTCTCCTTCCCTATTATAAGGACCCTTGTGATTATGCTGGTCTCACGCAGATAATTCAGGATACTCTCCTGACCTCAAAATACTTAACCTTGTCTGTCAAGTTACTTTTGGCATATTCATAAGTAATAATCATAGATTCCAGATATTAGGACAATGATGTCTTTAGGGGATGTATTATTCATTTCACAAACAAGTCTCATTATCCCCACGATGGTCTTGCCCTAAGGTAGAATAAAAATATCACAAGGCAGATTGATGAGGCAATAGACCTAGAAAAAAACCTGAGACTCTTGGATGCCCTCCAAGAATGAGGATTTTTTCCAGTACCTTTGGTTGAATCCCCCCAGTGAGAAGGATGACAAAGATTCCCATGCAAGCAGTATATTTACAAAGTGCAGGAAACAAGCAAGAGAGCAAGGGAGGGGAGGGGGGAAAGTTAAAAGTGCCTCAGAGGGAGCCACCTCTGAGGATGACGAGAGCTCAAGCCCACATAGAAACACAGGAAAAAATGCCTCTGTTATTCCATCTGAGATGTGAGGGAGCTGGGGTATGTGTACACCTACTTTGTCATCACTGATTGACAGCCATCCTAGGGGATGCTAATTCCAGACCATGAGTTCTGCCTCATTTGCACTGAGCAGCAGCCGCCCTCACTAAGGAGAGAGGGTTCACTGACCTGGACTTTCCCCAAGGCCTCCCCCTCACCTACCTTCCAGGAACCCAAGCTCTAGGGCAGATGCACCTGAGACCCCAGGAAAAGGCTGGTGGGGAGCACAGCTCAGAGCATTACCCAGGAGCTGTAGCTTTTCTCATCCTGCTTTGAAACAATTGATCATTTGAGCCTAGGTTGATAGAGGTTGATAGAGGGCTTCAAGTTGATCCTAATCCAGGCTCCTATATCAGTGAGTGAAACAGAGATTTTAATTGAGATAATCAGACCTGGCATCACTAGTCAGGCTCCATGCTGGAGAAACTTAAGAAATTATACCAAAGGCAGGAAAGGGGATGGAATATGGGTATCCTCATGCCTGGAATAATATGCAGCCCTTTAGCACCTGGGCATTAAAGAGACCCATAGCTCTGGAGAATGGCACATCTATGCATGGCACAGGTATCACCTTTGTGCATCTACAGCAAATTGCTTTTTCTTATACTGCTAAGAACAATGGCTTAAGTTTATTAGTAAATTCTATTGAATTTATTAAACACACTTCTGAAAAAGACTTTTTTATTTTCACTTCAAAAAAGAAGCAATTTCACACTGACAGAGGCATTGTTAGTATAGCACTAAATACTTTTACACTCATCAAATTTCTTTGAAAGTAACTGAAAGTTCTGACATCCCCATATTCTACAGCTTTATTATGAATTTTCTGCCAAAAATGATGCTTTCCTATACACTCTTAATACAACGATGAAATGCTTTATTTAATCTAGTCTTAGGTTCATTTACAATTTTGAAAACTCACTCCAAAATATGTTCTGTAAGCATATGGCCATGAGAGAAATGTATTCTCTCTAGGTAAGTCTGCACTGCCTGATCTGTTGGGACCCTGGGCACACTGTCCCTGTGTTGAGTTACTGAGATGAGCCAGCCCTGCAGCTGTGCCCAGCCTGCCCCATCCCCTGCTGATTTGCATGTCCCAGAGCACAGCCCCCAGCACTTAAGACTTTTTATAGGCTGGTCATACCCTGTGCAGGAGTCAATCTCAGTCAGGACACAGCATGGACATGAGGGTCCCCGCTCAGCTCCTGGGGCTCCTGCTGCTCTGGCTCCCAGGTAAGGAAGGAAAACAGCAGGAATTTACCAAGTCGGTGTGCTCAGTACTGTCTGGAACTTCAGGGAAGTCTTCTGATAACATGATTAATATTAAGAATATTTGTTTTTATGTTTCCAATCTCAGGTGCCAGATGTGACATCCAGATGACCCAGTCTCCATCCTCCCTGTCTGCATCTGTAGGAGACACAGTCACCATCACTTGCCAGGCGAGTCAGGGCATTACCAATGATTTAGCCTGGTATCAGCAGAAACCGGGGGAATCTCCTAAGCTCCTGATCTATGAGGCATCCAGTTTGCAAAGTGGAATTCCCTCTCGGTTCAGCGGCAGTGGATCTGGGACAGATTTCACTCTCACCATCAGCAGCCTGCAGCTTAATGATTTTGCCACTTATTATTGTCAACATTATTACAGTACCCCTCCCACAGTGTTACAAGTCATAACATAAACCCCCAAGGAAGCAGATGTGTGAGCCTGGGCTGCCTCAGATGCTCCTCCTGGTGCCTCCATGTGCTGAGAGCATTTCTCAAAGTCAGTCACGTTTTGAAAGTCATTGGGAGGTTTTTGTAGAGGGGGCTAGGGAGGCTCCTCTGAACCCTAAGCCTCTTTTGCCCTCATCCCCAGCAGAAAAGATGTTACAACGCCTGACCTGGCAGAATAAAGAAGAGAGATAAGTTCACCTGAGAAATCTATGTTATGGGATAATTGGAATTCATATAGAAAAAGAGAAGATACTCTTAGTTTTCCAAGGAGAATTTGTTCAAATTGACTAAATTAGAGTCTAAACCACAGTCTTTTTGAAGCCTATGGTATGTCATTTATGAAGCAGGTACTAGAAACAAGGAATTCTCAGGTGCTCCTGCAGAAGTCAGAGTGTACCTGCCCCTGGTGGTATGTGCTGAGTACTGTGTGATGAT
>NW_012118465.1:176960-179629 GCF_000951035.1 Colobus angolensis palliatus | reverse complement strand
CACCCCTAGTCCCAGCTACTTGGGAGGCTGAGGCAGGAGAGTGGCATAAACCAGGGAGGTGGACATTGCAGTGAGCTGAGATCTGGCCACTCTACCCCACCCTCCAGCCTGGGGCAACAGAGCAAGACTCCATCTAAAAAAAAAAAAAAAAAAAAAAAGAAAGAAAGAAAGAAACAGTGCTTATTGCTGACTTGCTGTCAACAAATATGTGGGTAAACCTGTTCATGGCTCTCAGCTGTGAAGGCTGCCAGCCCTTTGATTCCCACTCTGCACTCTGTATTTCTGGGTGTATGTCTTTAATTCCTTTAGCGCCTCTGGGTTACAGTCTCCACGACCAAGCTGGTGTCGGCAAGTGGTGCCCATATGTAGGGCTCGAACCTGGGTCGAAGGGTCACCAGAGTGATGGTTGGAGAATGTGGAACTACACTGGCGGACACCTGAGTACTCCTAAGCAGTCCTCATGGTGAGTAAGAAGGAAAGCTCGGAAGCATCAGTGCAACAATGAGACAAGTGTCCGCTCTGCTTCTTTTCACCTTGGAACTTTTTCACACTGATCATAAGGAAAAAGGAGAGTATAACGAAGTAACAGAAGAGGTGACAGAGAAGGGTTGTTTGCCAGCTAAAGCTAAAGTGACAAAGGAGGGAGAGGTTTGTCCCTATTCTTCTGCACCCCCTCATTAGTTTGAAGAAAAAGACTGGCCTGACCCTCCAGAACTTCCTTCTCCAGAGGACACTGGCTGAAAACTAGTTGCCCCAGTGACTGTTCAAGGAGTGCCTCGAGCAACCACTCTCAGTTCTACTCGCAAGCTAGACAAGAGGGTGACATAGAGGCTTGGCAGTTCCCTGTTAGGATACACTCCCCAGATCAACAGGGAAATATTAGCTTCCATTCAGGCTGCTCACAATGCCCAGGCCCAATCTCAAATTAATGTAACTGCAGACCAACTTTAGTGGTTGGCTTCTGGTCTGGTTTAGATACACAAGTGGTTATGCAGGATGATGCCATACAGCAGCTTAGAAGTGTATGCATTAGAGCTTGGGAAAAATTCACTTCAGTTGCCAAAGAATACCCTTCCTTTAGTGCTGTTATGCAGGGGCTGAAAGAAACTTATACAGATTTTATAGCTCAGTTACAGGAGTCTCTTAAAAAGGTGATTGCAGATTTGGCTGCTTAAGATATGGTGTTGCAGTTACTAGCTTTTGACAATGCCAATCCTGAGTGCCAAGCAGCTGTGCGATCTATTAGAAGGAAAGCACATTTAGTTGATTATATTAAGGCATGTGATGGTATCAGAGGTAATCTGCATAAAGCTACTTTGTTGGCCCAAGCTCTGGCAGGGGTGAGAGTGGGTAAAGGAAATACTCCATTTCCTGGAGCTTGTTTTACCTGTGGGAAGCATGGTCATACTAAAAAGAATGTGGAAAAAATCAGTGAGTCAGGCCACCAGTTGAGGGAAAAAAGAAAACTGCTGAGCCTTGAATGTATCCCAAATGCAAAAAAGGAAAACGTTGGTCTAATCAGTATCACTCTAAATTTGATAAGGACGGAAACCCGAATTTGGGAAACTCCATGAGGGGCCTGTCTCGGGCCCTGTTCCAAACCGGGGCATTTCTGGCTCAGGTCACTCCCTCACCCCTGTACAATGTCTGCCCCCTGCCACAGCCAGTAGTGCTGCTGTAGATTTATGCTGCACAAAAGCTGTGAGCCTTCTGCTTGGGGAACCCCTACAATAGGTGCCAACAGAAGTCTGTGCATCCTTGCCGATGGGGACGATGGGATTCCTTCTAGGCAGGTCTAGTTTAAATTTAAAAGGAGTGCAAGTACGTATAGAAGACATTGATTCAGATTACAATGGGGAAATTCAAATTGTTATATCTACTTCTGTTCCTTGGAAAGCAGAGCCAGGAGAGCGTGTAGCACAGCTCCTGATTATGCCATATGTGGAAATGGGGAAAAGTGAAACTAAATGGACAGGAGGATTTGGAAGCACAAATAAACAAGGCAAAGCAGCTTATTGGGTGAATCAAATTACTGATAAATGTCCTACCTGTGAAATAACTATTCAGGGAAAGAAATTTAAAGGTTTGGTAGATACAAAAGCAGACGTTTCAATCATTTCTCTACAGCACTGGCCATACACGTAGCCAATCCAACCCACTCAATTTAACGTAGATGGAGTTGGTAAAGCTCCTGAAGTATATCAAAGCAGTTATATTTTGCATTGAGAAGGGCCTGGTTGACAACTTGTTACTATTGAACCAATCACAACTCTTGTACCTATAAATTTATGGGGGAGAGATATTTTACAACAATGGAGAGCAGAAGTGCTAATTCCAGAACAATTATATAGCCCTTAAAGTCAACATATGATGCATGAAATGGGGTATGTCCCTGGTATGGAACTAGGAAAAAATTTGCAAGGTTTAAAGGAACTGCTTCAAGTGGAAAGACAAAGTTCCCGCCAAGGTTTAGGATATCATTTTTGATGGCGGCCATTGTTAAGCCTGCAGAACCTACAACATTAAACTGGTTAATGGATAAGCCAATTTGTATAGAACAATGGCCACTGAGTAAAGAGAAACTGGAGGCTTTAGAGGACTTAGTTACTGAACAATTAGAGAAAGGACACATAGCTCCAACATTTTCCCCCTGGAATTCTCCAGTCTTT
>NW_012118465.1:175937-176245 GCF_000951035.1 Colobus angolensis palliatus | reverse complement strand
TACTGGGGAAAGTTAACTGGATACGACCTGCTCTAGGCATTCCTACCTATGCCATGAGTAATCTATTTTCTTGTGGGCTTTTTTGTTTGTTTGTTTGTTTCTTTTTTTTTTTTTTTGAGACAGAATCTTGCTGTCACCCAGGCCAGAGTACAGTGGCACGATCTCAGCTCACTGCAAGCTCTGCCTTCCGGGTTCACTCCATTCTCCTGACTCAGCCTCCCCAGCAGCTGGAACTACAGGCACCTGCCACCACACCAGGCTAATTTTTTTTGTATTTTTGGTAGAGACGGGGTTTCACTGTGTTAGCC
>NW_012118465.1:124965-175317 GCF_000951035.1 Colobus angolensis palliatus | reverse complement strand
GCCTTCCTCAGCCTCCCAAAGTGCTGGGATTACAGGCGTGCACCACCGAGCCCGGCCGAGTAATCTATTTTCTATGCTTAGAGGAGATCCTAGTCTCACTAGCCCCTGGCAATTCACAAAGGAGGCTGAGGAAGAGTTACAGCTGATTGAGAAGTAAGTGCACAAGACTCAAATAAAAGAATAGATACAGAGAAGACTCTAGATTTGCTAATTTTTTCGACTCAGCCTTCACCTACTAGTGTTACTGAACAAGAGCAGGACTTGGTAGAATGGCTTCTTCTTCCACATACTAATTCGCGGACTCTAACTCCTTATTTGGATCGAACCACTCCTATTATAGGAAATGGGAGAACTCAGATTGTTAAATTACATGGATATGATCCTGGAAAAATTATTGTCCCTCTCATGAAGGCACAAATACAGCAAACTTTTATAAACAGTCTTAATTGGCAAACCGATTTAGCTGACTTTGTGAGTATTCTTGAAAATCATTTTCCTAAAACTAAATTATTTCAATTTTTGAAATTAACTAATTGGATTCTCCCTAAGACAACTAAATTTCAACCAATTGAAGGTGCTGAAAACGTCTTCACAGATGGATCTAGTAATGGTAATTCTTCTTATTCTGGATCGAAAGGTAAAGTTTTCTAGATGCCCTATACTTCACCTCAAAAAGCAGAGCTTGTTGCTGTAATTGAGGTATTGACCGCTTTTGATATGCTTATTAATGTGATTTCTGATTCTTCACACGTGGCTCATTCCACACAGTTAATTGAAAATGCTCAGTTACAATTTCATACAGATGAACAACTGATGACTTTATTTACCCAAATGCAAACAGCAGTTAGGAGTAGAATGTACCCTTTTTGCATCACTCACATTAGGGCTCATACACCTCTTCCAGGACCCTTGACTGCAGGGAATCAAATGGCTGATAGCCTAGTTGCTACTGCAATATCTAATGCTAGACACTTTCACAATTTAACCCATATTAATGCCTCTGGTCTCAAACACAAATACAGCATTACCTGGAAAGAAGCTAAAGCTATTATCCAGCGATGCCCAACTTGCCAAATGGTGCATTCCTCATCTTTTACAGGAGGAGTTAATCCTCGAGGATTGGAACCTAATTATCTTTGGCAACTGGATGTCAGACAGAAGTTCCCTCGTTTGGGAGACTAGCTTATGTACATGTATGTGTGGACACCTTTTCTCACTTTGTCTGGGCTACGTGCCAGTCAGGAGAGTCTCCTGCCTGTGTTAAATGTCACCTCTTGCAGTGTTTTGTGGTGATGGGCATTCCAGCTTCTATTAAAACGGATAATGCCGCAGGCTATACTAGCCAAGCTCTAGCTACATTTTTCTCTATATGGAATATTAAACACATTACTCGTATCTCATATAATTCTCAAGGACAAGCCATTGTAGAAAGAATGAATCTCTCCCTGAAACAGCAGTTGCAAAAGCAAACAGTTAGGAAACAGGGACTATGGGACACCCCCTATGCAATTGGATCTAGCATTATTGACTTTAAATTTTTTGAGCTTGCCTAAAGGCCAGATGCTATCAGCAGCTGAACAGCATCTACAGAAACCAGCTGCAAAGACAGAAGTAGAACAACTGGTTTGGTGGAGAGATCCGATAACAAAAAGTTGGGAAATAGTTAAAATAATAACTTCGGGAAGAGGTTATGCATGTGTTTCTCCAGGTCAAAATCAACAGCCGATTTGGATGCCATCAAGACACCTGAAAACTTATCTTGAGCCAGGTGTCATGGAAGAGATTCTAGGAGGATCCTGAGGACCCCCCAGTTGCAGCCATGTCAAGACTGACACTGAGGAGGACTCCAGCTGTCATGTGCAACACCCGTTGAACACAGCCACCTACCTGGGGACAGATTAAGAAGCTGTCACAGAGGGCAGAAGAAAACCTGAGGAAAGAGAGACAATCAGTCACAATGAGTAATTTAATGCTAGCTATGATAGCAGCGATCACCATTGCCATGAGTATTCCTTCAGCAAGGACTGACACAGAGAACAATTGTACTTATTGGGCATATTTATCAATCCTGGCTGGCAATAATGCCTGGATGTAATCACCCGATGCCACAGCTACACATGCCTTCTGATCTCAGTATTTACCATAATAAATCTGCTCCTATAATTGAGGCATACCACCCTCAAAAACCTAGTTGTAAACAGAATTGAACCTGGCCAGAAATAATGCATGTACTTGTTTGGGGAAATTGCACTGCAGAACAGGCAGAGGTGCTGCACAATGATTCCTATGGAATCATTATTGATCGATCCTCTAAGGGGATGTTTAGCTTGAATTGCACTTCTCAGTGTGCTTGCCACAGGTGCACTATGTCCAGTTGGTCTAAACAAAATGGTCAGATGGTATAAATAGTAAGAAATATGGTAAGAGTTCCTATTATCTGGAAACATGGCAGTATAGTGGCACCTCAACATCAAATGATATGGCCCACTGTAGGAACTAAACATAAGGATTTGTGGAAACTACTAATGGCTCTTATCTCTCTGTTTCAGTCCATCCCTTTGTTTCCCGTAAGGAATACTTTTAGTAAATCTATAATCCATAGAAATAATGTTCATCACTGGTTTGCTGTCAATAAATATGTGGGTAAATCTCTGTTCAGGGCTCTCAGCCCTGAAGGCTGTGAGACCCCTGATTTCCCACTCCACACCCTATATTTCTCTGCGTGTATCTTTAATTCCCCTAGCGCTGCTGGGTTATGGTCTCCACGACCAAGCTATCCTCGGCAACCTGGACTTGCTCTCTCATGAGGAAGGTCTAAAATTTAACACTGTGTTGTCCTTGATTCTATTGCACTAACTTTCATCTGGTCTTTCTTTCAGTCACTTACTAGGACACTCAAGTCAAATTCTCTAAAGATATGATTATCTTTTTTCTAATTCCAGACAAAAGGTTGATTTTAGATTTTTAATCAAATTAAATTAAAGCAAATTAAATATTTTAATGTTATGGATATGACCATTTGAATTGTATCTTTTTCTCAGTCTCTCTACAAATGTTAATATGGGACAATTTCATAATAGGATCCTCATTATTTTCCTTTTCCTCTCCAATCTGTCAGTAAAATGACCTACTATGAGAAATTCTATGAGGTTAATTTAAACCCAAGACAAAATAGTCACATTGAAATATAATACTTTGACAACAAGCCAGAAACAAAAGATGTTGCTCTTGCTTTATAACTTACTTAAAATTATTGTTGATTAGTGAACATTTGCTTTAATTTTCTGTAGAATCAACAAGCTTCTCGCTTCTCTCTCTTTTTTTTTTTTTTTGCCTTACATGAATTATTTTTGTATAAACAATTTTCCCGGAGTAATAGATTGGCTTACCTTCTTATTTTCAGTTTTAATTTCTACCTAGATCTGCTAGGATTCCAGAATACAAAAGAAACCATTTTCTAGGTTGAGGATGTTTCTAATTGACTAGGGTAAGAATATTGAGTATGAGTAAGATGCAGCTAAATCAGTGTCTAGCAAGAGATTATGCCTTTATTCACTTGTTAAACATGATAATTTTATTCCTGACTGCTCCTAGGAGGTCAGAATTTCTTTTATTGCTGATCATTCATTTTTTTGGCTGGCAGATATTATAGAAAAGTTAATATCAAATCTGGAAATACTCCAAAACAAGGGCATTTGTTTCTTAATATAGCATTTACAGTTGGGTGATCCTTAGCTCCTGCCCCAGAACAACCAAGTAATAATAAAATTCTCTACTGTGATGTGAAGCTGCTGCTTCCAGAAGGGCAGAGGATCACCATTTCCAGCTGTCAAGGCAGAGACTGTTATTATTCATTATTACTGTAAGACATGGAATGATCACTAAATAATTTATTCCGCTCTTGTCTCTTTCCAATTCGGAACTTCTGATTTTTGTTAGAGGGAGATAAAAGGAAGAAGCTCAACGACAATTTCAGTTGATTTTAGGAATCAGTTTAGGTGAGTTAATTTGATTCCTGATTTTTCCTGACAGTCTCAAAATTTATTTAAGTTTAATTAATATAAGTATTTTATGGATTCTTAGAATTACTTAATATGAAAGAAAAAACTATGAATGTGAGACCTCTCAAATTCTATTCTCATTTGTTCTACAGGTAAACTATCTGATTTAAGTTAAAAGAATAAAGTTACTTTACTTTGTTATCTTGTTATAATCGCAGAAATTGTCATATCAACTGCAGCTTCCACTACAGTTTAAAAGGCTAAATTCTGCAATTAAGTCCCTAGAAATTTTAGATGTGCCAGTTTCTGTCTCTCAAGTAAACCAGGGTGTATTATATGGTCAACAAGGTCAACATCACATTCAAAGAGTGAAAAAAATTACTAACCTCCTAGGCAAGATATGGTTTTTATGGAGACCTACTTTTGGGGACAGAAGCCCCTTTACTCAAGAGTGAGAATTGAGAGGGAACTTTTAAGACACAGAATGCTCAGAAAGGAAACAGAATCATTGCTTCCCTTTGTGCAGTTTGTTGGTAGGTGAGGTGGGCTCTGCAGAAACATTAACAAGAACAGAAGCAAGGCTCACCACTTAATCCCACAGCTGTGTGTATAGGTTTATAGGATTTCTAAACATTTTTCCAAGAAAAAGTAAAGAACAATAATTCAAATATTTGGAAACCGGTTCAGCTTAGACAGGTCTAGAGCAGGGCCTGAAGGTGCAACACACAAGCAACCCTGTTTCTTCCAGTGTTGGAAAGATGAATTCTCAGAAGCAAAAGATACACATTCATGGAGCCTTCATTCCCTGAGCTCTCTGTGTTCCAGAGTATTTATCTGTGAAACGATGCTCCAGTGAGTGACAATTTACAGTTAGTGAGATAATGCAGACAGCTTCCACCCCAGGTTCCTTGCAGCCAGGAATCCAGTCACAGGACCTGCAGCTTCACAGAGGGACACTGCATGGGTGGCTTAGTCTCAATTCTCAACCAAAGGGAACCTCTCCTCTTTATTCAAAATAACCATCATTGCACTCCAGATGGGGAACAGGTCTCTGTGTTTCTCACCCTCATCCATGGTAGTGTTTGTTTGCACAATATGGGCCAATACAGTCTGTAGAACAAAGTCTACACAATTGGAAACAGTGACATATAAATGAGCTAAAGATGACCTGTGTGTCCTGGCCCCTATGTTGTTTATTTCAAAACTGTGTATACTTCTTAATGGCCTTTTCCACACTGAAATTTTGCAGGGCAATTATTTTAAAACAGCCAAAAGAATAATATTTTCAGCCTTTCAGAAAATACTTACTTTGCATGTCCATGCAATTTCAACCACCTCTGCCAACAATAAGATAAACTCCAGTTATGAAAACCTTAAACCAGAAACTCCCCACTGTGCTGCTATGTGGCATCCCCTAGACACACGGCCCCTTGTCCAGTGTCCCATCATGTTGAGAAGCAACCTGGCACCTTATTCTCTGCACAGATTACTGCTGGGAGGGACTTGTCTCTACAAATCTGTGAAAGCCTCATCCAATAAACTCATGTGTGTGACTGCCCCTCGGTGGCCATCTCTTTTCCTTGATCAGCCCACAAATCCTTCCAATCCCCTACAAATTGGATCACAGTGTCCACACTGACTCAGGGTCATGAACACAATCAATTCCACTTCTAAGACCTTCTCCTCAAGTCTTATGAATAATGCAGTTGCTCCCAATTCTATGAACCCCAAACTAACCACATCAGAAACAGGAGACACAGCCACAATAAACTCCACCTGCATAAGTCCTCCCTCATTCAGGTGACCATGGTTCATATTAGAGACACACACAGGCAGAGGCCTGCTGCACACCTAGATCTGAATGGAGGTGGTTCTGACACCTTCTGATCTGTGTCCACTGTGGAGTGACCAGCTTTGTCTGCTGTTGTCAAAGCCTTGGTGTAATGTGTCTACAGATAAGAGAGGGAGGTTTCTAATCAGAATTAGATATGTTATTCTTTAAGTCTATAGGTAATACATGGTAATTTAAAACCGTTTTCTGAATAAAAGAGGTCTTTACAAGATTTCACATTTTATGATTATGTAAAGCAACAGATGATGAGATTTTTAAAAATCAGTGTTAGTCTCATAGGAAGCAGCAAGGCTATCTTAAATTCAAGCATCTTAAAGAAATCTTTGCAAAAATAACATTTTCAAGAATTGACTTTTAGTAAAAGAAAAACTGACACTTTTATTTATTTATTTATTTATTTATTTATTTATTACTGTTATTCACTTTCCTGCAGTTCAAGTTTCCAGATTGGATGATGAATAGACCTGACTCTTCATTTAACACCCTTTCAGAATAATTATTTAAAACTTGCAGTAAGAGGTACCATCTAGTTCCACTTTAGTTGGGCTGATTGTGTTTTGTGTTTTATTTTTCCTTTCCTTCAGCCTCTGATGTTTCTTTTTTCACTGTTATGATTAACTAGGGGTCTGAATTTTGAAGACTAAGAAGCAGATTAGAATTGTTTAGTTACATAAGAAAAGTCCTATACACAAAATTTACTAAATTCAATGAGAAAAGAGTAAATAAAATTGAGATAGTAAAATATGAGCCTTTATTCTAATCCAAACTCTTAATTACAGTTTGATCTCCTTAACCTACATTATTGCAATGGTGTTCAATATTTAAAGGTCAATATTGTTGTGTTTTCAATTATCTTTTCCAATCATGTAAAAAATGTTATTTTCTTAGAATTCCCATAAGACATTTAAACAGAGCTTTCCTCTGGAATGTTACCTAGAATTTCATTTGTTTGTGTTCTTGGGCAATCAATTATGAATTTCTGTTAAATGACCCATGATTACATAGTCTTTCAATTACAATTCACTGTTTCCATTATTCCTGTAATTTTTTTTTCCAGAAATGTGACTGTCCTTGTGATGGTGTTTGGTGCTGGCACCATTATTAAGGAACTGTTCAATTAAGTAATAAGGACTTCACTAACAAATGAAGAAACATGAGATTGTTTCCCTTTGTAATGGTCAGGTGTGTAGCAGACTCACATCCCTGAGCTGTGAGTGTCTTTCCAAGAAACCATGAAAATGTCAATTACAGGTTCAGGTTACCCTGAGACATCAAACTGTAGATGCAGTCCTTGATCTTCCCACATAGACAATTTGCTTCTCAACTGCAGACTCATGGCTGTGGCTGCAGCACATCCAGGCTGGCGGAGACTCAGGTCTCACTCAGGATTGGCAAGAACCCAGAAGCCCGGATTGGACCTGATCCCACATAACCAGGGAGACTGTGTGGGAAGAATTTTCCTAAGAACCACTAGGAAAAACATCATGGAATGTTTTTTCCCATTTGTTCTGTATCATTAACTTACGAAATTCTTCCCTATGGGAGCCTGCTGGTTAACCTTGTATATATAAGATGATTATGATGGGATTATCCCAGATTGAACAAATGGTCACCAGGAATTTTATATTCACCGCCTGAGGCATAACATTCTTGTTCCCTATCCTCTTACTTATGCTAAGCTCTTGTCTCTAAATGTAGAGACCCACATCACTCTCTGTGAGGTCTTTGGTCAGAGCAGTCTTATGGGGCTCACTCACCAGTTTCCAGGGAAGGGGAGATTCTAACACTTGCATTGAACAATGTTGACCAGTTACCATGCAGGATGGCATTCACCTCCCAGAGATGCATCCTGGAAATACATTTCCACATTGTCAGGGTCCTCGTGTTTTCTCAGTGTAGCACACACTGCACAATGTGTCCCTGCCCGAGGTCCCAACTTGCACAGTCAGAGACTTCTTCCCTTGACCACAGGCAAACTTGACATGAACTATGTTTGTTTTACTGCAACGAACATTTTAGGTCACATTGTTCACAGAAGAGACGTTCCCCCTGCCCCATCAACCTTTTCCACACCACTGCACCCACCAGGGGATTTGCATGTTGCCCTCTAGGAAGGACCTTCCCTTTTGATTTTGAGATAAACACTCAGCTCTAACCTTGCCTTGACTGATCAGGACTCCTCAGTTCACCTTCCCACAAAGAGGCTCCCTGCTCAGCTCCTGGGGCTGCTGGTGCTCTGGTCCCTGGTAAGGAGAGGATTAAAATGAGGTGATAAAATGGGGTGAGAGGGTGAGATCTGGGGGCTCCACAGCTTCCTATACTTATTTCAACCGTGTGTCACAGGCACATGGTCTACGCTCCATGATCGAGAATTCATTTATTTTTCTCAGGAATAATCAGGAACCACCTCCCAGGAACAAGGACAAGTGCTCTGATTAAGATCTTGAAAATAAAGAGTTCCCTTTTGGCTAGTAAATAATGGGTTCATTTTAGAAAGTCTACCTTTCATGATATAAATCAAAACTTGAAAAAAATGTAACTGTAAATCAATATCTTAAGGGAAATCATGAAAATTGCTCAAAATGTGTCTATATAACCTTGCACATCTCCGTCATTATTTCAGGATCCCGTGGAGATATTATGATGACCCAGACTCCACTCTCCCTGCTCATCACCCCTGGAGAGCCAGCCTCCATCTCCTGCAGGTCTAGTCAGAGTCTCTTGGATAGCGATGACAAAAACACCTATTTGGATTGGTACCTGCAGAAGCCAGGCCAGTCTCCACAGCCCCTAATCTATTTTGTTTCAAGACGGGCCTCTGGAGTCCCAGATAGGTTCAGTGGCAGTGGATCAGGCAGTGATTTTACACTGAAAATCAGCCAGGTGGAGGCTGAGGATGTTGGGGTTTATTACTGCATGCAGTGTATAGAGTTGATTTCCACAGTGGTACAGCCTGGAAAAGAAACCTCCCTGCTGGGGTGTCCCAGTTGCTCACATGCAGTACTTTTCTGGAGAGCAGTTCAGCAGAGTCTCTGAATCTGCAAGAGAGGAGGCTGTTGGAGAATTCAGGGCAGAGTTTATTGCTGAGGACTCTGCCTGGGACGACAGGTGCATGCCATTAAGCATGGCTAATTTTTCTTTTTTTTTTTGTAGAGTCGGTGCTTCACCATGTTGCCCAGCCTGTTCTCAGACTCATGGGCTCAAAACACCCACCTGACTTGGTCTCCCAACATGCTGGGAGTACAGGTGTGAACCATTGCACCAGGTCAGCACCCCTGTTTATGTTCCTGCCACTTGCCACAGTCTTTACTCTCATAAGCAATAGGAGAATGAGGAGGTTCTAGGGCTCTGTGAGTAAAAAATCAGGAAGACACGGAAAGGAGAATGGAAGCTCATCTAAATCCTCCTTCCTTGCCTACATTTGTTTAAATTTGAGCAAAACAGCCAGACAGTTGATCATTTCTGGAAAAACATGTTGAGTACCTCTTAGGGTTTAACAGTTTTGGGTACCTTTTAAAGAAAATATTTGGTTATATGTAAAATTAGGATTTTCCCACCTTTTAAATTCCTGCTTCTTCTATTTGCCATTCTTTTCCACTCCATGAGAGAGACAGGATTCTTCACTAGTTCTCCTCAGGGGGAGCTGGCTGAGAACAATCAGTAACATCTTGGTTGTGAGTGTCAAATAGACTTTGTAATTTCAAAGCAGACGCAAGTTCCTAATATTAAAAATCTTTGATTACAGCTACCTCTTGCTGATAGAAAAGGGAGTTCTTGAAAATTTGAAAGTTGGTTTTAAAAATAAAATGCATATGCTGGAAGGTGCAGTGTAGCAAAGATGTAGCATTTTCCATGGATCACTGAAGAAATACAGGATGATGTAAACTGTTTTATTATCCAAAGTTCAGAATTAAAGATTGGGCAGACTGCAGGAATGCGTTCATGAAGAGAACACGGGAGGGATCAACTATTATTCAATTAAACTGCCCTTGGCTTATGGTGGCTGGGGATGTGGCTGGTGGTGGCCATGGCAGTTGGTGATGTGGATCCAAAAAGAGGCCAAATATGCTTCTTGTGAAGAACCAAAAAGTTGAAGGCACTGCTGCCTGGCTTCCTGGGTGGAGCTTGTGCCGCTGGGAGTCTCACAGGAAAGTAATGTCATGAGTAAGCATTTAGTTTTGTAATCACCAAAGGTTTAGTGAAGTTCCTGTGCAAAGAGACCTGAGGTCATGTCACTCAGTTCTAGTCAAATCACAGCAGCCAAGCAGAGCTTCTGAAACTTATTCTATCCTTAGAGGAGGTCTAGCAGAAACCACTGTTTGGGTCATGGGAGTTGTCAGAAGCCCTGACATGCTGAGCAGAAAGCCCAGCAGAATGTAAACCAGCAGCTTTTGGCAAATGATAACTTTGATATTAAGTTGTCATAAACAAACAATAAATGGGTTTGAAATAAATAAGTATACTATTTTTACACAATGTGATCATTACCTAAAAATAAATTTGATTTTTATATTCTTGTGGTAATGGTATAGAGAAATGTATGATTTGTATATATTCAGTTAAATTAATGCCCCAAAAATATTTATGAATTATTCATGGGCATGTCAGTTACCTGTCATGAGGTGATATGATTAAATAAATGTTTGTATTAAAAGGATAAAATATCTTTTTACTGGTTAAAAAATTGAATCACATCAGAAATGATTGTCTATTCTAAGACGATGGATCCCATGGTGAGTGAATTTAAAATTGTATTTTTTTTTTTTTTTTTTGAGAGGGAGTCTCACTCTGTCACCCAGGTTGGAATGCAGTGGTGCGATATCGGCTCACCGCAAGCTCTGCCTCCCAGGTTCATGCCTTTCTCCTGTCTCAGTCTCCCCAGTAGGTGGGACTACAGGCGCCGGCCACCATGCCCAGCTAATGTTTTTGTGTTTTTGGTAGAGACGAGGTTTCACTGTGCTAGCTAGGATGGTCTCAATCTCCTGACCTCGAGATCCACCCACCTCGACCTCCCAAGGTGCTGGGATTACAGCCGTGAGCCACCACGTGCAGCCTAAAATTGTATTTTTAAACAGAAATATCAAAAAAGAAAGAAAGAAAGAAAGAAAGAAAGAAAGAAAGAAAGAAAGAAAGAAAGAAAGAAAGAAAAAGCAAGCGTGGAATATAGCAAAGAATTTGCCACACATACAAAGAATGACAAGTCTTTACTTTTCCATTTATAAGTGAGAACACACAACCAATCCAAAATCTATTGATTTCACTCCCACAATCATCAGTGTGGAGACTAAAGGTAGCACAATTAAAATTATATTCTTAACCAAAAAGTACCAAAACAAAGAAAAGACGGTTTATAGAAAATAGTTTGCAAAATAAAGAATGACATGTCTGTAGAAGGTATTCACAAGTGGGGACTCACATCTAACCAAAATTCTAGGGATTTCACCATCAAAACACTACTTTGGAGCCCTGAGATGCTGCACATCCTCCTGTGAGCAGGACACTCCTTGGGCCCCTGTGCAGTGTGATGGCCCCAAACACAACTCTCCCAAGGAAGCTCAGCCTCTCAGTGCAGGAGGAGAGGTTGCGGTGCCAGGGGATGTGTACACAGCAGGTAGAATTAGGTGGGCTCAGGCAGTTGCCTAGAAAGTCTTTGAGGAAGAGGACATGAGGCCTCAGTCACAGGTACATGCTCCTCTTCTGTGTGAACAGGGGCCAGATCTCTCCAGGGCACCTTCCAGAGCCTCTTCCTTCCTAACTACTTTGGGCGCACAAGCCCCACAGACCCTCCAGTGTTGGCTGCCACATCCTCCCTGGAGCAGCCACTAAAGTTTCCTGCTCTCCTCACGGCTGCAGGGATGCTCAGTCACGTCACTGGGAGGAGATCCTAGTGTGTCCTGTCCTCACCTGCTACAGGCATACTTGACTTGAACTATGTTTGTTTTGCTCCATTGAATATTTTATGCCACATTGTTCACAGTAGAGATATACCCCCTATGGTGTACATAGACCCTTTCCACACTGCTGCCCCCACCAGGTGATTTGCATATTGTCCTCTAGGGAGGACGTTCCCTTGTGAGTCTGAGACAAAAGCTCAGCTCTAACCTTGCCTTGACTGATCAGGTCTCCTCAGTCCACCTTCTTACAGTGGGGCTCCCTGCTCAGCTCCTGGGGCGGCTAATGCTCTGGGTCCCTGGTAAAGACAGAAGTGAAATGAGGTGTGAAAAAAAATGGAGCTGGAAAATGAGTTCTGGGGGCTCCACGGTTTTCCATATTTATTTCAATCATGTGTTAGAGCCACATGATCTATGCTCCAGGAAAGAAAATTCATATTTTGGTCTTAAGAATAAACAGGATTCACCTCCAAGGAACAATGACCCCTGCTCTGATTAAGATCTTGAAAATAAAGAGTGAATGTGTCCACAGCGTGTGGAGTCAGGTGTGCTCAGGCAGTTAGTTGGGGAGTTCCCCACTGGCTGACAAATAATGGGCTCATTTTAGAAAGTCTGTTTTTCATGATAGAAATCAAAACTTGAAAATACGTATAACTGTAAATCGGTATCATAGGGAAATCATGAAAGTTGCTCATAAAGTGTCTATATAAACTTTGCACTTTTCTTTTATTATTTCAGGACCAAGTGGGGATATTGTGATGACCAAGACTCCACTCTCCTGGCCTGTCTCTGCTGGAGAACCAGCCCCCATCTCCTGCAGGTCTAGTCAGAGCCTCTTGCCCAATGATGGATACGCCTATTTGTATTGATTCCTGCAGAAGCAAGGCCAGTCTCCACAGCTCCTGATCTATATTGTTTCAAACCGGGCCTCTGGAGTCCCAGACGACAGGTTCAGTGGCAGTGGTTCCGGCACTGATTTCACACCGAAAATCAGCAGAGTGGAGGCTGAGGATGTTGGGGTTTATTACTGCATGGAAGTCCTACAGTTTCCTTCCACAGTGGTACAGTACTGAACAGAAACCTTCTTCTGGGGTGTCCCAGCTGCTCACACGCACTACTTGTCAGGCGAGCAGGTCAGCAGGGTCTCTGTGCCTGCAGAGGAGTATGCAGTTGGAGAATACAGGGCAGAGTTTGCTGCTGATGACTCTGGCATAGAATTCTTGCAATTCCAAAAGTGGGCTTTGAAAATAAACAAAATAATTCAGAGAGAGAACATAAAGTTTACATAATGTGCCACAGGAACAATGCAGAATTAAATGAGATTTTATTTCCTTCTCAAATCTTAGAATTTTAAAAATATTTTACAGACATAGCCTTTTAAAGAGAAAATATTTAGTGCTCTGTTGTCATAAGAAAATGATTCAAAGAATGAATAAATGCATTATTTTTATATGACATTCTTCCTGAAAATAAATCTGAATCCTCTATTTCAGTTGTAAATGCATAGAAAAATTATGCTCTTAGTAGATTCCATTGACAATAGTGCTCTAAATTTATATGCTTCTTTAATTTGAGGGCGACAGTCTGATAAATATCTATATACATTTTGCCGTGTAACTTTTAACCTAACAGAAATGCTTTCTGTTAAAAATGCAATAGTGCTTTCTCCACCATAATGCTAGAGAGGGCAGTTTCATGTGACTAGTGAAGGAGAGAAAAAGTTTGGAGAGTGGGAAGATAGCAATTTCACAATATGACCAAGCGTTATCATGTAGAAAATATCCCCAAACCAGTCATTTCTAATATGTGTTACCACTTGTGCTACCACTAATCTGCATCCATGATCTGATTTTTCTGCCAAATAAATTTCCATGAACCCGAATAATGAGTGATGTCTATCACATGTGGTAACACATGTGTAGAGACACAGAAGACTAATTGAATCAATAGAACAAGATCCTGATGCAGGTTAAGGGCTTAAATAATACTTGAGATGATTTATTTCAAGATAACAGATTCCATAGGAAGTGCAATTAAAATTCCAATGTGTCATTTCTGTTAGGTTTAAAAGTTGCATGGCAAAATGTATATAGGTATTTATTAGACCGGAGCCCTCAAATTAAGAAATATAAATCACTCAATATGTTATTGAAAAATACTAATTAATGCATCATTGTGCCTATATTTTATTACAGAATGCAGTAAAAGAAAATAAAATGTAATTCGCAAGAGCACGAGGTAGCAATACCATCATCACCTTTAGCCCCCCTGTGATTGACAGCACCTAGTCACCTTGAGTTTCAGCTTTTCTGTGAGAAAGGAGATAAAATAAAAACCCATTCAAGGTAGTTAGTTATATTTCAGTGAAAGCAAACAAATGTACAACATACACGCTGCTGATATCCCAAAGGCATATATTCTCAAGGCAAAATAGTGAAAAGTAAATGATCCAAAAAACTGAAAGGGGAGAGATACAAGGAGAATCAAAGCATAATCAAATTTGTTACATAGAAGTCTCTTAATATGGTGAACTAAATGGGACAAGGTTTCTGTGTCTGTGCCATGGCAGTACAGAGGCAGGCAGGTGGCCTTGGCGGTGTGGGTGGATCTGCTCCATGAGGTCACTCAGGTGGGCAGGAGGCACGACCACCCTCAGTACACAGCCTTCCTCCTTCCTCACAGTCACAGCCTGCCCAGCCAACCTCAGCAGCATGAGGTGGAACACAGTGGAGAGAAAGCTGTTTTCTTCTAAAGACTAAAGACAAAAACAGAAACAAAAAACCTGGAGCTTTTCATCAGGGACAAATGTACTTTTGACTCAATCACACATTTGAGAAATTTTCCATTGAGTGGATCTGCCGACAAACCCACATTCGTTGCTTGTTTTAATATGAAAACGTGTTTACATGATTCTTGAAAATATTTTTTGACTGTAAACTTATATAGATGGCAGCCTATTTGATGCTGTCATTTGCAATTCATAATTGCTGCTAAAAAGTTATTTGTTGAAAAAAATCTGTGACTCTAACTGTTGTTGTTTGAAAGAATATGTCTTTCTAAGATACTCAGACTCCTTTTAAGCTCTTCATTTGGCCCTCCTTTTTTTTGATTCAATGTATTGTTTAATTTGTTACTTATGATTAATCAATAATTAATTTTCCCAATCACAGAATCATATGTTCTATAAGTTGCTATGTCAGAGACCTGCCTGAAGATGGCAAACACGCTCCACAAGAAACAGAAGACAGCTCCACAGTGTTAGGAACCCTGGGAAAGTAGAAATGCTAGTGTCTCATTATCAACAGGGAGTCCTAAAGTTAGAGTGAAATCTTTCCCGTGACCAGGGCACCTGGGAGGAACCACCCGTGTGCTGAGTTGTGGGGAACCGGCCCCGTGCCCTGAGGCTGGATTAATGGCCTTGGCTTTGTCCCACCTGCTATGGACTGAATTGTGCCTCAGATTCATATTGAAACCCTAATTTTAATGTGACTGTAGAAATTAGGATCTCTAAAGACGTAATTGAGGTCATAAGAGGGGAGTCCCTGATCCAGTAGGATTTGTGATTTTCTAAGATCCAGAGATCGCTCCTTTTTCTTCTCTCTAACTGCCTTCCCCTCTATGGAAAGGTTGTGTGAAGGCATGGTGAGAAAGAAGGTGGCATCTGCAAACCAGGAAGAAAGTCTTTACCAGAAAACAAACCCTGCTTAACATCCAACTGGGATATTCCAGGCACCAGACATTTAATTTAATTGAAAATTAAATGCTGTGGTTTATGCCATCCAGTCCAGCTTTTTCGATGTGGCAGCACAAGCTGACTCATCCACCTTCCCCACCCTCTCTGAGCAGGAGCAGCGTCAGGAGGCCCTCAGGGACATGGGGACCCAGCTTTGCTCCTCTTCCTTCTGCTTTTCCAGCTCTCTGGTGAGGAGAGAGGACTCAGGCTTCAACTTCAGTTTCTGTGAATGAAACCTGAATGTTTCCTTGAAGATGAAGTTTTTAGCCCATTTTGATTTCTCAACAGAATTTAATCAAACAGAATGAAGTATTAGAATTAATATTTAGGAATGTTCATATTTGTTCCCCACTTATAGGACAGTTGGGATATTGCGTACTCTCATCTCCAGGCCCTCCTTGTGTTCCAGGAGACAGGGTCACTCTCACCAGCAGGGCCAGTCAGGGTAATAACAGAGTCCTAGCCTAGCTCTGTGTGAAATAAGGGCTGACACTGAGCTCCTGCTCACTCCCACTGTCCCCTGGACATGATGCCTGCCTGGGTCAAGGGGGTGAGTCTGGACAGATGTCACTCTGGCCATCAGCAGCCTAACTACCTTCACGACCTCCCATTGTGAACAGAGTCCCAGAAGCTGCGTGAGCCATGAAAGTTGGACAGAGAAATCCCACATCATTACTATCAGAGGGGGCTGTGAAAAGACCATGGAGGGGTTTCATACCATGACCACCCACCACTGAGCCATGGTGGCCACTCTGTCTGACAGGAGCCCCCAAGGGAAGACCAGCTCACACTGTCTAACCACTAGAGGTCGTTTTTGTCACCATCTTGGTTCTAGCTGGTTTGGGCCAGTTTCTTTAGTGCATCCTGTTTTGTCCAGATTCTCTTCTGGTCAGCGTTGTCATGAGTGGTGTGATCGGTGCTCAGAATACAAGTCCTGACAATCTCCTACCTTACACTTGCTGCCTTCTGTGAATCAGATATTCTGATAAGGATCCTGTTGGATCTTACTCGAGTCAGGGGCCACACAGACCCCCACTGAGGGCTGAGGCCCACAGGCATCTGAAGACAAGCAAAGGTTCAGAGAATGATAGCCCGTGACTGTCCCCTGTAAAGACAGCTTCTCCCCAGATGGCTGAGGGCTGTCTTTGGCTGTGTCCTTCCTTCTGAATGATAATGAGGGATGGAGCAGGTCTCTAAGCAAAACCACAGCAAGACATTCCTATGTGTGCCACTATCACCTGGACATAGGTAGTACTGGATACACTTAAGACAGTGAGGAGATTTATAATCACAAGGAAGAGAGACAGGGAAAGGAGGCAAGAGAGAGAAGGGTGGTGATGTGTGTATAGTACCAACACTGACAGTACGTTCTTTAATGGTTTATTGCTGAGTATGATGCTCCAATGATCAGATTCTATTCCATGCAGCCTATACATATACCTTATATAGGAAAAGGGCCTTTGAACATATAAATTAAGGATTATGAAATGGGCAGATTATCCTGTATTGACCAGATGGGCCCTAAATGGGCCTGTCTTTGTTAAATGTCTATCTCTATCTTATAAGGACATCATGATTGTCCTTATAAGATAGACATAGACAGACATTTTAACAAAGCCTGTGGAAGAGAAGGCAATTTGAAGACAGTGGCAGAGATTGAAGTGATGTGGACTCAAGCCAAAGAAAGCTGAAGCAAACAAAAGCTGGAAGAAGCCAAAAAGTAGGCTCCCCTGCTGGAGTCCCTGAAGAAGCTTGGTCTGATGACAGCCTGCTCTCGACTCCTGAAACTAGTGCTGGACTTGCGGCCTCCAGAACTATAGGAGAATATATTTCTGTTGTTTTAAGCCACCAAAGTTGTAGTAATTTGTTATAGCAGCATAAGAATTTTAATAAAAATGGGGCTTAGGATAAATCCAGCCTCAAGTTACTCTGATGATTTGTAGTCTCCACCTTCAATTCTCTAATGTTACACAAGATTGCTTAGAAGAATAAATAATGACAGTTCTTAGTTGAAAATGACATCTGAGGCTGGGCTTGGTGGCTCACGTCTGTAATCCCAGCACTTTGGGAGGCCAATGTGGGCGTATCACGAGGTCAGGAGATTGAGATCATCCTGGCTAACATGATGAAACCCCGTCTCTACTGAAAAATACAAAAAATTAGCTGGAGTGGTGACACGTGCCTGTAGTCCAAGCTACTCAGGAGGCTGAGACAGGAGAATCCCTTAAACTCGGGAGGTGGAGGTTGCAGTGAGCCGAGACCCCACCACTGCACTCAGGCCTGGGCAAGAGAGCAAGATTCTGCCTCAAAAAAAAAAGTAAATAAATACACCAAACCAGGACTTGAACTCAGCTCTGGACCAAGTGGACCTAATAGACATATACAGAACTCTCCACCCCAAATCAACAGAATATACTTATTTCTCAGCAGCACATAGCACTTATTCTAAAATTGACCACAGATGCCTTATGTAAATGATGAGTTGGTGGGTACAGCAAACCCACACAGCACATATACACCTATGTAACAAATCTGCAAGCTGGGCACTTGTACCCCAGAACTTAAAGTATAATAATAATTTAAAAAATGATATCTGACTAGTAGTATCTTATCTAGAATCTTCATTCTAAGATATTCAAGGGGCCCTAAGTAGTCTTTTCATATATATATATATACAGGTACATTTCCTGGTGCATCAACTAGAGAAAACCTCAGGATGGCCCTTGACTCCCTTGGTGATACATTTCAGATGAGTAAACTGTTCATCAGAGCCCAGAGTTGAAACACTTCAACAGAGGTGGTTTGCCCAAAGACACATGGTCAGCAATTTTCAGGACTGAGCTTGGAACCCTCGTCTGCATAACCTTAAATATGTTGCTTCCGCGTGGCCATGTTTGTTTCACAGAGGATTGAATGGCCTTTAAATTCGGAGAAGAGACAAAGACAGAAGGGTGGTGTGAAATTCTCAGCACAAGCTCCCTGCTACCTCTGCACCTTGCCGTGATTACCCCAATTATAAACTTAGGCCCTTATGCAGTTTTGTCTACAAAGCAAAACTTCCTCAAAGTCTTTACAAATATTAAATGTCTTTCTTTAATATTTGAGGGCAGGGGCAAGGCAATACCTTGCATTGCCCTGAACACTTTGCATCTTGTCTACCATCCTCATCTCTCTGACCCTGTCCTTCCCCCTCAAATAGTGTCCTGTAAATCTGATTTCTTCTGCTAATATGAAAACAAATGGACAAATATTCCCCTACTTTTCTCATATTCAGAGCATACAAGAGTTAATAATCACATATCCAGAGAGTACGAGAGTCGATCAAAGGATTTATCCAAGAGCATCTACACATTACAAGGATTCTGCTAGCCATCTTCACAGTGAAATTTTCTGTGTGTCTTGTTAAAATTGACACTACAAAATGACAAAATAAAAGTATTTGGAAGAACAGATGGTGGCCATGCCCTTAAGGATGTAAAAGACACCCCTGCCCCTTGTGTTAGTTTCCTACTCCTGCTGTAACAAGTTACCAGAATCTTACTGGCTTCACACAACACAAATGTATTATCATACAGTTCTGGCAGTGAGAAGTCTCCCTGATTTAAAATCAAGGTACCAGTAGTGCTATATTCCTTCTGGAAGCTCCAGGGGAGAGAATCTGATTCTCAGTTTTTCATCTTCAAAGACAGCCCCATGCTCAGGGCTGCCTGACCCCTTTCTCCATCACTGAAGCATCCCTCTCCATTGTCTCCATTCCTCTCTGACTGTTACTCCCACTTGTCCCTATTATAAAGATGCTTGTGATGATGCTGTCTTTCCCAGATAATTCAGGTGTTTCCTAAATTTTCTGAATATCCCTATGCATGCAAAAGAAAATTGGCAAATATTCAGAATCTACTGTCCAAAAACGAGGGTTTGTACACTATCTTAGGTTGGATCTTTCAGGGACAATGATGCCCATGCTGGCAGCATATTTACAATGCACAGGAAACACTGGGAGGAAACAAAGCAGTGAGAAAGGAAAGAGAGTAGTGATAACGAAAGTGTCCTCAGCAAGAAGCTACCACTGAGCATGAATGGAACTCAAGCCCACGTGGAAACATGGGAAAATGTCTTGGTATTATTCCACCTCAGAAGGGAGGGAGCTGGGGTATGTATACACCTCCCCTGTCCTCACTGATTGAGGGCTTTCCTAGAGGATGCTCATTCCAGATGCTATGATAGGCCATGTGTGCAGGCAGGGCTGCCTTCTCCAGCTTCAGATAGAGCAGTGAGAAAAAGATATGGCCATGGGGGGTCATCAGAAATATAGTGAACGGAAAATGGAAAGGGTAGCAAGAGTGACAGCTATATTACCCCTCTACACACACACAAAATTGTGTACTGTAATCCAGAACTGCTTCTCTCTGAACGTAAATCTTAGCAAACAGTTTACCAGTAACTTCCCTTGAAATTCAGGCCTCTGGAAAGCAGTAGGAAATCTGTGTACCAGCTATACCACTGCGGTCTGGCCACCCTTAGTGATGCATGAGTAATCCTCCCTGGACTCCCCAGGTTCTAGTCTTCTCATGTCGATGTAGTTGATTCCACTTCCCTTGCTGCACAACCAGGCTGGAATGCCTGGGCAGAGGCAGACATGTGAGGTATAGGGCTTCAAATCTGTTTCCAAGTGTTATACAGATTCAAAGCATTTCTCCATGTACATGGGTGGTGGCTTGGCAGGAGATGGAGACTCTCTTTCCTGGATGTGGAGCAAAGAGGCTGGCATCTGAGTCAGGATGATGTCCCCACTCACTGCTAAAGAGTCAAAGAGAAAAGTGGCATTGATGGTGCATGGCAGGGATGTGCACTGAGTAGCTGCCACCCTCACAGAAGAGAAAGTGTTCATTGACCTGGCTTTTCCCCAGAGCCTGCCCCTCCCCTGCTTTCCAGAGAGCCAAGTTTTTTGAGGACTGTACCTGAACACTCACAAACACTCTGGTGGGAAAGGCAGATTAGGGCATTAGGCAAGATGTATTACCTTGGTCTTCTTTCTTTGGAGGCAGTTGATGTGGGGGTCTAGATTGACCTGGAGTTTCAAGTTTATCCTGATTCAGGCTTCAACAGTTGGAGGAAGAAACAGAGATGCTGTCTGAAGTAAACAGATCTAGCATTACTAGACAACCCTTCATACTGATGACCTATGGGAAATAATACCCAAGCGCAGAAAAATGTGTAGAATAAGGGGAGCCGCAAACCAAGACGAAGCTGCTGCCCATTGAGACCCTGGGTACTAAAGAGACCTATAGCTCTGGATAATGGAAGATCTGTGAGTGGCACAGGCACTGAGGAGTCAAAGCATCATTATTGTGCCTCTGAAGGGAATTGCTTGAAAATATACTGGTAATAACGAATGTTTAAGGTCACTACAAATACTTTGGAGTGTTTTAAATATGCTTCTGATAAAGACGGTTTCTCTCACATGAAACAATGGGAACTGTGTGACAATCACGGAGGTGTTGTTAATATAGCAAAAGGGATTGTTACTCTCTATATCCATTTAAGTAACTTGAAGACCTGATAGATGTACCCTCTGAGACTTTATTAGACGTTCCCTACAAATGGTTATACTCTCCTGTACATTCCCAATACAAGTATAAAATATATTATTCCGTGTAGTCCTTAGGTTTGTATTAAAGTTTGATTTTTTTTTTCCCTCAAAATATCTCTTGTCACAACAGTGGCCCTAGAGAGAAATACATTATCTTCTGACAAATCCATGCTGCCCTGGTATGACCTGGGACCCTGGGGACATTGCCCCTGTACTGAGTTACTGAGATCTGCCAGCCCTGCAGGTGTGCCCAGCCTGCCCCATCCCCTGCTGATTTGCATGTTCCAGAGCGCAGCCTCCTGCCCTGAAGACTTTTTAATAGGCTGGTCACACCCTGTGCAAGAGTCAGTCCCAGTCAGGACACAGCATGGACATGATGGCCCCCGCTCAGCTCCTGGGGCTCCTGCTGCTCTGGCTCCCAGGTAAGGAAGGAAAACACTAGGAATTTACTCAGTCAGTGTGCTCAGTTCTGGCTGGAACTTCAGGGAAGTCCTCTGATAACATGATTCATATTAAGAATATTTGTTTTTATGTTTCCAATCTCAGGTGCCAGATGTGACATCCAGATGACCCAGTCTCCATCCTCCCTGTCTGCGTCTGTAGGAGACACAGTCACCATCACTTGCAGAGCCAGTCAGGGCATTAGCAACTATTTAAATTGGTATCAACAGAAACCAGGGAAAGCCCCTAAGCTCCTGATCTATTACGCATCCAATTTGGAAACAGGGGTCCCGTCAAGGTTCAGTGGCAGTGGATCTGGGACAGATTACACTTTCACCATCAGCAGTCTGCAGCCTGAAGATGTTGCAATTTATTATTGTCAGCATGGTTATAGTACCCCTCCCACAGTGTTACAAGTCATAACATAAACTCCCAAGGAAGCAGATGTGTGAGGCTGAGCCACCCCAGATACTCTTCCTGGTGCCTCCATCTGCTAAGAGCATTTGTTATATTCAATCAGATTTTGAAAGTCATTGGGAGACTTTTGTAGAGGGGGTCAGGGAGGCTCCTCTGAACCCTAAGCCTATTTTGCCCTCATCCCCAGCAGAAAAGATGGGACAATGCCTGTCCTGATTGAATAAGGAAGAGAGATAAGTTCACCTGAGGAGTCTGTGTTATGGGATAATTGGAATTCATACAGCAAAAGAGAAGCTATTCTCGGTATTTCAAGGAGAAATTCTTCAAGTTGATTAAATTAGAGTCTAAACCACAGTCTTTTCGAAGCATATGGTGTGTTATTCATGAAGCAGCCACTAGAGACAAGGGATTCTCAGGTGCTCCTGCAGAAGTCAGAGTGCACCTGCCCCTGGTGGTATGTGCTGAGTACCATGTCATGATCCTCAGACCTGTCTGGGAAGACCAGGGTGGGGGTGTTGATGCTCTCAGCCACCTGCGGCATGTCTCCAGGTGATTCTCCAGTCCACTCATAACTCTATGTGCTTTAGTTCAGGTGTCAGTGTACATGAATCCACCACTCTGACTTCCCAATCTCATGGGAAGGCCTCTGGTTAAGCATCTCTAAAGAAACCACAGAGAGAAAAGGGGTTTTGGAAAATATGCTCCCAGAAGTGATAGTAGTGATGGGGAATTGACAGCTGATGGGTCAGTAAGGTTGCTCTTTCCACAAGGCTCAAAACTTTGCCAGTTACAGCTTGTCCCAGAATACACTTGAATGTGCTTTCAAGTCTTACCAGCAAGTCTGGGTTCATAGCAAGAAAACTTCATTAAGTCATACATGAAACAGAAAAATCAGGACAATGTATGAAACACAGTATAAGGCTGTGTGTGGTAGCTCATGCCCGTAATCCCCAGCACTTTGAGAGGCTAAGTCTGGAGAATTGCATCATCCCAGGAGTTTGAGATTGGACTGGTGTTGGGAAGAGGCCCCCGAATCCAGCCATAAACAGTCCCCCAAACTGGCCATAAGCAAAATCTCTGCAGCACTGTGACATGCTTGTGATGGCTATGATGTCCATGCTGAAGGTTGTTGGTTTACCGGAATGAGGGCAAGGAACACCTGGCCGGCCAAGGGTGGAAAACTGCTTAAGGCATTCCTAAACCACAAACAGTAGCATGAGTGCTCTGTGCCTTAAGGACATGTTTCTGCTGCAGATAACTTGCAAAAGCCCATCCCTTTGTTTCCTGTAAGGAATGTCTTTAGCTAACCTATAGTCTATAGAAACAACGCTTATTATTGGTATGCTGTCAATAAATGTGTGGGAAAACTCTGTTCCTGGCTCTCAGCTCTAAAGGCTGCCAGCCCTTTGATTCCCACTCTGCATTCTATATTTCTGTGTGTCTGTCTTTAATTCCTCTAGCACTGCTGGGTTAGGGTCTCCACGACCGAGCTGGTCCCGGCACATGGTGCCCATACATGAGGTTCTTAACCAGGTTGAAGTGTCACTACAGTGGTGTTTGGAGAATGTGGAGCTATGCTGCAGGACACTCGACTACTCTTAAGAAATCCCTGTGGTGAGTAAGAAGTGGAACTCAGAAGCATCAGGGTAACAATAGGTCAAGTGTCAGCTCTGGTTCATTCCACCTTGGAACCTTTTCACACTGATGATAAGGAAGAAGGAGAGTATAACAAAGTAACAGAAGAGGTGACAGAGCAGGTTTATTTGACAGCTAAATCTAAAGTGGCAAAGGAGGCCCTTTGCCTCCCTTTCTGCACCCCCTCATTAGTTTGAAGAAAAAGAGTAGCCTGATCCTCCAGATCCTTCTTTTCCAGGGGACACTGGGTGAAAAGTAGTTGCCCCAGTGACTGAGCAGCACCTTGAGCAATCGCTCTCGTTTCTATTCAGGCAGGAATCCAGCAAGCTAGACATGAGGGTGACATAGAGGCTTGATAGTTCCCTGTTAGAATACAACTCCCAGATGAACAGGGAAATATTATAGCTACATTTGAGCCTTTTCCTTTTAAATTACTCAAAGAATTTAAACAAGCTGTTAATCAATATGGTCCAGGTTCTCCTTTTGTAATGGGACTGTTACAGAATGTTGCTGTCTCCAGTTGGATGATTACTCCTGACTGGGATGCTCTTACCTGAGCTTGTCTATCTCCTGCTCAGTTCCTACAATTTAAAACTTGGTGGGCAGATGAAGCTTCCATTCAGGCTACACGCAATGCCTGGGCCCAACCTCAAATTAATATAACTGTAGACCAACTTTTGGACATCAGTAGCTGGACTGGTTTAGATGCACAAGTGCTTATGCAGGATGATGCCATACAGCAGCTTAGAGGAGTGTGCATCAGAGCTTGGGGAAAAAAATCACTTCAGGAGGAGGACAATACCCTTCCTAATACCCTAATTCTCTTTGGCAAATGGATGTCACTCACACATATTTCCTCATTTGGGAGACTAGCTTATGTACATATCCTCCACCATAGCTCCACATTCTCTAAACACCACTGTAGTGACACTTCAACCTGGTTTCTCACTTTGTCTGGGCTACATGACAATCAGGAGAGTCTCCTGCCTGTGTTAAATGTCACCTTTTGCAATGTTTTGCGGTGATGGGCATTCCAGCTTCTATTAAAACAGACAATGCCCCAGGCTATAGTAGCCAAGCTTTAGCTACATTTTTCTCTATATGGAATATTAAACATATTACTGGTATCCCATATAATTCTCAAGGACAAGGCATAGTGGAAAGAATACATCTGTCCCTGAAACAGCCATTGCAAAACCAAAAGGGGAGAAATAGGGACTATGGGACTCCGCATATGCAATTGAATCTAGCATTATTGACTTTAAATTTTTTGAGCCTCTCTAAAGGCCAGATGCTATCAGCAGCTGAACAGCATCTACAGAAAGCAGCTGCAAAGACAGAAGCAGAATAACCGGTTTGGAGGAGATATCTGATAACAAAAAGTTGGGAAATAAGTCAAATAATAACATGGGGTAGAGATTATGCTTGTGTTTCTCCAGGCCAAAACCAGCAGCTGATTTGGATACCATCAAAACACCTGAAACCTAATCATGAGCCAGATGCCAAAGAAGAGATTCTGGGAGGAACCCGAGGATGCCCCAGTTTCAGTCATGTCAAGACTGACACTAAGGAGGAGCCCAACTGTCACGAGCAACACTGGTTGAACATAGCCACCTACCTGGGGACAGATCAAGAAGCTGTCACAGATGGTGGGAAAAACATGAGGAAAGGGGAACAACCAGTCACAATGAGTAATTTAATGATAGATATGGTAGTGATTAACACCACTGCCATGAGTATTCCTTCAGTAAGGGCTGACACAGAGAACAATCATACTTATTGGGTGTATTTATCTTATCCACCACTTCTACGGCCTGTAACTTGGCTGGACCCCATGTGCAATGGAGGTATACACTAATGATAGCTCTTGGATGGGTGATCCTATGGATGATAGAGGCCCATCTCACCCACATGAGGATGGAACTGTTATGAATATTTCTTTAGGATTTGAACATCTACCTATCTGTTTGGGGAAGGCCACTAGTTGCCTACACCCTCAATATCAATCTTGCCTGACGATAATGCCTGGATGTAATCACTCTGTGACACAGTTATACATGCTTTCTGGTCTCAGTGTTTACCAAAATAAATCTGCTCCTATAATTGAGGCATACCACCCCCAAAAATCTATTTGTAAACGGAAAAAAATGGTCAGAAAAAAATGAATGTACTTGTTTGGGAAGATTGCAATGCAGAACAGGCCAAGGTGCAGCACAATGATTCCTATGGAATCATTATTGATTGGTCCCCTAAGGGGATGTTTAGCTTGAATTGCACTTCTCAGTCTGCATGCCACGGCCACACTATGTTCAGCTGGTCTGAATGAAACAGTCATAAGGTAGAAATGATAAGAAGTACGGCAAAAGTTCCTATTATCTGGAACCATGATAGTATAGTGGTACCTCAACCTCAAATGATATGGCCCTCTGTAGGAGCTAAACATAAGGATTTGTTAAAACTATTAATGGCTCTTAATAAGATCAAGATTTAGGAAGGAAAATATACTATGCTATCACAATATAATCCTAATTACATTTTAGAACTTGCTGAAAACAATACAGTTTGGATAGAATGTTGTGTTTGTCCTCTTTTTCTGTTGGTAATGGGCAATCTAAAGTATGACATCCCTAATTATCATGTAACTTGCCAGGAATGTAGATTGTTCTCCTGTGTAAACTCTTCCTTGTTTAATACTAATCATCCTATCCTAGTAGTGAGAGCTCAAGAAAGAGTATGGTTATTGGTGAAGATTTCCCATCCTTGGGAATCCCCTCCCTCTGTAAATATTACTACTGAAATTCTTCAGAAAATTATGAGATGCTCTTGGCATTTCATTGCTACTTTAATCTTGGTTGTTATGGGACTGATTGCTGCTGCAGCAACTGGAATTGCATGACATTCATCAGTGCAAACAGCAGATTTTGTAAATAAATGGCAGACAAAAGAATTCTGCTCTGCTGTGGAACTCTCAAACTGAAATAGACCAAAAGATAGTTAATAAATAAGTGATCTCCAACAAACTGTAATGTGGCTAGGAGATTGAGTAGCTAGTTTGGAATATAGAATGCAGCTAAAATGGAACTGGAATATTTCTGACTTTTTTATCACTCCTCATCCTTACAATGAATCAGAGCATGAATGTGAAAGAATAAAAAAAGCATCTAGAAGGACACTTTAGAAACATGTCTTTGGATATTGCAAAATTAAAAGAACAAATATTTAAAGAATCCCAGGCATGCCTGACCTTAATGACAGGAACTGGAGTGCTTGAAGGAGCTGCATACAGATTAGCAGCTAGTAACCCATTGAAACGGATAAAAACACTTGGAAGCTCTGTGATTTCAGTGATGATTGCGCTTTTAATTGGTGTTGTTTGTCTTTGTATAGTTCGAAGATGCAGATCCCAACTGCTGAGAAAAGTAGTTCACCATGATAAAGCTGCTTTTGCTTTTATCGCCTTGCAAAAACACAAAGGGGGATATGTTAGGAATGGGTGCCCAAATGTGGTCATAAAGTGGCCCCCAAACTCGCCATAAAAAAAAATCTCTCCAGCACTGTGACAGGCTTGTGATGGCTATAAGGCCCACACTGAAGATTGTTGGTTTACCAGAATAAAGGTAAGGAACACCTAGCCCACCCAGGGTGGAAAACACCTAAGGTGTTCCTAAACCACAAACAATAGCATGAGCCTTCTGTGCCTTAAGGACATGTTCCTGTTGCAGATAACTAGCCAGAGCCCATCCCTTTGTTTCCTGTAAGGAATGCCTTTAGTGAATCTATAGTCTATAGAAACAATGTTTATCACTGGTTTCCTGTCAGTAAATATGTGGGTAAAACTCTGTTTGTGGCTCCCTGTTCTGAAGGCTGTCAGCTCCCTGATTCCCACTCCACACTCTATATTTCTGTGTGTATGTCTTTAATTTCTCTAGCGCCACTGGGTTAGGGTCTCCATGACTGAGTTGGTCTCAGCAGACTGGGCAACATAGGAAGACTCTGTCTCCACACACATGATAAAGATAGATGACAGGTAGATAGATAGATAGATAGATACAACAATCATTTGACAACCAAATAAGCCTTCTTTGACAAACAGGAAGACAACAAGAGAAAATCCTAAACATGGATATAGTATTTTTCCTCTTAATGTGAAAGTCCTTTGCTACTCAAAATTACCCAGAACTCAGCAGCACCTCAGCATCCCTGAGAGGGTGTTTTGCATGACACATACTAGGCCCACCACAAATTTCCTGAAAGACAATCTTCATTTTAACATGGTAACAGGTAGTCTATATAAAGTTTAACAAGCTATGTTTTAGGTGTCATTTAGCTAAAGAGATTTATTTTTTTCTCAATGAGGACATTTAAGAAAATTTCAATGGAAGGTCACATGTTGAAAGCACACCTAGTTTTACTTTCAAATTGATGCAACCTTGCATTTGAAAACATTTTGAAGATTATTAACGTTGAATAATCATAATTTTATATCCATGGAATTATCCAACAACTAGATATTTAAATGGAGTAAACATTTTTTGAAAGTTTAATAATTACTGAGTGAAATAACCAATTAAAATTGTGTGTACCTATGTTAGAGATTTTTGGACTTAATTGTACCAAGACAACTTGGTTTGGGATGTTGTCTACTCCTGTGATCTGCCATGAGAATCTTCTGCCCTGAGTAGTCACTGTCCTTCACACTTGACCTCATAAATATAATCCATAGGCTGGAGACAATCTGAGTTCCCTGTAGCCAAACCAACCAGCTGAGCCCTGCCTTGATCAGTCAATTGATTATTAAAGTGAGCATTCATGAATGTGAAAATAAATACTTAGTGTAATAAGAAACTAAGAGTTTAAGTGGTTGATTGGCAATAATTTTTGTGCAAAAACTGACCAATACAGTATTTATATATCTACCTATTTACATAGATGCATTTTATTAAAATTGATGGCATACATATGAATATTTATTAATCCATATATAGAGATGCTAAGACAACATTTAAAACATGAAAACTGAATACCAATAAAAACCATGAAATTGATACCATTTGGGGAAATGTACGTATTTGAGTGTATATAACATACATATTTGTGCATTTATATTTTTGAAAAATTATTGACTGCAGATACTTATATGTATACATATTTATGTCTAAATAAGGCAAAATATATTTATATATACATATATAGGCAACACATGCATATTTAGAAAGTAATTATATAAAAATTAAATCTGTGAAGGTGATTTCAGTTTTCCCCCATAAAAACCCTGGTGCCCAAAACCTGGTATAGTATCTGCTCTGGCTACAGAAATTTCCTTTATAACTTTTAGTTATTAAACACTCACCTAACAGATATGTACACCTTGAAATATTTTTCTAGCTCAGTGGAGAAGTAAAGGGTTTGAATGGGGATAACCGCCTAATGTTAAAAATTAATCATTGCATCCTATAGAAGTCTAATCGTGCATATGCCCGCAATGATGCCATGCTGGATGGAGTTCTCATAACTGGGTGCTGTATTGATGTCACAAAACTGCTGTCATCAAGGATGCCCTGGGAGACTGGAAGTCACGATACTAGGCAAACCCTAAGGGCGAAGTCACTGTATACTTTGCAATGAGAGATTAGCAATTCCATGACATTGCTATTGGTTTGGAGAGATCATCAGGCCTCAGAAGAGACAAAACTGAAGGACTGGAGACAAAGTTGGTTTGGAAGAGCTATGACCGAACCTTTGAAAATAGGTCGAGATAAAAAATAAATGCTTCTCAAATGAATAGCCATCTCTATTCCATTACTGAAGACCAGTTTTTAGTAATTTAGAGGATCAAATACTAGGACTTCAGTCAGTCATGTGTCCCAGTTTTTTTAAGAAGTCACATGAACCATAGAAATCCATGCATGAGTGCAAAAATATGAATTTCAGTTGATGAAGCTTGCATGCCTATGACTTTTCTGAGCATTCGACTTGCCAGATAGCATAACCCCTCCTGAACCACTAACATTATACCACACATCAGTGGTCAGACTAAAAACGCGTGTCCAGTGAGTACAGTGGAACTAACCCAACATCCGAAGGATAGTGGTTGTTTTCCTGTATATGCATTTGCCTTTCTTGTCAGTCATGTTTCTGACAGAATCATCTCTTGGAAGATTTCTGAGTGCTTTCATCAGAGTCAAGAAATCCTTATACCACTTAGCATTGGAATAAGCAACTTAAATATAGCAAAAAAAAAAAAAAAAAAAAAAAGTGAAGCAACCTATGTTCATGATGTTGTCATGTGTCCAGGGGCAGCTGTCCTTACAGAAAGGAGAAAACCCCGATGTGTAAGACGTTGTTACCCCCATCAACAGAACAGGAGAATCTGAGAGATGACTACTTATTACGGGTAGAGACAAGGTTGAAAAGTTGTTTTTATTCACTCTTGTCTGTGGTTTTCTGGTTGATAGCTCTTAATTCAAAGAATTGGCATAATAATTACTGCATTAAATTGGAAAAAATGACGACCATGTGGCCATTTAGTTCCCACTAGGATACAGCACAAACCTTGAACACAGCATCTTATGGTGTGAGCTGGGGTCATAGAATCTGATAATCAAGGGGAAATAGGTTCCTTTTACATATTTTAGAAAGGAAGTAGAGAACACGTGGAACCTAGAGGAATTTCAGGACGCTTTTTATTTAATGAGATTTCCACTGGTAAAAGTTTCTCTTAACTTGAACAGACTTCAGAATGAAGCTTTGAGTAACACTACTGAAGCATCACATGCACTTGGATGCTAGTGCAGCAGAGGGGAGATGAAATGCACAGTGAGCTTAGGAGATGAGAACACCAAAGACATCCTCTTGGTCAGTTTGAATTGAGAAACACAAGAAATAGTCCACTCATTCTTTCTTACTTGTTCTATCATTGAATCAGCTGACCACGAGAGAAGCCACTGTGCCTGGTGAGGCAAAATTGTGTTTATTTTGATGGATTAGGTGACTTAAAACCAGATTGAAAAAGCAGAGGAGTGAGCTCAGACAGCTCCCAGCACTCATTTCCCTTCTCCCTGACGCCTGTGTGTTTCAATGATCAAGGAAAGTCCAAGGCCGAGTGTAGTGGCTCACGCCTGTAATCCCAGCACTTTGGAAAGCTGAAGCAGGTGGATCACCTGAGGTCAGGATTTCAAGACCAGCCTGGTCAATATGGCAAAATCCCGTCTCTACCAAAAATACAAAACTTTGCAAAGTGTGCAGGTGCAAGCCTGTAATCCCAACTACTCAGGAGGCTGAGCCAGGAGAATCTCTTGAACCCGGGAGTCAGAGGTTGTAGTGAGCCGAGATCAAACCACTGCACTCCGGCCTGGGAGACAAAGCAAGACTCCTTCAAAAAAAGAAAAGAAAAGAAAAGAAAAGAAAAGAAAAGAAAAGAAAAGAAAAGAAAAGAAAAGAAAAGAAAAGTAAAGAAAAGAAAGGAGAAAAACGAAAGTCCTTCTATTGTGAAAGGAAGTTGTCGAGGCAGGAGGCTGTGCCTACAGGATGGTGCTGTGTGATCAACTTTCGTGATCCTGTGTGAATTTGTTTAGGATAATGGCCTCCAGCTGCATTCATGTAGTTGCAAAGGATATTATTTCATTTTTAATTGCTGCATAGTATTTCATGGCATATATGTACCGCATGTTCTTTATCCAGCCTACCATTAATAGTCATTTAGGTTGATTTCATATCTTTCCTATTGTGAACAGTGCTGCTTTGAACATATGTGTGCACATGTGTGTATAGTGGAACAATTTCTATTCCTTTGGGTATATATGCAATAATGTGATTGCTGTGTCGAATGGTACTTCTGCTTTAAGTTCTTTGAGGAGAAGTCACACTGCTTTCCACAATTGCTGAACTAATTTGCATTTCCAGTTGTAGGAAGGATAGTTGTTTTACATTAGGGGTAGCTATGACCTTACTATTGTCTGTATTTTAAGATTATATATTATCTCAGGAGATGTGTATGTGTTCAAGTAGGCAAGGGGTGTGCTTGTGAAGGTTAATACTGACTGTTTACTTGATTGGATTGATGGATGTAAAGTGTTGATCCTGGGTGTGTCTGTGAGGGTGTTGCCAAAAATGATTATCATTTTAGTCAGTGGGCTGGGAAAGGCAGACCCACCATTAATCTGTGTGGGCACAATCCAATCACCTGCCAACACAGCTAGACTATAAGCAGGCAGAAAAATGTGAAAAGAGACAGGCCTACCCTCCCAGCCTACATCTTTCTCCTGTGCTGGATGCTTCCTGTTCTCTAACATGAACTCCTAGTTCTTCAGTTTTGGAACTCTGGTTGGCTCTACTTGCTCCTTAGCCGGCAGATGGCCTATTGTGAGACCTTCTGATTGTTTGAGTTACTACTTAATAAACTTCCTGTATTAGCAAGTGACACATAGAGGGACAGAACTAACAGGATATATATATATAAAAATATATATGCACACATACATATACATACACACACAGCACACACACACACCTATGTGTGTGTGTGTATACATATGTATATAGGAGTTTATTAAGTATTAACTTACAGGATTGTAAGTTCCACAATGAACTGTCTGCAAACTGATGAGAAAGGAGAACCAAACGGAAGAACTTGGAGTCTGACGTTCGAGGGCAGGAAGCATCCAGCATGGGAGAAATATGTAGGCTGTGAGGCTAGGCCAGTCTCTCCTTTTCACATTTTTCTACCTGCTTTATATTTACTGGCAGCTAATTAAATTGTGCCCACCAGATTAAGGGTGGACCTGCCTTCCCTAGTCCACTGATTCAAATGTTAATCTCTTTGGGTAACACCCTCACGGGCACACCCAAGATCGATACTCTGTATCCCTCAATACTGTCAAGTTGACACTCAGTATTAATCATCAAACTCCCCATCATATATATATATATATATATGCATACATATATGTGTGTGTGTGTGTATATATATATATATTTCTTTATTTCTGTCGCTCTAGAGAACCCTAATACATCCACACTTTTGATGACCTATTTCTTTTATTTTAGTTCATTTTTTTCCCCTGGGTTTCCTACACTCTCTTCTTCCCACTCCCCTATGTACAACATATGAGTCTCTGGATGTCACTAGGTCAGGGCATGTCCCTGCCTTGCACTATCAATGACACTTTCCTCTTACTCTTTAGCAATGAGGGAACATCATCCTTAGCCAGATATCAGCTTCCTGTCTCACATCCAGGACAGAGAGTCTCCATCTCTTATCCAGCAAATACCCATGTATGTGGGCATGGTGGCACATCCATGTGATCCCAGCTACTCCATAGGCTGAGGTGGGAGAATCACTTGCACTTGAGAATTCAAGATTGCTATGAGCCGTGATTATAGTACTGCACTTCATGCTGGGTAACTGAGTGAGACCCTGTGATTTTTTCCCTGCATTTTACACAATTTTGTTTGCCTCTTTCTTCTATTAATTTGTGTTTTGCCCATTCATTTTCTGCAAACCTTTAGAGGGCAAATAGGAAGTTTCTCTTTTTCCCTCTAAATGAGTAAGTTCCTCATAATTCAGGTCCCTGAATAGGCAACAGTAGGGTGTGTGCAGGGGCTCCACCACAGTGATTTGACCACACCTAGTCAGGCATCAGTAATACTCCCCAGAACCCAGGCTGAAGCCCACTGATGCTGATGCAGTTCAATCCACTTCCTCTGCTACTGCACCAGGCTGAGATGCCTTGGCCCCTGTTAAAGGTGTGAGATATAATGGGTGCAAATCTGTGTTTGGATTTATCCAAATCCAAGTGCTTTCTTACTTTTTCAGCTACCTTGTTTTTCTATTTAACACTCATTGCTCACTCCATAAGGCAGTTGAGACGGCATTCTCCACTAGTTACCCTCACAGGGAGCTGGCTGAGGACAATTAGTAACACCTTGGTTGTGAATGTCAAATAGATTTTGTAATTTCATATCAGATGCAAGATCCTAATACTAATATTTTAATTATAATTGTCTCTCACTGATGGAAAAAGGTAGTTCTTGAAATTCCAAAAATTGGTTTTCAAAGTTAAAAACAAATCCTGAAAGAGGTAGTATACTAAAGATGTAGCATTTTCCCTGAATCACTGGGAAAATAAAGGATGATGTAAACTTTTTATTCCCCATAGTGCAGAATTCAAGAGTTGGCAGACTGCAGGAATGGGAGCATGAGGGGAATACAGGAGAGGTCAGCTATTGTTCAGTTAAACTGCCTTGGCTTATGGTGGGTGGGGATATGGATGGTGGTGGGCATGGCAGTTAATTTGGACCCACAAAGGAGCCAAATGTGATACTTGTGAAGAACCACAGAGTTGAAGGCACTGCTGCATGGCTTCCTGGGTGGAGCCTGTGCCACTGGGAGTCTCACAGGAAAGTAATGTCTTGAGAAGGGCTTTAGGTCTGTAATCACCAAAGGTTTAGTGAAGACCCTGTGCAAGGAGACCTGAGGTCACGTCACTCAGTCCTAAGTCAAATCACAACAGCCAAGTAGAGCTTCTGAAACTCATTCTGCCCCTAGAGGAGGTTTAGCAGAGACCACTGGTTGGGTCTGGAGATGTCACAAGCACTGATACGTTGAGCAGAACGCCAGGCAGGGTCTACACCTGCAGGGATGGAGATCGATATTCACGATTCAGACATGTATTCAGTAAGCTCTGTTCAGCTTCGGGGATTTGGAAGAACATGCTGAGTCTGTGGGAGTTTTATATTCTTCTAACTCTTCTCCTCCAGCCCACCTGATGAGTCAGACCTCAGCCTACGCCCCACAGAGGACATAGGCTATGTATAGAGGTTGCCCTGCACAACCCCTGAGTGTCAACCTGATTCTCCGTTCCCAGGAGAGTCCCTCTGCTTGTGCCAAGAGAGAGTTTGTGTCCACATGCAAACTTGGCAGATATGGCAGGAGGACAAAGACTCAGGCCAGCGGCAGTTAAACTAGAAGGGTTGCTTTTCAGTCTGGAATTTTAGGTCACTTAGTTCTCATTTTTTCTCCTGTTCTCTGATGTATTAATATACATCAGTATTAATATAAACTTTTGTATTGTTTTATCACCAGGTTCTGTAGTGGTTCTTTTAGCCTTTCAACTCCCACATTGTTGCCCCAGAATAGGAAGATTCCTTTTGAAACTTACTAGTCATTTAGAAATGACAATTTGGGTACCAAATTATCACAAAAAATAAAAGGTTTTGAAATAATCACATGTATAATTTTTAGACGATAGGATCAGTACCTGAAAATACATCTGACTCCAATATTCTGACAGTGATGGGATGGAAAAACTATGTTTTGCATGGTGTCACATAAAATAATTATTCAAAAATATTTATGAACAAATCATGGGCAAATCAGTTTCATTTCATGAGGTGTTATAATCAACATATAGAATTTTTTGTACAAAAAGGACAAAATACTTTTTTCTGGTTAAAATAATCAACCCCATCAGAAATGATTGTCTATTCCAGAATGATCCACACCATGGTAAATGAAGTTAAAACTGTGTTCCCCAGGAGAAATATCAAAAATAAATAAACAATGAAAGCGTGGTATATAGGAAAGAATCTATCACACATACAAAGATAGACAAGTCTGCAGAGGACTTTTCTACACATATTCATGTGTGAGAACACGCATCAAACCAGAAGCACGTTGATTTCACTTCCACAATCAGCAGTGTGGAGACTAAAGATAGTACAATTAAAATTACATTCTTAACCCCAAAGTCCAAAAACAAAGAACAGACAGTTTACAGAAAAGAGTTTGTAAAGCACAGAATGACAGGTCTACAGAAGGTATTCACAAGTGAGAAAACACATCTAGCCAAAATTCTCGGGACTTCACCATCAAAAACACCAATTTGGAGCTTGGAGATGCTGTCCCTGCACAGTATGATGGCCTTAAACACAAACCTCAAAGGAAGTTCAGCCTCTCAGTGTGGCAGGAGCAGCTGCCGCGCCAGGGGATGTGTCTCCAGCAGTTGGAGTCAGGTGGACTCAGGGAGATGACTGGAAAGCCTTTGAGGAAGGAAGAGGCCATGAGGCCTCAGTCACAGGCACAGGCTTGTCGTCTGTGTAAACAGGGCCAGGGTCCTCCAGGATGCCTTACAGAGCCTCCTCCTTCCTCCACACTTAGGGCACTCAAGCCCCACTGACACTCCAGGGTTGGCTGCCACATCCTTCGTGGAGCAGCCCCTAAAGTTCCCTGCTGTTCTCATGGCTGTAGGGATGCTCAGTCATGTCACTGTAAGGGGACCCTAGTGTGTCCTGTCCTCACCTGCTGCCACTGATGACCTTCACGGCACTTCTCCATGCCTTTGCCTACAGATCACACTCTCACCAACTATCAGGAGGATGGACGGTGACCCGCACTCCATGATGTTTGGCTTATGAGTAAGTCAGGACTCAAGATAGTCTCATGTTTGTGAAACTTATAATAATATCACATAGGAATCCTATTTTGACATTCTCTGACTCCTCATCCTCTCTGAGTAGTTACTCACTCTGCCCATCTACTCTAAGACTTTTTTCTTGTACAGCTGCTCATGGTGTTTTCATTTGGAGACTGATAGGACTCTATTGGTGGAATACTAGATGTGTGCTTGTCACATCCTCACATTTCTAAGAATAAAAGACCGTTCTATGGAGTAACATTTGTTCTTTGCTTCCTAGTTTTTCAGGATTACATTTCCAGTGATTGATGTGAAAACTTCTTTGCTAAAATGCATTCATATTGCTATAAATTAACTGCATTTTTTGCATCTCATAAATTTGGATATGCGATGTTTATTTTCTGATAAAAGTACTTTGTAATTTCCATTTTTGTTGCTTCTTTGCCCCAAACTACATTTAGTGGTACTTTACTTATTTTCCAAGTATTTAGATTCTTTTGGCAAATTTTTAAAAAATTAAATTAGAATTTCAGTGGCCTTATGGGTATGAGTGGTTTTTGGTTACAGTGATGAATTGTGTAGTAGTGAACTCTGGGCCTTAGTCACTCATCACCCGAATAGTATACCTAGTGCCCAATAGGCAATTTTTCATCCCTCCTCCTCCCACCAACCCCCTTCTGATAACTTTCTCTTTCTGATTTCTTACACAATCCCCTAAGTTATGTATAATTTATTTTTATGATTCAATCAACTTGATTTTATTGAAATATCTTGTTGCCCAAAATGTAATGTATCATTAGCCAATGTTTTGAAAGACCATGTAATCGGCTGTGGTTTGGTGGAGTGTTCTCTAAGTATCAGTCTTGTCCAGATGGTTGATAGCATTGTTCAAGTCGTCTGTATCCCCACTGGCCATGGGGCTAGACTGTTTGCACTTCAACCCACACCTGCTGCAGACCCCTTTTCTACCCTTGGTCTCACTCACTACTGCAGAATTTCATGTCACCTGGTGGGCCAAAGCTGTATTCCATGGGGTAGAATATGCAGCCTCCAGAAACCAAAAAAGTCCTATTTGTGGCTTCCTTGTTTGAAAGACAAGGACACACATTACAAACACTGGAGTAAAATAAATATTCCTGTAATTCTGATCTCTGATTCGCTCTGTCTTTATGTTACATGCATTACAATGGCCTTATTCTGTGTCTGCACTGGCCCAAGGGGCTGAGGTGTTTGCAATTCAACCTGGACCTGCTGCAGAGCCCTTTTCTACCCTGAGTCCACTCATGACTGGCAGAATTCCATGTCACTTGGTGGGCCAAACCTGTATTTCAAGGGGAAGAATGTGTAGCCTCCAGAAACCAAAAAAATCCTATTTGTGAGTTCCTTGTTTGAAAGACAAAAACACACATTAAAAACACTGGAATAAAATAAATACTCCCGTAATCCTGAACTCTGGTGCGCTCCATCTTTATGTTACACGCATTACAATGACCTTATTAATGGGAACACCATTTAGTGGCATTTGAAGGCAGTTGTAGAGACGAATGCCCATATTCAAGGTGCAGGGCAATGCCAGCCATGGGAAATCAGCCTTCCAACCACAGCCACGATATGCCTAGGCAGCCACAAAGAGTTCCCAAGTCATTTTCTGATCATTTACCTGGTCGTGGTGCAGTATCTGGACTTGCTCTCTCGTGAGGAGGGTCTAAAATTTAACATTGTGATGTCCTTGATTCTGTTGCACCAACTTTCATCTGGTCTTTCTGTCAGCCACTCACAAGGGCACTGAAGTCAAATTCTCTGAAGGTATGACTGTCTTTTTCAAATTCTAGAGAAAAGGTTGATTTTAGATTTGCCTAGCAAATTGAATATTTTAATGCCATTAATATGGTCATTTAAATGGTATCCTTCTCTCAGTCTCTCTGCAAATGTTAACCTGAGGCAAATTTCATAATAGGTTTCTCTTTATTTTCATTTTCCTCTACAATTTCTGAGTAAGATGACCTACTCTGAGAGAACCTATGAAGTTAGTTTTAACCCAAAACAAAATCATCATTTTGAAATTTAATACCATCATAAGCCAGAGACAAAAGATATTACTCTTGCTTTATGGCTTACTTAGGATTATTATTGACTTGTAAGTATTTCCTTTAATTTTCCATAAAATCAATAGGTTTCTTCCTTTTATTTTGCCTTATATGAATAATTGTTGCAAAAACAGTTTTCCTTTGGTAACAGATTTGTATACCCTCTTATTTTCAGTTTTAATTTTCATCTAGGGCTGCTAAGATTCCAGAATACCAAAGAAACCATTTTCTAGGGGAGGATGTTTCTAATTTACTAGGGTAAGACTATGAAATATGAGTGAGATCTGGCTAAATCAGTGTCGAGCAAGAGATTATGCCTCTAGTCCTTTGTTAAACATGATAATTTTATTCCTGACGGCTCCTGGGAAATCAGAATTTATTTCTTTTTATTACTGATCTTTCTTTTTTTTTCTTTTTTTCTTTTTTTGCTAGTAGATATTTTAGAAGAGTTAATATCTAGAAGTTTTCCAGCGTAAGGGCAATTGGCTCCTCATAGAGCATTTACATTTCAGTGATTCTTAGTTCCTGCCCAAGTATGAACAAATAATAATAAAGTTCACCACCGTGATGTGAGCCCCTCTGCTTTTATAAGGCAGAGAATCAACATTTCCAGTTGTTGATGCAGATACTATGTTATTGTTGTATTATTATTAAGACTTGGAATGGCACTAAATTATTAATTCAGTTAGTGTTTCTTTCCTGTTCCGAACTCTTCATTTTTTAACAGGAGATGAAAGGAAGAAGTTAAACGAGAATTTCAGTTGATATTAGAAATCAGTTTAAGTGGTTTAATTTGATCTCTGATTTTTCTTGAGTGTCTTAAATTTCCTTGTTAAAAATTCACATGAATATTTTATTGGTTCTTGAAACTATTTAATATGAAATAAGAAGCTATGAATGTGAGAATTCTCAAATTATGTTCTCATTTTTGCCACAGGTAAGCTCTCTTACCTAAATTAAAATTTAAAATGTATTTTCTTTTTTCTTTTTGGTGTTTTATACAAATTCTCAGTGATGTACAAATGAGCCAAACATGGCCTGTGTGCCCCCGCCCTTATGCTGTTTATTTCTAAACTGCAGGCTTATTTCTCTGGGGCCTATGCCAAATTCAAATTGTACAATCCAGTCATTTCGAAAACAGCCCAAACAATTAGCTTCTTAGCCATTCGGAAAACCTCACATACATATGAAAGTAATTGATACGCCCCCGGTTATGAAGACCCCCATCCACTTCTGCCCTGGAAGCTCTCTAACCCACAGACTCCCCACTGTGCAGCTGTGTGACATCCCCTAGACACAAAAGCCCCTTCTCCAGTAAATCCCCATCTCCACCTTCTGAGAAGCAGCCCTGGCACTCTAGCCTCTGGCCAGACTCCTGCTGTGAGGGACTTTTCCCTGTAAATCCATCAGAGCTTCACCCAATAAAAGTCACCTGTGCTACTGCCTCCCTGTGGACTTCTGCTTTTTCTTGACCAGAACCCAAACTAGCCAAACCTCCCTCAAACAGGAACACACTTTCAACCCCACAAACACTGACTCCAGCATAATGGACACAACAATTCTACTTCCAACACTGTCTTGACAAGTCTAAAAATTAATACTCTTGATTCCAATTTTATGGACCCCCAAATAACAGCATCAGGCAAATGGGATGCAACTACAATTAATCTCACCCATATCAGCTGCTCCTCATTCAGGTGACCATGGTCCAGATCAGAGACAGAGGCCTGCTCCCCCGCTAGATCCGAATAGAGGCTGTTCTTACACCTTCTAATCTGTGTCCACTGTGGAACAACCAGCTTACTCTCTTATCGAATAAGCCTTGGGATAACGTACAGAGAGACAAATTTCTGTTCTGAATTAGGAATATTATTCTTCAAGTTAATATAGGGTAATTTCAAAGCCCCTTTATACTAAAAAAGAATGTTTACAACATTTTACATTTTACAGATATGTAAGGCAATAGATTGTGTGATAAAATAGCTAATCACAGTGATAGACTTTTTAGTGATGTATCATTTTCATTGAAAATTGCAATACTGTCTTAAATTCAAGCATCTTAAAGAATGCTTCGTGAAAATAGCATTTTAAAGAACCTACTTTGTGTAAAACAAAACATGACAAATTTTTATTGTTATTTATTTTCCTGTAAATCAAGTGTTTATATTAAATAATAAATAGAACTAATTCTTCATTGAACACCTTTCTGGAGTAATTCTTCAAAACTAGCAATAAGATGGCTATGGTATTAGGGTTGTTACATTTTGTATATTTTTTCCTTTCCAATTCTTCTGCTTCTGACTCTTTTTACTGTGTGATTAATTAGGAGTCTGATATTTGTAAGACCAGGAACCTGATTAGAATTGGTCAACATGAAAATAAGAAAAGTGAAATACACAAATTTATAAAATGTGAAAAAAGGGTTAAATAATTAAATAGTTTTATATGAGATATTTATTCTAATTCTGCCTCTTAGCTACAGTTTGATATCATTGACCCAGATTATTATCACCGAGTTCACCAAGTAAACGTCAATACTATTTTTACTAAATTATCTTTTTCAACCCTGTACATAAATATTGTTTGGTACACTTCTTAGAAGGTATTCTGAACAAGATTTCCTTTGGAATCTTACCTAGAAAGGCATTTGTTTGTTCGTGTTCTTTGGCAATATGACTTTGTGTTAAATTACCTAAGACTACATAGTAATACAAAGTAATTTTTTAATTGTTTACCTGCCCACAGTTTTTTTCTGAACTATGTCTATCCTTGTGAAGGGATTTGATGTAAGTACCACTTTTCAGGAGCAATTCAACAAAATGTTAAGCACGTCTCTGAAAAATGAAGAATAGTTCAGTTGTTTCCCTATGTAATGATCATCCATGTGGTAGATTGACATTACTGAGCTGTGACCATTTTCACATGGAAGCCCAGGAAAATGGCAGTTATAGGTAAATTTTATGCTAAGATATAAAACTGTGGATCCAGTTCTTGCTCTTCTTATGCAGAGTATCTCCATTTGAACTGCGGGTTCAGGGCTACAGCTGCACCACATCCAGGCTGCGGGAGACTCAGGATTTACTCAGAGTTGACAAGAATCTGGAAGCCCTGACAGGACCCGATTCCTCATGACCAAGGAGACCGTGTGGGAAGAGTTTCCCTGAACAGCACACAAAAAAACATAATGCAAAGTTATTTCTTGTTTGTTCTGTATCATTATCCTAGGAAATTCTTCTCTTAATAAATCCCTCTGGTTAATCTCACATATGTGAGATAATTATGATGAGACATATACCAGATTGCTATAATTGGTCACCATCAATTTTCTATTCACTGCCTGAGGCATGGAATTCTTTCCTCTTACTTAAGTTGCACTATGTGCTTTCTAAATGCAAGAGACATGTATCACTCTCCAGGTAAAGGCCTTCGAGAGAGCACTCTTATGTAGATAAATCACCAGGTACCAGCAGAAGGCAGATTCTAACATTTGCATCTAACGTTTTTGAACAGTTATCCTGGTAACAGCAGATACCAGATAACTCTTGAGCTGACGGAAGTCTCCCTTTTTATTTGCAAGCACATGCCCTGCCATGCTTGTGGGGATAGGGCCCTTTCCTCTCTACATGAGCTGACAGGGAGTCAAGCAGGATGGCATTCATCTCACAGAGATTCATCGTAAACACACATTTTTACATTGTCATGATCTTGGTGCTCTCCCAGAGTGGCACACCTATGTATCTTTGTTCATGATCCAAATTTCACAGTTAGATCTTCTTTCCATGACTATAGGCACAATTGCCTTTAGCTCTATTTGTTTTTCTCCAAGGCACATTTTATATCACATTGCTCACAAGAAAGACCTGCCCCAACCACTGGCTCTTTCCACCTCACTACACCCACCAGGGGATTTGCATATTGTTTCCTGGGGAGAACCTTTCCTTGCAGTCAGATAAAAACTCAGCTCTAACTTTGCAGTGACAGATGAGAACTGCTCAATTCACCTTCTCAAGATAAGGTTCCATGCTCAGCTCCTGGGACTGTTAATGCTCTGGGTCCCTGGTAAGGACAGAAGGAGAGAAGGGAGGAGAATGGGGTGAGAGGCTGTGCTCTTGGGGGCTCCGCAGTCTCTCAAGTTTATTCAAACCATATGCTAAGTAGTATGTTCTAACTTTCAGGGAAGGGAATTTATACTTTTTCCTATGAATAATTAGAAACCATATCAAAAGAACAATGACCAGTGCTCTAAGATTTTCGAAAATAAAATGTTCCTTGTGCTTATTTTCATATATTTTAGAAAGTCTATTATTTATGATACGAATAAAATTTGAAAAAAGATTAATCATAAATTAATATCATAAGAGAATTCATGAAAGTTGCTCATAATATTTGTACCTAATCTTGCACTTCTTTCTCATTGTTTTAGGATCCAGTGGGGATATTGTGATGACCCAGACTCCACTCTCCCTGCCAGTCACCCTTGGAGAGCCAGCCTCCATCTCCTGCAGGTCTAGTCAGAGCCTCCTGCATAGTAATGGAAGAACCTATTTGGATTGGTACCTGCAGAAGCCAGGGCAGCCTCCATGCCTCCTAATCTATAGAGTTTCCAACCGGTTCTCTGGAGTGCCAGACAGGTTCAGTGGCAGTGGATCAGGCACAGATTTCACACTGAAAATCAGCCGGGTGGAGGCTGAGGATGTTGGGGTTTATTACTGCATGCAAGCTTTACAAACTCCTCCCACATTGATACAGCCCTTAACAGAAACCTCCCTGTTTGGATGGCCCAGCTGCCCACATGTGCTGCTTGTCTGGGGAGCAGCTCAGCAGGGTCTCTGAGTCTGCAGAAAGGAGGCTGTCGGAGAACTCAGGCCAGAGCTTGCTACTGAGGACTCTGGCCCATGAGAGCCTCAGCTGCACTTCAGTCTCATATGGGAACACTCCATCAGCTGTCACAGCATGCAGATGGCATCAGCAGTAGAACTATTCAGATGGTTCAAGTGCCCTGGAAGAAAACAGCTCTGATGAAGGGAGAGTGAGTGAAAGTTCATCCTCACCCTCCCTGTCTGGCCCACATGGGTCAAGTACTTTTAGTCAGCAGAACAACCAGACAATGGAAGCAAGTTAGTGTTACCTCGAGTGGAATATGTGTTGGAAATAAACAGTTTGAAATTGGGTTTATTCAAGTTAATACATGGTATTATGGGGAAAGTATTATTTTCTCACTTTCTGAATGTATTATCTCTTTTATCACTTAACTAAACTGCCCATTTCATTAACATGTTGGAGAATGCATTCTATGCAAGCTGTCCTCAGAGGAGTATGGCTAAGAATAGTCAGTAAATATATTTGATTGACTATTCATAGACTTTGTAGACCCATTGCATATATAAAATACTCATGCCAAACATCTTAAATTGGATTCAATTACCATTTGCCCAGTGAAAAGGAAGTTCTTGCAATTACAAAAGTGAACTCTGAAAATAAAAAGCATAAACTGGAAGATGGAGAACATAAAGTTACTTCATTTGCTACAAGATAAATGCAGAATGAATACAATATGTCAGTAATTAGGCTGTTGTTGTATTTCCCTAATGTGAATTGTAGGATATCAGGCCTGTCACCTTATTTAATTACGGAAAAGCCTTTCAAGTGTGGACACTTGTTACTTTCAGGAGTATCTGGAATGATCTACAGTAGAGAAGCTACTAAAAATTACATTAAAAAAGAAAAAGGTGACAGTTTTTGATGATGGGTGACTACATGTAGCCAGGAAGAGCTGCTCCCACTGAGAGAAACCAGACTGTCAAGTGGACCAACGCACTCCAGACAGATCTTTGGGAAGAAGACTTTTAAATTGGAAACAGGGAGGACACATCCTGGGCTGGAAGGGGAGGAAGCTGGGAATTCTGTGCGGGGTTTCTGAATACCAGGACTCCTTCCTGGCCCTTAGTGGCCCCTAGGGAACGGCTAAGTGAAACAGACATGGAGCATCCCAAACTTGCCATAGAACTCCATAATCCTAGCTCTGGAAAAACCTATGACCCCTACAGACATTTGAGTTGGCAGTAGAACTGCCTGTAGACTGGGCAGAGAGAGAATTTCAGTCCTGCATAAAGCACAGAGGGTTTGGAGTGGGAGAGGCTGCAGTGGAGCATGACCATGGGCACCAGACGCCCAAGGCTCACAATATTCCTCTAGGCAGCTTTAGCATCTGTGAGCTGCGGGACCTGGAGAAAGCCAGGCTGTCTTGCCTGAAGAAGGCGCCAGTCTGATCTGAAAGCCTCTCTGTCTCCCTGTGTCAATTTCTGACTGCATCTGCTTGTGTGCAGCCTCAGTTGTCCCAACAAAATACTTGTCAGCAGCCACCACCATCGCTCTTTTGCCAGCAGCTCCTGCCTTCCCATCGGACTACTTTTGCAGATGGACCACTACTGGTGTGCATCCACTCACAGCATTCTCCCACCTGAATTCAGTCACCTTCAGCCTACCCTGATCACCTCTCTGAAAGGCCTGTGTGACTGGACTTCCACTGCCTTGTTGGCGTGCACTTGCACATGGCCTCCCACTGCCACACAGCTGATGCACACTCATCCTTAGCACCCACCACAGTACACTTCCTTGCAGCTCCCCAACACCTTGCCACAGCACTTTTGCCAGCAGCCCCCACTGAAGTGTTGTTGCCAGCAGACTGACAACATTCAGATGTCAAAAATAGCAGGTGCTTTACCTCAAGGAGTCAGAGAAGAAAGCTGTGGGCCTGGTCCCAGCCCCTAGGGTTAGAGCACACAGCACAGGAGTACTTGAGCTGAGCCTTGTCTCACTGAAAGTATCTAGAAATGTAGCCAATCAACTAAACCCAACTAATACCACAAGCAAACCTCAAGAACAAAAAAGGATATAAAAGCAAAAAGCCCCATCCAAGTAACAGCAGCTTCAAGTTTAAAGGAAGGTCAGCCCACACAGATGAGAAGGAACAGTGCAAGAATACTGGCAACTCCAAAAGCCAGAATGTCTTCTTACTTCCAAACAACTGCACTAGATCCCCATCAATAGTTCTTAACCAGATTGAAATGGCTGAAATGACAGACATAGAAGTCAAAATCTTGGCAGTAAGGAAACTTAATAAGATACAAGAGAAGGTTAAAATTCAATCCACAGAAAGCAGTATAATGAAGCAAGAGTTGAAAGATGACATAGCCGTACTAGGAAGAACCAAAATTAATTTCTGGAAATGAAAAATGTATTGTAGAAATTCACAATGCATTTGAAAACATTAATGATAGATTGCACCAAGCTGAGGAAAGAACCGCAGTGCTCAAAGACTGCACCTTGGAATCAATGAGGGAGACAAAAATGAAGAAAAGATGAAAACTGAACAAAACTTCTGAGAAGTATGGAGTTATGCATAGAGATCAACTCTACTGGCATTCCTTAAAGAGATGGAGAGAGAACAGATAATTTGGAGAACATATTTGACAATATTGTCAACACAAATTTCCTCAACTTCACCAAAGAGGTTGATATGCAAACGTAGGAAATACAGAGAACCCTGTGGGATATTATAAAAGGTGGCTATTCACAAGACTTATAGTCATCAGATTCTCCAAGGTCAATGCAATAGAAAAAAATCTTAAAAGCATCTAGAAAGAAAGGGTAGGCCATGTACAAAGGGAACTTCATCAAGCTGACAGTGGATCTTTCAGCAGAAACCTTACAAGCCAGAAGATACGGGGGTATATATAAAGCTTCCTTAAAGAAAAGAAATTCTAATAAAAAATGTTATATTCAGCCAAACTAAACTTCATAAATGAAGGTTATAAAAATCCTTTTCATATGAGCAAATGCTAAGGAAATATGTTAACATCAGACATGCCTTACAAGAGGTTATTAAGGGAGTGCTAAATATGCAAAGACCAATACCTGCCACCACAAAAACACACTTATGTATATAGAACACTGACACTATAAAGCAACTATACAATCAGATCTACCAAACAACCAGCTAACAACATGATGACAGGATGAAACCTTCACATATCAATATTGACCTTGAATGTAAATGGGCTAAATGTCCCACTTAAAAGACACGGAGTAGAAGATTAGATTGAATAAAGAAGCACAACCCCACTGTTTGCTATCTTCAAGAGACCAAACTTACATGCAATGACACTCATATGTTCAAAGTAATGGGTTGAAGAAATATCTACCAAGCAAGTGGAACACAAAATAGAGCAGTGGTAGCTATTCTTATTTCAGACAACACAGACATTAAACCAATAACAATGAAAAGGGACAAAAAGGGCATTACATAATGATAATGAGTTCAGTTCAACAAAAATACTTAACTATCCTAAATATATAGGCACCCAACACTGGAGAATCCTGATTCATGAAACAAATTCTTAGAGCCCTGTGAAGAAACTTAGACAACCACATAATAATAGTGGGTGCTTTCAATATGCCACTGACAGTTTTAACACATCAAGGCTGAAAACTAAGAAACATATTCAGGACATAAACTGAATGCTTGACCCAACAGATCTAACAGACATCTACAGAGTACTTCACTCATTGACAACAGAATATAGAATTCTTTTCATCTGCACACAGCACATAGTCTAACATCAATCACATGCTCAGTCATAAAGCAATTTTTAACAAATTCAAAAAACAGCTTAAGTGTAACAACCACTCTCTCAGACCATAGCACAATAAAAATAGAAATCAATATAAAGAAGATCTCTCAAAATCAAACAATTACATGGACATTATGCTCCTGAATCACTTTTGGGTAAAGAATGTAATTAAGGCAAGATTAAAAAATAATGTGAAATAAATAAAAACAAAACAAAACAGAGTCTCTTGGACACAGCTAAAGCAGAGCTAACAGGACAATTTATAGTGTTAAACACCTACTTCAAGTACTTAGAAAAAACTCAACCTAAGAACCTAACAGCACACCTAGAAAAACCAGAAAAACAACAGTAAACCAAGCCCAAAGCTAACAGAATTTTAAAAAATTCAGATCTAAGCTGAATGAAATTGAGACACAAAAATTGATGTAAAACATCAACAAAAACAAATATTGGCTCTTTGAAGAATAAACAAGATTGATAGATTGTTAGATTAGTAAAGAAAAAAAGAGAATACCCAAGTAAACACAACCAGAAATGACAAAGTAGACATGACCACTGACCCCAGAGAAATCCTAAAAACCCCCAGAGACTATTATGAACACCTCTCTGCACACAAACTAGAAAACCTAGAAGAAATGGATTGATTCTGGGAAACACACAACCCTTCAAGACTGAACTAAGAAGAAATTGAAATACTAAACAGACCAGTAATGAGTTCAGAAATTGAATCAGTAAAAAACAAAACAAAAAATAACTATTAACCAGAAAAAGCCCTGAAGTGGACAAATTCATGGCCAAATTTTACAAGACATACAAATAAGAGCTGGTACCAATCCTACTGAAATTCTTCCAAATACTAAGAAGCAGAAACTCCTCCTTAATTCATTGTATCAGGCTGGCATCATTGTGATACAAAATCATGGCAGGGACACAATGGGAAAATAAAAGTTTGGACCAATATTCCTGATGAATGTAGATGCAAAAATCCTCAACAAAATAGTAACAAACCAAATTTTGCAGCACAACAGAAAGCTAATACATCATGACTAAGTCAGCTTTATCCCTGGAATGCAAGTTTGGTTCAACATACACAAATCAATAACTGTGATTCATTACATAAAAAAAACTAAAAACAAAAACCACACACTCATCTCAAAAGATGTAGACAAACCTTTTCATAAATTCAACAACCCTTCATGTTAAAAACCCTCAGCAAATAAGACACTGAAGTAACAAAACTCTTATTATCAAAATCATAAGAACACAGCCAACATCATACTGAATAGGTAAAAGCTGTAAGCATTCCCCTTGAGAATCAGAACAAGACAAGGATGCCCACTGTCACCACTCCTATTTCACATAGTACTGGAAGTCCTATCCAAAACAGTCAAGTAGAACAAGGAATAAAATGCATTCAAATAGGAAGAGAAGAAGTCAAACTATCTTTGCAGATGATATGATTCTACACCTAGTAAAACATATAGTCTCTGCCCAAAGGCTTCTGCAACTAATAAACAACTTAACTAAAGGTACAACTTAAGCAGCATTTCAGGATACAAAACTAATGTATAAAACTTAATAGCATTTTCTCAGCCTTCTCTGGGCCTTGTGTGTGGAGAGCTTTCTTTTTATTTATTTATTTATTTATTTATTATACTTTAAGTTCTAGGGTACATGTGCATAACGTGCAGGTTTGTTGCATATGTATACTTGTGCCATGTTGGTGTGCTGCACCCATCAACTCGTCAGCACCCATCAATTCATCATTTATATCAGGTATAACTCCCCAATGCAATCCCTCACCCCTCCCCCCTCCCCATGATAAGCCCAGTGTGTGATGTTCCCCTTCCCGAGTCCAAGTGATCTCATTGTTCAGTTCCCACCTATGAGTGAGAACATGCGGTGTTTGGTTTTCTCTTCTTGTGATAGTTTGCTAAGAATGATGGTTTCCAGCTGCATCCATGTCCCTACAAAGGACGCAAACTCATCCTTTTTGATGGCTGCATAGTATTCCATGGTGTATATGTGCCACATTTTCTTAATCCAGTCTGTCACAGATGGACATTTGGGTTGATTCCAAGTCTTTGCTATTGTGAATAGTGCTGCAATAAACATACGTGTGCATGTGTCTTTGTAGTAGAATAATTTATAATCCTTTGGGTATATACCCAGTAGTGGGATGGCTGGGTCATATGGTACATCTAGTTCTAGATCCTTGAGGAATCGCCATACTGTTTTCCATAATGGTTGAACTAGTTTACAATCCCACCAACAGTGTAAAAGTGTTCCTATTTCTGTGTGTGGAGAGCTTTCTAACCTACCAAGTGGTAGAACTAAAAGCACAGCAGCATTTTTGGTAGCCACACGGCAGGATGATCAGCTACATTGCTTATTCTAAACATTGGTTCTTTTAAAAACTTTATTTTACTCAAAGAAAGGAATAGTATAAATTATTAACAATGAACATAAATTCAGAGTGTTGATGTAGGATTAAATATCCAGATTTTATTTTTAATCTTAATCCTTAGCATTTCTGTGGCTTCTCCAGCTTAGCTGAGTTCTGGTTATTTTGGATCTTTTCTGCTTTTCTAAGTTACTGAGTCATTTTTACCACACAATGCAGTTTGCGTGTATGGCTGGGAAAACATGTATTGCTCTAGATTGACCATTTTAAGTCATTTTAAAGAAAGTGAGTTCATAGATGTTGCCTTTTAACTCATAGTCAAGCTTCATTCTTCCAAAGAGAAATGTGTGATTTACATTTACTTGCTATAATTTTGCAGTTGGGAGATCCTTGTGGGCATTATTCTAACTAATATGTAGACATTTACATGGAAATTTTTGAACATAATATTAAATGAGTGGTATCTGTGAAATTGGTTCCATCAGGTGGCTTGACTAATTATTTTTCTATAATTGTATATGGACCGCATTAAAAAAACACATTTGCCTTTGTGCTAAGTTGTAAAAAATTATCTTACAATGCATAAGACATGTTTTTTCTGTCCTATGTTAGATTTTCTTTGCATTTTGTATTTACGTGTTGTCAGTTTGTGATTTTTAAACCAGAATTTGGTTTAGGAAATGGTTGCAATATATATGAGAAATAGTTTGGTGTTTACCTTATGAAAATAAAGGACTGTAAGTAAGGTTTCCTGTGCACCTTATACCACAGTTCAGTATAATACATTACTTTCTGTTTTCAAACAGATAAATCATAATTGTATCACTTGTAAGATCTATCTCATAAACCACATTCTTGACAACTAAAATAAAAATTACTAGCATTTCTATATACCAATAACATTCAAGCTGAGAGCCAAGTCAAGAAAGAAATTCTATATACAACAGCCACAGAAATTATTTTAAAAAGCTAGGAATTCAATCAACCAAGAATGGATGAAAGGTCTCTGCAACAAGAATTGCAATACACTGCTACAATAAATCAGATATTACACAAACAAATTGGGAAACATTCCAAGGTCAAGGACAGGAAGACTACATATTGTCAAAATGGCCATACTACCCAGAGCAATTTACAGATTCAATGCTATTCCTATCAAACTACCAAAGATGTTTTTAACAGAATTAGAAAAAAAGTATTCTAAATTTCATGTGGAACCAGAAAAAAACAAAATAACCAAAAAAAAAAAAAAAAA